>NC_083890.1:52592219-52920182 GCF_032452875.1 Bos javanicus | reverse complement strand
CTGGCCCTGGCCCTGGCCCTGGCCCTGGCCCTGGCCCTGGCCCTGGCCCTGGCCCTGGCCCTGGCCCTGGCCTGGCCCTGGCCCTGGCCCTGGCCCTGGCCCTGGCCCTGGCCCTGGCCCTGGCCCTGGCCCTGGCCCTGGCCTGGCCCTGGCCTGGCCCTGGCCCTGGCCTGGCCCTGGCCCTGGCCCTGGCCCTGGCCCTGGCCTGGCCCTGGCCTGGCCCTGGCCTGGCCTGGCCTGGCCTGGCCCTGGCCCTGGCCTGGCCTGGCCCTGGCCCTGGCCCTGGCCTGGCCTGGCCTGGCCTGGCCTGGCCTGGCCTGGCCCTGGCCTGGCCTGGCCTGGCCTGGCCTGGCCTGGCCCTGGCCCTGGCCTGGCCCTGGCCTGGCCTGGCCTGGCCTGGCCTGGCCTGGCCTGGCCTGGCCTGGCCTGGCCTGGCCCTGGCCCTGGCCCTGGCCCTGGCCCTGGCCTGGCCCTGGCCTGGCCTGGCCTGGCCTGGCCCCTGGCCTGGCCTGGCCTGGCCCTGGCCTGGCCTGGCCTGGCCTGGCCTGGCCTGGCCTGGCCTGGCCTGGCCTGGCCTGGCCTGGCCCTGGCCTGGCCCTGGCCTGGCCCTGGCCTGGCCTGGCCTGGCCTGGCCTGGCCTGGCCTGGCCTGGCCTGGCCTGGCCTGGCCCTGGCCTGGCCCTGGCCTGGCCTGGCCCTGGCCCTGGCCTGGCCTGGCCCTGGCCTGGCCTGGCCTGGCCTGGCCTGGCCTGGCCTGGCCCTGGCCTGGCCTGGCCTGGCCTGGCCTGGCCCTGGCCCTGGCCCTGGCCTGGCCTGGCCTGGCCTGGCCTGGCCTGGCCTGGCCCTGGCCTGGCCTGGCCTGGCCTGGCCTGGCCTGGCCTGGCCCTGGCCTGGCCTGGCCTGGCCCTGGCCTGGCCTGGCCTGGCCTGGCCTGGCCTGGCCTGGCCCTGGCCTGGCCTGGCCTGGCCTGGCCTGGCCTGGCCTGGCCTGGCCCTGGCCTGGCCTGGCCCTGGCCCTGGCCTGGCCTGGCCTGGCCTGGCCTGGCCTGGCCCTGGCCCTGGCCTGGCCTGGCCCTGGCCCTGGCCTGGCCCTGGCCTGGCCTGGCCCTGGCCTGGCCCTGGCCTGGCCCTGGCCTGGCCTGGCCTGGCCTGGCCTGGCCTGGCCTGGCCCTGGCCCTGGCCTGGCCTGGCCTGGCCTGGCCTGGCCTGGCCTGGCCCTGGCCTGGCCTGGCCTGGCCTGGCCTGGCCTGGCCCTGGCCTGGCCCTGGCCTGGCCTGGCCCTGGCCTGGCCCTGGCCCTGGCCTGGCCTGGCCTGGCCCTGGCCTGGCCCTGGCCCTGGCCTGGCCTGGCCCTGGCCTGGCCCTGGCCTGGCCTGGCCCTGGCCCTGGCCTGGCCTGGCCCTGGCCTGGCCCTGGCCTGGCCTGGCCTGGCCCTGGCCCTGGCCTGGCCTGGCCTGGCCTGGCCTGGCCTGGCCTGGCCTGGCCTGGCCTGGCCTGGCCTGGCCTGGCCTGGCCTGGCCTGGCCTGGCCTGGCCCTGGCCTGGCCTGGCCTGGCCTGGCCCTGGCCCTGGCCTGGCCTGGCCTGGCCCTGGCCTGGCCTGGCCCTGGCCCTGGCCTGGCCTGGCCCTGGCCTGGCCTGGCCCTGGCCCTGGCCCTGGCCTGGCCTGGCCTGGCCTGGCCTGGCCTGGCCTGGCCCTGGCCCTGGCCTGGCCCTGGCCTGGCCTGGCCTGGCCTGGCCTGGCCTGGCCTGGCCTGGCCCTGGCCTGGCCTGGCCCTGGCCTGGCCTGGCCTGGCCTGGCCTGGCCTGGCCTGGCCTGGCCTGGCCTGGCCTGGCCTGGCCCTGGCCCTGGCCCTGGCCTGGCCTGGCCCTGGCCCTGGCCCTGGCCCTGGCCTGGCCTGGCCTGGCCCTGGCCTGGCCTGGCCTGGCCTGGCCTGGCCTGGCCTGGCCTGGCCCTGGCCTGGCCTGGCCCTGGCCTGGCCCTGGCCTGGCCCTGGCCTGGCCCTGGCCTGGCCTGGCCTGGCCTGGCCTGGCCTGGCCTGGCCTGGCCTGGCCTGGCCTGGCCTGGCCTGGCCTGGCCCTGGCCTGGCCTGGCCTGGCCTGGCCCTGGCCTGGCCTGGCCCTGGCCTGGCCTGGCCTGGCCCTGGCCCTGGCCTGGCCTGGCCTGGCCTGGCCTGGCCTGGCCTGGCCTGGCCTGGCCTGGCCTGGCCTGGCCCTGGCCTGGCCTGGCCTGGCCTGGCCTGGCCTGGCCTGGCCTGGCCTGGCCCTGGCCTGGCCTGGCCTGGCCTGGCCTGGCCTGGCCTGGCCTGGCCTGGCCTGGCCTGGCCTGGCCTGGCCTGGCCCTGGCCTGGCCCTGGCCCTGGCCTGGCCTGGCCTGGCCCTGGCCCTGGCCTGGCCTGGCCTGGCCTGGCCTGGCCTGGCCTGGCCTGGCCTGGCCTGGCCTGGCCTGGCCCTGGCCTGGCCTGGCCTGGCCTGGCCTGGCCCTGGCCTGGCCTGGCCTGGCCCTGGCCTGGCCTGGCCTGGCCTGGCCCTGGCCTGGCCTGGCCTGGCCTGGCCTGGCCCTGGCCTGGCCTGGCCTGGCCTGGCCTGGCCTGGCCTGGCCCTGGCCCTGGCCCTGGCCTGGCCTGGCCCTGGCCCTGGCCTGGCCTGGCCCTGGCCTGGCCTGGCCTGGCCCTGGCCCTGGCCCTGGCCTGGCCTGGCCTGGCCTGGCCTGGCCCTGGCCCTGGCCTGGCCCTGGCCCTGGCCCTGGCCTGGCCTGGCCCTGGCCCTGGCCTGGCCTGGCCTGGCCCTGGCCTGGCCTGGCCTGGCCTGGCCTGGCCCTGGCCTGGCCTGGCCTGGCCTGGCCCTGGCCTGGCCCTGGCCCTGGCCTGGCCTGGCCTGGCCTGGCCCTGGCCTGGCCTGGCCTGGCCTGGCCTGGCCTGGCCTGGCCCTGGCCTGGCCTGGCCTGGCCTGGCCTGGCCTGGCCTGGCCTGGCCTGGCCTGGCCTGGCCTGGCCTGGCCCTGGCCTGGCCTGGCCTGGCCTGGCCTGGCCTGGCCCTGGCCTGGCCTGGCCTGGCCTGGCCTGGCCTGGCCTGGCCCTGGCCTGGCCTGGCCCTGGCCTGGCCTGGCCCTGGCCTGGCCTGGCCCTGGCCCTGGCCTGGCCTGGCCTGGCCTGGCCTGGCCTGGCCTGGCCTGGCCTGGCCTGGCCTGGCCCTGGCCTGGCCTGGCCTGGCCTGGCCTGGCCTGGCCTGGCCTGGCCTGGCCTGGCCTGGCCTGGCCTGGCCTGGCCTGGCCTGGCCTGGCCTGGCCTGGCCTGGCCTGGCCTGGCCTGGCCTGGCCTGGCCTGGCCTGGCCTGGCCTGGCCTGGCCTGGCCTGGCCTGGCCTGGCCTGGCCTGGCCCTGGCCCTGGCCCTGGCCTGGCCTGGCCTGGCCCTGGCCTGGCCCTGGCCCTGGCCCTGGCCTGGCCTGGCCTGGCCCTGGCCTGGCCCTGGCCCTGGCCCTGGCCTGGCCCTGGCCTGGCCTGGCCTGGCCTGGCCCTGGCCTGGCCCTGGCCCTGGCCTGGCCTGGCCCTGGCCCTGGCCCTGGCCTGGCCCTGGCCCTGGCCTGGCCCTGGCCCTGGCCTGGCCTGGCCCTGGCCCTGGCCTGGCCTGGCCTGGCCTGGCCTGGCCTGGCCTGGCCTGGCCTGGCCTGGCCTGGCCTGGCCCTGGCCCTGGCCTGGCCTGGCCTGGCCCTGGCCTGGCCTGGCCTGGCCCTGGCCTGGCCTGGCCTGGCCTGGCCTGGCCCTGGCCCTGGCCTGGCCTGGCCCTGGCCCTGGCCTGGCCTGGCCCTGGCCCTGGCCCTGGCCTGGCCTGGCCTGGCCTGGCCTGGCCTGGCCTGGCCTGGCCTGGCCCTGGCCTGGCCCTGGCCTGGCCTGGCCTGGCCTGGCCTGGCCCTGGCCTGGCCTGGCCTGGCCCTGGCCTGGCCCTGGCCTGGCCTGGCCTGGCCCTGGCCTGGCCCTGGCCTGGCCCTGGCCTGGCCTGGCCTGGCCTGGCCTGGCCCTGGCCTGGCCTGGCCTGGCCTGGCCTGGCCTGGCCTGGCCTGGCCTGGCCTGGCCTGGCCTGGCCTGGCCTGGCCTGGCCTGGCCTGGCCTGGCCTGGCCTGGCCCTGGCCTGGCCCTGGCCCTGGCCTGGCCCTGGCCTGGCCTGGCCTGGCCTGGCCTGGCCTGGCCTGGCCCTGGCCTGGCCTGGCCTGGCCTGGCCTGGCCCTGGCCTGGCCTGGCCTGGCCCTGGCCCTGGCCCTGGCCTGGCCTGGCCTGGCCCTGGCCTGGCCTGGCCTGGCCCTGGCCTGGCCTGGCCTGGCCTGGCCTGGCCTGGCCTGGCCCTGGCCTGGCCTGGCCTGGCCTGGCCCTGGCCCTGGCCTGGCCTGGCCCTGGCCCTGGCCCTGGCCCTGGCCTGGCCCTGGCCTGGCCTGGCCTGGCCTGGCCTGGCCTGGCCTGGCCTGGCCTGGCCTGGCCTGGCCTGGCCTGGCCTGGCCCTGGCCTGGCCCTGGCCCTGGCCCTGGCCTGGCCTGGCCTGGCCTGGCCCTGGCCTGGCCTGGCCCTGGCCTGGCCTGGCCCTGGCCTGGCCTGGCCTGGCCCTGGCCTGGCCTGGCCTGGCCTGGCCTGGCCTGGCCTGGCCTGGCCTGGCCTGGCCTGGCCTGGCCTGGCCCTGGCCTGGCCCTGGCCTGGCCTGGCCCTGGCCCTGGCCCTGGCCCTGGCCTGGCCCTGGCCCTGGCCTGGCCTGGCCTGGCCTGGCCTGGCCTGGCCCTGGCCTGGCCTGGCCTGGCCCTGGCCCTGGCCCTGGCCTGGCCTGGCCTGGCCCTGGCCCTGGCCTGGCCTGGCCTGGCCCTGGCCTGGCCCTGGCCCTGGCCCTGGCCTGGCCCTGGCCTGGCCTGGCCTGGCCTGGCCTGGCCTGGCCTGGCCTGGCCTGGCCTGGCCTGGCCCTGGCCTGGCCTGGCCTGGCCTGGCCTGGCCTGGCCCTGGCCTGGCCTGGCCTGGCCTGGCCTGGCCTGGCCTGGCCTGGCCTGGCCTGGCCTGGCCTGGCCTGGCCTGGCCTGGCCTGGCCTGGCCTGGCCTGGCCTGGCCTGGCCTGGCCTGGCCTGGCCTGGCCTGGCCTGGCCTGGCCTGGCCCTGGCCCTGGCCCTGGCCTGGCCTGGCCCTGGCCTGGCCTGGCCTGGCCTGGCCTGGCCCTGGCCTGGCCTGGCCTGGCCTGGCCTGGCCTGGCCTGGCCTGGCCCTGGCCCTGGCCCTGGCCTGGCCTGGCCTGGCCTGGCCTGGCCTGGCCTGGCCTGGCCTGGCCTGGCCTGGCCTGGCCTGGCCCTGGCCTGGCCTGGCCTGGCCCTGGCCCTGGCCCTGGCCTGGCCCTGGCCTGGCCCTGGCCCTGGCCTGGCCTGGCCTGGCCTGGCCTGGCCTGGCCCTGGCCTGGCCTGGCCTGGCCTGGCCTGGCCTGGCCTGGCCCTGGCCTGGCCTGGCCTGGCCTGGCCTGGCCTGGCCTGGCCCTGGCCCTGGCCTGGCCTGGCCCTGGCCTGGCCTGGCCCTGGCCTGGCCTGGCCTGGCCTGGCCTGGCCTGGCCTGGCCTGGCCTGGCCCTGGCCTGGCCTGGCCTGGCCTGGCCTGGCCCTGGCCCTGGCCTGGCCTGGCCTGGCCTGGCCTGGCCTGGCCTGGCCTGGCCTGGCCTGGCCTGGCCTGGCCTGGCCTGGCCTGGCCTGGCCCTGGCCCTGGCCTGGCCTGGCCTGGCCTGGCCTGGCCTGGCCTGGCCTGGCCTGGCCTGGCCTGGCCTGGCCTGGCCCTGGCCTGGCCTGGCCTGGCCTGGCCTGGCCCTGGCCTGGCCTGGCCCTGGCCCTGGCCTGGCCTGGCCTGGCCTGGCCTGGCCCTGGCCTGGCCTGGCCTGGCCTGGCCTGGCCCTGGCCTGGCCTGGCCTGGCCTGGCCTGGCCCTGGCCTGGCCCTGGCCTGGCCTGGCCTGGCCCTGGCCTGGCCTGGCCCTGGCCTGGCCTGGCCTGGCCTGGCCTGGCCTGGCCTGGCCCTGGCCTGGCCCTGGCCTGGCCTGGCCTGGCCTGGCCTGGCCTGGCCCTGGCCTGGCCCTGGCCTGGCCTGGCCCTGGCCCTGGCCTGGCCTGGCCTGGCCTGGCCTGGCCCTGGCCCTGGCCTGGCCTGGCCTGGCCTGGCCTGGCCTGGCCTGGCCCTGGCCTGGCCTGGCCCTGGCCTGGCCTGGCCTGGCCTGGCCTGGCCTGGCCCTGGCCTGGCCCTGGCCTGGCCTGGCCTGGCCTGGCCTGGCCTGGCCTGGCCTGGCCCTGGCCTGGCCTGGCCTGGCCTGGCCTGGCCTGGCCTGGCCTGGCCTGGCCTGGCCTGGCCTGGCCTGGCCCTGGCCTGGCCTGGCCTGGCCTGGCCTGGCCTGGCCTGGCCTGGCCTGGCCCTGGCCTGGCCTGGCCCTGGCCTGGCCTGGCCCTGGCCTGGCCCTGGCCTGGCCCTGGCCTGGCCTGGCCTGGCCCTGGCCTGGCCCTGGCCTGGCCCTGGCCTGGCCCTGGCCTGGCCTGGCCTGGCCTGGCCTGGCCCTGGCCTGGCCTGGCCCTGGCCTGGCCCTGGCCCTGGCCTGGCCTGGCCTGGCCTGGCCTGGCCTGGCCTGGCCTGGCCTGGCCTGGCCTGGCCTGGCCTGGCCTGGCCCTGGCCTGGCCTGGCCTGGCCTGGCCTGGCCTGGCCTGGCCTGGCCCTGGCCTGGCCTGGCCTGGCCTGGCCTGGCCCTGGCCTGGCCTGGCCTGGCCTGGCCTGGCCCTGGCCTGGCCTGGCCTGGCCTGGCCTGGCCTGGCCTGGCCTGGCCTGGCCTGGCCTGGCCTGGCCCTGGCCTGGCCCTGGCCCTGGCCTGGCCTGGCCTGGCCTGGCCCTGGCCTGGCCTGGCCTGGCCTGGCCTGGCCTGGCCTGGCCTGGCCCTGGCCTGGCCCTGGCCTGGCCTGGCCTGGCCTGGCCTGGCCTGGCCTGGCCTGGCCTGGCCTGGCCTGGCCTGGCCTGGCCCTGGCCTGGCCTGGCCTGGCCTGGCCTGGCCTGGCCTGGCCCTGGCCTGGCCTGGCCTGGCCTGGCCTGGCCTGGCCTGGCCTGGCCCTGGCCTGGCCTGGCCTGGCCTGGCCTGGCCTGGCCTGGCCTGGCCCTGGCCTGGCCTGGCCTGGCCTGGCCTGGCCTGGCCTGGCCTGGCCTGGCCTGGCCTGGCCTGGCCTGGCCCTGGCCTGGCCTGGCCTGGCCTGGCCTGGCCTGGCCTGGCCTGGCCTGGCCTGGCCTGGCCTGGCCTGGCCTGGCCTGGCCTGGCCTGGCCTGGCCCTGGCCTGGCCCTGGCCTGGCCTGGCCTGGCCTGGCCTGGCCTGGCCCTGGCCCTGGCCTGGCCTGGCCCTGGCCCTGGCCTGGCCTGGCCTGGCCTGGCCTGGCCTGGCCTGGCCTGGCCTGGCCTGGCCTGGCCTGGCCTGGCCTGGCCCTGGCCTGGCCTGGCCTGGCCTGGCCTGGCCTGGCCTGGCCTGGCCTGGCCTGGCCTGGCCCTGGCCTGGCCTGGCCTGGCCTGGCCTGGCCTGGCCTGGCCTGGCCTGGCCTGGCCTGGCCTGGCCTGGCCTGGCCTGGCCCTGGCCTGGCCCTGGCCTGGCCCTGGCCTGGCCTGGCCCTGGCCTGGCCTGGCCTGGCCTGGCCTGGCCCTGGCCCTGGCCTGGCCTGGCCTGGCCTGGCCTGGCCTGGCCTGGCCCTGGCCTGGCCTGGCCTGGCCTGGCCTGGCCCTGGCCTGGCCTGGCCTGGCCTGGCCTGGCCTGGCCTGGCCTGGCCTGGCCTGGCCTGGCCTGGCCTGGCCCTGGCCTGGCCCTGGCCTGGCCTGGCCTGGCCCTGGCCTGGCCCTGGCCCTGGCCCTGGCCTGGCCTGGCCTGGCCTGGCCCTGGCCTGGCCTGGCCTGGCCCTGGCCCTGGCCTGGCCTGGCCCTGGCCCTGGCCCTGGCCTGGCCTGGCCTGGCCTGGCCTGGCCTGGCCTGGCCTGGCCTGGCCTGGCCTGGCCTGGCCTGGCCTGGCCTGGCCTGGCCTGGCCTGGCCTGGCCTGGCCTGGCCTGGCCTGGCCTGGCCTGGCCTGGCCTGGCCTGGCCCTGGCCTGGCCTGGCCTGGCCTGGCCCTGGCCTGGCCTGGCCTGGCCTGGCCTGGCCCTGGCCCTGGCCTGGCCTGGCCTGGCCTGGCCTGGCCTGGCCTGGCCCTGGCCTGGCCTGGCCTGGCCCTGGCCTGGCCTGGCCCTGGCCCTGGCCTGGCCTGGCCTGGCCTGGCCTGGCCTGGCCTGGCCCTGGCCTGGCCCTGGCCTGGCCTGGCCTGGCCCTGGCCTGGCCTGGCCTGGCCTGGCCTGGCCTGGCCTGGCCTGGCCTGGCCTGGCCTGGCCCTGGCCTGGCCCTGGCCTGGCCTGGCCTGGCCTGGCCCTGGCCTGGCCTGGCCTGGCCTGGCCTGGCCTGGCCTGGCCCTGGCCTGGCCTGGCCCTGGCCTGGCCTGGCCTGGCCCTGGCCTGGCCCTGGCCTGGCCTGGCCTGGCCTGGCCCTGGCCTGGCCCTGGCCTGGCCTGGCCTGGCCCTGGCCTGGCCTGGCCTGGCCTGGCCTGGCCTGGCCTGGCCTGGCCTGGCCTGGCCTGGCCTGGCCTGGCCTGGCCCTGGCCTGGCCTGGCCTGGCCTGGCCCTGGCCTGGCCTGGCCCTGGCCTGGCCCTGGCCTGGCCCTGGCCTGGCCTGGCCTGGCCTGGCCCTGGCCTGGCCTGGCCTGGCCTGGCCTGGCCTGGCCTGGCCCTGGCCTGGCCTGGCCTGGCCTGGCCTGGCCTGGCCTGGCCTGGCCTGGCCTGGCCTGGCCTGGCCCTGGCCCTGGCCTGGCCCTGGCCTGGCCTGGCCCTGGCCTGGCCTGGCCTGGCCCTGGCCTGGCCCTGGCCCTGGCCTGGCCTGGCCCTGGCCTGGCCCTGGCCTGGCCTGGCCTGGCCTGGCCTGGCCCTGGCCTGGCCTGGCCTGGCCTGGCCTGGCCTGGCCTGGCCTGGCCTGGCCCTGGCCTGGCCTGGCCTGGCCTGGCCTGGCCTGGCCTGGCCCTGGCCTGGCCTGGCCTGGCCTGGCCTGGCCTGGCCTGGCCTGGCCTGGCCCTGGCCTGGCCTGGCCTGGCCCTGGCCTGGCCTGGCCTGGCCTGGCCCTGGCCTGGCCTGGCCTGGCCTGGCCTGGCCCTGGCCCTGGCCCTGGCCCTGGCCTGGCCTGGCCTGGCCCTGGCCTGGCCTGGCCTGGCCTGGCCTGGCCTGGCCTGGCCCTGGCCCTGGCCCTGGCCTGGCCTGGCCTGGCCTGGCCTGGCCCTGGCCTGGCCTGGCCTGGCCTGGCCTGGCCCTGGCCTGGCCTGGCCTGGCCTGGCCTGGCCTGGCCTGGCCCTGGCCTGGCCTGGCCTGGCCCTGGCCTGGCCCTGGCCTGGCCTGGCCTGGCCTGGCCTGGCCTGGCCTGGCCTGGCCTGGCCTGGCCTGGCCTGGCCTGGCCTGGCCTGGCCTGGCCTGGCCTGGCCTGGCCTGGCCTGGCCTGGCCTGGCCTGGCCTGGCCCTGGCCTGGCCTGGCCTGGCCCTGGCCTGGCCTGGCCCTGGCCTGGCCTGGCCTGGCCCTGGCCTGGCCTGGCCTGGCCCTGGCCTGGCCTGGCCTGGCCCTGGCCCTGGCCCTGGCCTGGCCTGGCCTGGCCTGGCCTGGCCTGGCCCTGGCCTGGCCCTGGCCTGGCCTGGCCTGGCCTGGCCTGGCCCTGGCCTGGCCTGGCCTGGCCCTGGCCCTGGCCTGGCCTGGCCTGGCCTGGCCTGGCCTGGCCTGGCCTGGCCTGGCCTGGCCTGGCCTGGCCTGGCCTGGCCTGGCCCTGGCCTGGCCTGGCCTGGCCCTGGCCTGGCCTGGCCTGGCCTGGCCTGGCCTGGCCTGGCCTGGCCTGGCCTGGCCTGGCCTGGCCCTGGCCTGGCCTGGCCTGGCCTGGCCCTGGCCTGGCCTGGCCTGGCCTGGCCTGGCCCTGGCCTGGCCTGGCCTGGCCTGGCCTGGCCCTGGCCTGGCCTGGCCTGGCCCTGGCCTGGCCCTGGCCCTGGCCTGGCCCTGGCCTGGCCTGGCCTGGCCTGGCCTGGCCCTGGCCCTGGCCTGGCCCTGGCCTGGCCTGGCCTGGCCTGGCCTGGCCTGGCCTGGCCTGGCCTGGCCTGGCCTGGCCTGGCCCTGGCCTGGCCTGGCCTGGCCTGGCCTGGCCCTGGCCCTGGCCTGGCCTGGCCTGGCCTGGCCTGGCCTGGCCTGGCCTGGCCTGGCCTGGCCTGGCCTGGCCTGGCCTGGCCTGGCCTGGCCCTGGCCTGGCCTGGCCTGGCCTGGCCCTGGCCTGGCCTGGCCCTGGCCTGGCCTGGCCTGGCCTGGCCTGGCCTGGCCTGGCCCTGGCCTGGCCTGGCCTGGCCCTGGCCTGGCCTGGCCTGGCCTGGCCTGGCCCTGGCCTGGCCTGGCCTGGCCTGGCCTGGCCCTGGCCCTGGCCTGGCCCTGGCCTGGCCTGGCCTGGCCTGGCCCTGGCCTGGCCTGGCCTGGCCTGGCCTGGCCTGGCCTGGCCTGGCCTGGCCTGGCCTGGCCTGGCCTGGCCTGGCCTGGCCCTGGCCTGGCCTGGCCTGGCCTGGCCTGGCCTGGCCTGGCCTGGCCTGGCCTGGCCTGGCCCTGGCCTGGCCTGGCCTGGCCTGGCCTGGCCTGGCCTGGCCTGGCCTGGCCTGGCCTGGCCCTGGCCTGGCCCTGGCCTGGCCTGGCCTGGCCCTGGCCCTGGCCCTGGCCTGGCCCTGGCCTGGCCTGGCCCTGGCCTGGCCTGGCCTGGCCTGGCCCTGGCCTGGCCCTGGCCCTGGCCTGGCCTGGCCTGGCCTGGCCTGGCCTGGCCTGGCCCTGGCCTGGCCTGGCCTGGCCTGGCCTGGCCTGGCCCTGGCCTGGCCTGGCCTGGCCTGGCCTGGCCCTGGCCTGGCCTGGCCTGGCCTGGCCCTGGCCTGGCCTGGCCCTGGCCTGGCCTGGCCCTGGCCTGGCCCTGGCCTGGCCTGGCCTGGCCTGGCCCTGGCCTGGCCTGGCCTGGCCCTGGCCTGGCCTGGCCTGGCCTGGCCTGGCCTGGCCTGGCCTGGCCTGGCCTGGCCCTGGCCTGGCCTGGCCTGGCCTGGCCTGGCCTGGCCTGGCCTGGCCTGGCCTGGCCTGGCCTGGCCCTGGCCCTGGCCTGGCCTGGCCTGGCCTGGCCTGGCCCTGGCCTGGCCTGGCCTGGCCTGGCCTGGCCTGGCCCTGGCCTGGCCTGGCCTGGCCTGGCCTGGCCTGGCCTGGCCTGGCCTGGCCTGGCCTGGCCTGGCCTGGCCTGGCCTGGCCTGGCCTGGCCTGGCCTGGCCTGGCCTGGCCCTGGCCTGGCCTGGCCTGGCCTGGCCTGGCCTGGCCTGGCCTGGCCTGGCCTGGCCTGGCCTGGCCCTGGCCTGGCCTGGCCTGGCCTGGCCTGGCCCTGGCCTGGCCTGGCCCTGGCCTGGCCTGGCCTGGCCTGGCCTGGCCTGGCCTGGCCTGGCCCTGGCCTGGCCCTGGCCTGGCCCTGGCCTGGCCTGGCCTGGCCTGGCCTGGCCTGGCCCTGGCCTGGCCTGGCCTGGCCTGGCCTGGCCTGGCCTGGCCTGGCCCTGGCCCTGGCCTGGCCTGGCCCTGGCCTGGCCCTGGCCTGGCCTGGCCTGGCCCTGGCCCTGGCCTGGCCCTGGCCCTGGCCTGGCCTGGCCTGGCCTGGCCTGGCCTGGCCTGGCCTGGCCTGGCCTGGCCTGGCCTGGCCTGGCCTGGCCTGGCCTGGCCTGGCCTGGCCTGGCCCTGGCCTGGCCTGGCCTGGCCTGGCCTGGCCTGGCCTGGCCTGGCCTGGCCTGGCCTGGCCTGGCCTGGCCTGGCCTGGCCTGGCCTGGCCTGGCCTGGCCTGGCCTGGCCTGGCCCTGGCCTGGCCTGGCCTGGCCTGGCCTGGCCTGGCCTGGCCTGGCCTGGCCTGGCCTGGCCTGGCCTGGCCTGGCCCTGGCCTGGCCTGGCCTGGCCTGGCCCTGGCCTGGCCTGGCCTGGCCTGGCCCTGGCCTGGCCCTGGCCTGGCCTGGCCTGGCCTGGCCCTGGCCTGGCCTGGCCCTGGCCTGGCCTGGCCTGGCCTGGCCTGGCCTGGCCCTGGCCTGGCCTGGCCTGGCCTGGCCTGGCCTGGCCTGGCCTGGCCTGGCCTGGCCTGGCCTGGCCTGGCCTGGCCCTGGCCTGGCCTGGCCTGGCCCTGGCCTGGCCTGGCCCTGGCCTGGCCTGGCCTGGCCTGGCCTGGCCCTGGCCTGGCCCTGGCCTGGCCTGGCCTGGCCTGGCCTGGCCTGGCCTGGCCTGGCCTGGCCCTGGCCTGGCCTGGCCTGGCCTGGCCTGGCCTGGCCCTGGCCTGGCCTGGCCTGGCCTGGCCTGGCCTGGCCTGGCCTGGCCTGGCCTGGCCTGGCCTGGCCTGGCCTGGCCTGGCCCTGGCCTGGCCTGGCCTGGCCTGGCCTGGCCTGGCCTGGCCTGGCCTGGCCTGGCCTGGCCTGGCCCTGGCCTGGCCCTGGCCTGGCCTGGCCTGGCCTGGCCTGGCCTGGCCTGGCCTGGCCTGGCCCTGGCCTGGCCTGGCCTGGCCTGGCCCTGGCCTGGCCTGGCCTGGCCTGGCCTGGCCTGGCCTGGCCTGGCCTGGCCTGGCCCTGGCCTGGCCTGGCCTGGCCTGGCCCTGGCCTGGCCCTGGCCTGGCCTGGCCTGGCCTGGCCTGGCCTGGCCTGGCCTGGCCTGGCCTGGCCTGGCCTGGCCTGGCCTGGCCTGGCCTGGCCTGGCCTGGCCTGGCCTGGCCTGGCCTGGCCCTGGCCTGGCCTGGCCTGGCCTGGCCTGGCCCTGGCCCTGGCCTGGCCTGGCCTGGCCTGGCCTGGCCTGGCCTGGCCTGGCCTGGCCTGGCCCTGGCCTGGCCTGGCCTGGCCTGGCCTGGCCTGGCCTGGCCCTGGCCTGGCCTGGCCTGGCCTGGCCTGGCCTGGCCTGGCCTGGCCTGGCCTGGCCTGGCCTGGCCTGGCCTGGCCTGGCCTGGCCCTGGCCCTGGCCTGGCCCTGGCCTGGCCTGGCCTGGCCTGGCCTGGCCTGGCCTGGCCCTGGCCTGGCCCTGGCCTGGCCTGGCCTGGCCTGGCCTGGCCTGGCCTGGCCTGGCCTGGCCCTGGCCTGGCCTGGCCTGGCCTGGCCTGGCCTGGCCTGGCCTGGCCCTGGCCTGGCCTGGCCTGGCCTGGCCTGGCCCTGGCCTGGCCTGGCCTGGCCTGGCCTGGCCTGGCCCTGGCCTGGCCTGGCCTGGCCTGGCCCTGGCCCTGGCCTGGCCTGGCCTGGCCTGGCCCTGGCCCTGGCCTGGCCTGGCCTGGCCTGGCCTGGCCTGGCCTGGCCTGGCCCTGGCCTGGCCTGGCCTGGCCTGGCCTGGCCTGGCCTGGCCTGGCCTGGCCTGGCCTGGCCTGGCCTGGCCTGGCCTGGCCTGGCCCTGGCCTGGCCTGGCCTGGCCTGGCCCTGGCCTGGCCTGGCCTGGCCCTGGCCCTGGCCTGGCCTGGCCTGGCCTGGCCTGGCCTGGCCCTGGCCCTGGCCTGGCCTGGCCTGGCCTGGCCTGGCCTGGCCTGGCCTGGCCTGGCCTGGCCTGGCCTGGCCTGGCCTGGCCTGGCCTGGCCTGGCCCTGGCCTGGCCTGGCCTGGCCTGGCCTGGCCTGGCCTGGCCTGGCCTGGCCTGGCCTGGCCTGGCCTGGCCCTGGCCTGGCCTGGCCTGGCCTGGCCTGGCCCTGGCCTGGCCTGGCCTGGCCTGGCCTGGCCTGGCCTGGCCTGGCCCTGGCCTGGCCCTGGCCCTGGCCTGGCCTGGCCCTGGCCTGGCCTGGCCTGGCCTGGCCTGGCCTGGCCTGGCCTGGCCTGGCCTGGCCCTGGCCCTGGCCTGGCCTGGCCTGGCCTGGCCTGGCCTGGCCTGGCCTGGCCTGGCCTGGCCTGGCCTGGCCTGGCCTGGCCCTGGCCTGGCCCTGGCCTGGCCTGGCCTGGCCTGGCCTGGCCTGGCCTGGCCTGGCCTGGCCTGGCCTGGCCTGGCCTGGCCTGGCCTGGCCCTGGCCTGGCCTGGCCTGGCCTGGCCTGGCCTGGCCCTGGCCCTGGCCTGGCCTGGCCTGGCCTGGCCTGGCCTGGCCTGGCCTGGCCTGGCCTGGCCTGGCCTGGCCTGGCCTGGCCTGGCCTGGCCTGGCCTGGCCTGGCCTGGCCTGGCCTGGCCTGGCCTGGCCTGGCCTGGCCTGGCCTGGCCTGGCCTGGCCTGGCCCTGGCCTGGCCCTGGCCTGGCCTGGCCTGGCCTGGCCTGGCCTGGCCTGGCCCTGGCCTGGCCCTGGCCTGGCCTGGCCTGGCCTGGCCTGGCCTGGCCTGGCCTGGCCCTGGCCTGGCCTGGCCTGGCCTGGCCTGGCCTGGCCTGGCCTGGCCTGGCCTGGCCTGGCCTGGCCTGGCCTGGCCCTGGCCTGGCCTGGCCTGGCCTGGCCTGGCCTGGCCTGGCCCTGGCCTGGCCTGGCCTGGCCCTGGCCTGGCCCTGGCCTGGCCTGGCCTGGCCTGGCCTGGCCCTGGCCTGGCCCTGGCCTGGCCCTGGCCCTGGCCCTGGCCTGGCCTGGCCCTGGCCCTGGCCTGGCCTGGCCTGGCCTGGCCTGGCCTGGCCTGGCCCTGGCCCTGGCCTGGCCTGGCCTGGCCTGGCCTGGCCTGGCCTGGCCTGGCCTGGCCTGGCCTGGCCTGGCCTGGCCTGGCCTGGCCTGGCCTGGCCTGGCCTGGCCTGGCCTGGCCCTGGCCTGGCCTGGCCCTGGCCTGGCCTGGCCTGGCCCTGGCCTGGCCTGGCCTGGCCTGGCCTGGCCTGGCCTGGCCCTGGCCTGGCCTGGCCTGGCCCTGGCCTGGCCTGGCCTGGCCTGGCCTGGCCTGGCCTGGCCCTGGCCTGGCCTGGCCTGGCCTGGCCTGGCCTGGCCTGGCCTGGCCTGGCCTGGCCTGGCCTGGCCTGGCCTGGCCTGGCCTGGCCTGGCCTGGCCTGGCCTGGCCTGGCCTGGCCCTGGCCTGGCCTGGCCTGGCCTGGCCTGGCCTGGCCTGGCCTGGCCTGGCCTGGCCTGGCCTGGCCTGGCCTGGCCTGGCCTGGCCTGGCCCTGGCCTGGCCTGGCCCTGGCCTGGCCTGGCCTGGCCTGGCCTGGCCTGGCCTGGCCTGGCCTGGCCTGGCCTGGCCCTGGCCTGGCCCTGGCCTGGCCTGGCCTGGCCTGGCCTGGCCCTGGCCTGGCCTGGCCTGGCCTGGCCTGGCCTGGCCTGGCCTGGCCCTGGCCTGGCCTGGCCTGGCCTGGCCTGGCCTGGCCTGGCCTGGCCTGGCCTGGCCTGGCCTGGCCTGGCCTGGCCTGGCCTGGCCTGGCCTGGCCTGGCCTGGCCTGGCCTGGCCTGGCCTGGCCCTGGCCCTGGCCTGGCCTGGCCTGGCCCTGGCCTGGCCTGGCCTGGCCTGGCCTGGCCTGGCCTGGCCTGGCCCTGGCCTGGCCCTGGCCTGGCCTGGCCTGGCCTGGCCCTGGCCCTGGCCTGGCCCTGGCCTGGCCTGGCCTGGCCTGGCCTGGCCTGGCCTGGCCTGGCCTGGCCTGGCCTGGCCTGGCCCTGGCCTGGCCTGGCCTGGCCTGGCCTGGCCTGGCCCTGGCCTGGCCTGGCCTGGCCTGGCCTGGCCTGGCCTGGCCCTGGCCCTGGCCTGGCCTGGCCCTGGCCTGGCCTGGCCTGGCCTGGCCTGGCCTGGCCTGGCCTGGCCTGGCCTGGCCTGGCCTGGCCTGGCCTGGCCTGGCCTGGCCTGGCCTGGCCTGGCCTGGCCCTGGCCTGGCCTGGCCTGGCCTGGCCTGGCCTGGCCTGGCCTGGCCTGGCCTGGCCTGGCCTGGCCTGGCCTGGCCTGGCCTGGCCTGGCCTGGCCCTGGCCTGGCCTGGCCTGGCCTGGCCTGGCCCTGGCCTGGCCCTGGCCTGGCCTGGCCTGGCCTGGCCTGGCCCTGGCCTGGCCTGGCCCTGGCCTGGCCTGGCCTGGCCTGGCCTGGCCTGGCCTGGCCCTGGCCTGGCCTGGCCTGGCCTGGCCTGGCCTGGCCTGGCCTGGCCTGGCCTGGCCTGGCCTGGCCTGGCCTGGCCCTGGCCTGGCCTGGCCTGGCCTGGCCTGGCCTGGCCTGGCCTGGCCTGGCCTGGCCTGGCCTGGCCTGGCCTGGCCTGGCCCTGGCCTGGCCTGGCCTGGCCTGGCCTGGCCCTGGCCTGGCCCTGGCCTGGCCTGGCCTGGCCTGGCCTGGCCTGGCCTGGCCTGGCCTGGCCTGGCCTGGCCCTGGCCTGGCCTGGCCTGGCCTGGCCTGGCCTGGCCTGGCCTGGCCTGGCCTGGCCTGGCCTGGCCTGGCCTGGCCTGGCCTGGCCTGGCCTGGCCTGGCCTGGCCTGGCCTGGCCTGGCCTGGCCTGGCCTGGCCTGGCCTGGCCTGGCCTGGCCTGGCCTGGCCTGGCCTGGCCTGGCCTGGCCTGGCCTGGCCTGGCCTGGCCTGGCCTGGCCTGGCCCTGGCCCTGGCCTGGCCTGGCCTGGCCTGGCCTGGCCTGGCCTGGCCTGGCCTGGCCCTGGCCTGGCCTGGCCTGGCCTGGCCTGGCCTGGCCTGGCCTGGCCTGGCCTGGCCTGGCCCTGGCCTGGCCTGGCCTGGCCTGGCCTGGCCTGGCCTGGCCTGGCCTGGCCTGGCCTGGCCTGGCCCTGGCCTGGCCTGGCCTGGCCTGGCCTGGCCTGGCCTGGCCTGGCCTGGCCTGGCCTGGCCTGGCCTGGCCTGGCCTGGCCTGGCCTGGCCTGGCCTGGCCTGGCCTGGCCTGGCCTGGCCTGGCCTGGCCTGGCCTGGCCTGGCCTGGCCTGGCCTGGCCTGGCCTGGCCCTGGCCTGGCCTGGCCTGGCCTGGCCTGGCCTGGCCTGGCCTGGCCTGGCCCTGGCCTGGCCTGGCCTGGCCCTGGCCTGGCCTGGCCTGGCCTGGCCTGGCCTGGCCTGGCCTGGCCTGGCCTGGCCTGGCCTGGCCTGGCCCTGGCCTGGCCTGGCCTGGCCTGGCCTGGCCTGGCCTGGCCTGGCCTGGCCTGGCCTGGCCTGGCCTGGCCTGGCCTGGCCCTGGCCTGGCCTGGCCTGGCCTGGCCTGGCCTGGCCTGGCCTGGCCTGGCCTGGCCTGGCCTGGCCTGGCCCTGGCCTGGCCTGGCCTGGCCTGGCCTGGCCTGGCCTGGCCTGGCCTGGCCTGGCCTGGCCCTGGCCTGGCCCTGGCCCTGGCCTGGCCTGGCCTGGCCCTGGCCCTGGCCCTGGCCTGGCCTGGCCTGGCCTGGCCTGGCCTGGCCCTGGCCTGGCCTGGCCTGGCCTGGCCTGGCCTGGCCTGGCCTGGCCTGGCCTGGCCTGGCCTGGCCCTGGCCTGGCCTGGCCTGGCCTGGCCTGGCCTGGCCTGGCCTGGCCTGGCCCTGGCCTGGCCTGGCCTGGCCTGGCCTGGCCTGGCCCTGGCCTGGCCTGGCCCTGGCCTGGCCTGGCCCTGGCCTGGCCTGGCCTGGCCTGGCCTGGCCTGGCCTGGCCCTGGCCTGGCCTGGCCTGGCCTGGCCTGGCCTGGCCCTGGCCTGGCCTGGCCTGGCCTGGCCCTGGCCTGGCCTGGCCTGGCCTGGCCTGGCCTGGCCCTGGCCTGGCCTGGCCCTGGCCTGGCCTGGCCCTGGCCTGGCCTGGCCTGGCCTGGCCTGGCCTGGCCTGGCCTGGCCTGGCCTGGCCTGGCCTGGCCTGGCCTGGCCTGGCCTGGCCTGGCCTGGCCTGGCCTGGCCTGGCCTGGCCCTGGCCTGGCCCTGGCCTGGCCTGGCCCTGGCCTGGCCTGGCCTGGCCCTGGCCTGGCCTGGCCTGGCCTGGCCTGGCCTGGCCTGGCCTGGCCTGGCCTGGCCTGGCCTGGCCTGGCCTGGCCTGGCCTGGCCTGGCCTGGCCTGGCCTGGCCCTGGCCCTGGCCCTGGCCTGGCCTGGCCCTGGCCTGGCCTGGCCTGGCCTGGCCTGGCCCTGGCCTGGCCTGGCCTGGCCTGGCCTGGCCCTGGCCTGGCCTGGCCTGGCCCTGGCCCTGGCCCTGGCCTGGCCTGGCCTGGCCTGGCCTGGCCTGGCCTGGCCTGGCCTGGCCTGGCCCTGGCCTGGCCTGGCCTGGCCTGGCCCTGGCCTGGCCTGGCCTGGCCTGGCCTGGCCTGGCCTGGCCTGGCCTGGCCTGGCCTGGCCCTGGCCTGGCCCTGGCCTGGCCTGGCCTGGCCTGGCCTGGCCCTGGCCTGGCCTGGCCTGGCCTGGCCTGGCCTGGCCTGGCCCTGGCCTGGCCCTGGCCTGGCCTGGCCTGGCCTGGCCCTGGCCCTGGCCCTGGCCTGGCCTGGCCTGGCCTGGCCTGGCCCTGGCCTGGCCTGGCCTGGCCTGGCCTGGCCTGGCCTGGCCTGGCCTGGCCTGGCCTGGCCTGGCCTGGCCTGGCCTGGCCTGGCCTGGCCTGGCCTGGCCTGGCCTGGCCTGGCCTGGCCCTGGCCCTGGCCTGGCCTGGCCTGGCCTGGCCTGGCCTGGCCTGGCCTGGCCTGGCCTGGCCTGGCCTGGCCTGGCCTGGCCTGGCCTGGCCCTGGCCTGGCCTGGCCTGGCCTGGCCTGGCCCTGGCCTGGCCTGGCCCTGGCCCTGGCCTGGCCTGGCCTGGCCTGGCCTGGCCTGGCCTGGCCTGGCCTGGCCTGGCCTGGCCCTGGCCTGGCCTGGCCTGGCCTGGCCTGGCCCTGGCCTGGCCCTGGCCCTGGCCTGGCCTGGCCTGGCCTGGCCTGGCCTGGCCTGGCCTGGCCTGGCCTGGCCTGGCCTGGCCTGGCCTGGCCTGGCCTGGCCTGGCCTGGCCTGGCCTGGCCTGGCCCTGGCCTGGCCTGGCCTGGCCTGGCCCTGGCCTGGCCTGGCCTGGCCTGGCCTGGCCTGGCCTGGCCTGGCCTGGCCTGGCCTGGCCTGGCCTGGCCTGGCCTGGCCTGGCCTGGCCTGGCCTGGCCTGGCCTGGCCCTGGCCTGGCCTGGCCTGGCCTGGCCTGGCCTGGCCTGGCCTGGCCTGGCCTGGCCTGGCCTGGCCTGGCCTGGCCTGGCCTGGCCTGGCCTGGCCTGGCCTGGCCTGGCCTGGCCTGGCCTGGCCTGGCCTGGCCTGGCCTGGCCTGGCCTGGCCCTGGCCTGGCCTGGCCTGGCCTGGCCTGGCCTGGCCTGGCCTGGCCTGGCCTGGCCTGGCCTGGCCTGGCCTGGCCTGGCCTGGCCTGGCCTGGCCTGGCCTGGCCTGGCCCTGGCCTGGCCTGGCCTGGCCCTGGCCTGGCCTGGCCTGGCCTGGCCTGGCCTGGCCTGGCCTGGCCTGGCCTGGCCTGGCCTGGCCTGGCCTGGCCTGGCCTGGCCTGGCCCTGGCCTGGCCCTGGCCTGGCCTGGCCTGGCCTGGCCTGGCCTGGCCTGGCCTGGCCTGGCCTGGCCTGGCCTGGCCTGGCCTGGCCTGGCCCTGGCCTGGCCTGGCCTGGCCTGGCCTGGCCCTGGCCCTGGCCTGGCCTGGCCCTGGCCCTGGCCTGGCCTGGCCTGGCCTGGCCTGGCCTGGCCCTGGCCTGGCCCTGGCCTGGCCCTGGCCTGGCCTGGCCTGGCCTGGCCTGGCCCTGGCCTGGCCTGGCCCTGGCCCTGGCCTGGCCTGGCCTGGCCTGGCCTGGCCTGGCCTGGCCTGGCCTGGCCTGGCCTGGCCTGGCCTGGCCTGGCCCTGGCCTGGCCCTGGCCTGGCCTGGCCTGGCCTGGCCTGGCCTGGCCTGGCCCTGGCCTGGCCTGGCCTGGCCTGGCCTGGCCTGGCCTGGCCTGGCCTGGCCCTGGCCTGGCCTGGCCTGGCCTGGCCTGGCCCTGGCCTGGCCTGGCCTGGCCTGGCCTGGCCCTGGCCTGGCCTGGCCCTGGCCTGGCCTGGCCTGGCCTGGCCTGGCCTGGCCTGGCCTGGCCTGGCCCTGGCCTGGCCTGGCCTGGCCTGGCCTGGCCTGGCCTGGCCTGGCCTGGCCTGGCCTGGCCTGGCCTGGCCTGGCCTGGCCTGGCCTGGCCTGGCCTGGCCTGGCCTGGCCTGGCCCTGGCCCTGGCCTGGCCTGGCCTGGCCTGGCCTGGCCTGGCCTGGCCTGGCCCTGGCCTGGCCTGGCCTGGCCTGGCCTGGCCTGGCCTGGCCTGGCCTGGCCTGGCCTGGCCTGGCCTGGCCTGGCCTGGCCTGGCCTGGCCTGGCCTGGCCTGGCCTGGCCTGGCCTGGCCTGGCCTGGCCTGGCCTGGCCTGGCCTGGCCTGGCCTGGCCTGGCCTGGCCTGGCCCTGGCCCTGGCCTGGCCCTGGCCTGGCCTGGCCCTGGCCTGGCCCTGGCCTGGCCTGGCCTGGCCTGGCCCTGGCCTGGCCCTGGCCTGGCCTGGCCTGGCCTGGCCTGGCCTGGCCTGGCCTGGCCTGGCCTGGCCTGGCCTGGCCTGGCCCTGGCCTGGCCTGGCCTGGCCTGGCCTGGCCCTGGCCCTGGCCTGGCCTGGCCTGGCCTGGCCTGGCCTGGCCTGGCCTGGCCTGGCCCTGGCCTGGCCTGGCCTGGCCTGGCCTGGCCCTGGCCTGGCCTGGCCTGGCCTGGCCTGGCCTGGCCTGGCCTGGCCCTGGCCTGGCCTGGCCTGGCCTGGCCTGGCCCTGGCCCTGGCCTGGCCCTGGCCTGGCCTGGCCTGGCCCTGGCCTGGCCTGGCCTGGCCTGGCCTGGCCTGGCCTGGCCTGGCCTGGCCTGGCCTGGCCTGGCCTGGCCTGGCCTGGCCTGGCCTGGCCTGGCCCTGGCCTGGCCTGGCCTGGCCTGGCCTGGCCTGGCCTGGCCTGGCCTGGCCTGGCCTGGCCTGGCCTGGCCTGGCCTGGCCTGGCCTGGCCTGGCCTGGCCTGGCCTGGCCTGGCCTGGCCTGGCCTGGCCTGGCCTGGCCCTGGCCTGGCCTGGCCTGGCCTGGCCCTGGCCTGGCCTGGCCTGGCCCTGGCCTGGCCTGGCCTGGCCTGGCCTGGCCTGGCCTGGCCTGGCCCTGGCCTGGCCTGGCCTGGCCTGGCCTGGCCTGGCCTGGCCTGGCCTGGCCTGGCCTGGCCTGGCCTGGCCTGGCCTGGCCTGGCCCTGGCCTGGCCTGGCCTGGCCTGGCCTGGCCTGGCCTGGCCTGGCCTGGCCTGGCCTGGCCTGGCCTGGCCTGGCCTGGCCCTGGCCCTGGCCTGGCCTGGCCTGGCCTGGCCTGGCCTGGCCTGGCCTGGCCTGGCCTGGCCTGGCCTGGCCTGGCCTGGCCTGGCCTGGCCTGGCCTGGCCTGGCCTGGCCCTGGCCTGGCCTGGCCCTGGCCTGGCCTGGCCTGGCCTGGCCTGGCCTGGCCTGGCCTGGCCTGGCCTGGCCTGGCCCTGGCCTGGCCTGGCCCTGGCCTGGCCTGGCCTGGCCTGGCCTGGCCTGGCCTGGCCTGGCCTGGCCTGGCCTGGCCTGGCCCTGGCCTGGCCTGGCCTGGCCTGGCCTGGCCTGGCCTGGCCCTGGCCCTGGCCTGGCCTGGCCTGGCCTGGCCTGGCCTGGCCTGGCCTGGCCTGGCCTGGCCTGGCCTGGCCTGGCCTGGCCTGGCCTGGCCTGGCCTGGCCCTGGCCCTGGCCTGGCCTGGCCTGGCCTGGCCCTGGCCTGGCCTGGCCCTGGCCTGGCCTGGCCTGGCCCTGGCCCTGGCCTGGCCTGGCCTGGCCTGGCCTGGCCTGGCCTGGCCTGGCCTGGCCTGGCCTGGCCTGGCCTGGCCTGGCCTGGCCTGGCCTGGCCTGGCCTGGCCTGGCCTGGCCCTGGCCTGGCCTGGCCCTGGCCTGGCCTGGCCTGGCCTGGCCTGGCCTGGCCTGGCCTGGCCTGGCCTGGCCTGGCCTGGCCTGGCCTGGCCTGGCCTGGCCTGGCCTGGCCTGGCCTGGCCTGGCCTGGCCTGGCCTGGCCTGGCCTGGCCTGGCCTGGCCTGGCCTGGCCTGGCCTGGCCTGGCCTGGCCTGGCCTGGCCTGGCCTGGCCTGGCCTGGCCTGGCCTGGCCTGGCCTGGCCTGGCCTGGCCTGGCCTGGCCTGGCCTGGCCTGGCCTGGCCTGGCCTGGCCCTGGCCTGGCCCTGGCCTGGCCCTGGCCTGGCCTGGCCTGGCCTGGCCTGGCCTGGCCTGGCCTGGCCTGGCCCTGGCCTGGCCCTGGCCTGGCCTGGCCTGGCCTGGCCCTGGCCTGGCCTGGCCTGGCCTGGCCCTGGCCTGGCCTGGCCTGGCCTGGCCTGGCCTGGCCTGGCCTGGCCTGGCCTGGCCTGGCCTGGCCTGGCCTGGCCCTGGCCTGGCCCTGGCCTGGCCTGGCCCTGGCCTGGCCTGGCCTGGCCTGGCCTGGCCTGGCCTGGCCTGGCCTGGCCTGGCCTGGCCCTGGCCTGGCCCTGGCCTGGCCTGGCCTGGCCTGGCCTGGCCTGGCCTGGCCCTGGCCTGGCCTGGCCTGGCCTGGCCTGGCCTGGCCCTGGCCCTGGCCTGGCCTGGCCTGGCCTGGCCTGGCCTGGCCTGGCCTGGCCTGGCCCTGGCCTGGCCTGGCCCTGGCCTGGCCCTGGCCTGGCCTGGCCTGGCCTGGCCTGGCCTGGCCTGGCCTGGCCTGGCCTGGCCTGGCCTGGCCTGGCCCTGGCCTGGCCTGGCCTGGCCCTGGCCCTGGCCTGGCCTGGCCCTGGCCTGGCCTGGCCTGGCCTGGCCTGGCCTGGCCTGGCCTGGCCTGGCCTGGCCTGGCCTGGCCTGGCCTGGCCTGGCCTGGCCTGGCCTGGCCTGGCCTGGCCTGGCCTGGCCTGGCCTGGCCTGGCCTGGCCTGGCCTGGCCTGGCCTGGCCTGGCCCTGGCCTGGCCTGGCCTGGCCTGGCCTGGCCTGGCCCTGGCCTGGCCTGGCCTGGCCTGGCCCTGGCCTGGCCTGGCCTGGCCTGGCCTGGCCTGGCCTGGCCTGGCCTGGCCCTGGCCCTGGCCTGGCCTGGCCTGGCCTGGCCCTGGCCCTGGCCTGGCCTGGCCCTGGCCTGGCCTGGCCTGGCCTGGCCTGGCCTGGCCTGGCCCTGGCCTGGCCTGGCCTGGCCTGGCCTGGCCTGGCCTGGCCTGGCCTGGCCTGGCCTGGCCTGGCCCTGGCCCTGGCCCTGGCCCTGGCCCTGGCCTGGCCCTGGCCTGGCCTGGCCTGGCCCTGGCCTGGCCCTGGCCCTGGCCCTGGCCCTGGCCTGGCCTGGCCTGGCCTGGCCTGGCCCTGGCCCTGGCCTGGCCTGGCCTGGCCTGGCCTGGCCTGGCCTGGCCTGGCCTGGCCTGGCCTGGCCTGGCCTGGCCTGGCCCTGGCCCTGGCCCTGGCCTGGCCCTGGCCTGGCCTGGCCCTGGCCTGGCCCTGGCCCTGGCCCTGGCCCTGGCCCTGGCCCTGGCCCCCTGGCCCTGGCCCTGGCCTGGCCCTGGCCCTGGCCTGGCCTGGCCCTGGCCCTGGCCCTGGCCCTGGCCTGGCCTGGCCTGGCCTGGCCTGGCCCTGGCCTGGCCTGGCCTGGCCCTGGCCCTGGCCTGGCCTGGCCCTGGCCTGGCCTGGCCCTGGCCCTGGCCTGGCCTGGCCCTGGCCTGGCTGGCCCTGGCCTGGCCTGCCCTGGCCCTGGCCTGGCCCTGGCCTGGCCTGGCCTGGCCTGGCCTGGCCCTGGCCTGGCCTGGCCTGGCCCCTGGCCTGGCCTGGCCTGGCCCTGGCCCTGGCCCTGGCCCTGGCCTGACCCTGACCCTGACCCTGACCCTAACCCTAACCCTAACCCTGACCCCTGACCCTGACCCTGACCCTAACCCTGACCCTAACCCTGACCCTGACCCCGACCCCGACCCCGACCCCAACCCCGGACTCTTTCAACAAAAACATTCAACTTGACAAATAAAGACCTTCACGTTAGAAATACGCACTCATATTGTGGCGGTGAAACAAAAGGCAAAAGCACGCACTCATCACACACATAACCTCAACCAACCAGCTCGATTCATCTGAAAAGAAAATACAAACGTCAGAGAGAAGGTCCATGTCGCGGCTCAGCACACCGAGGCCAACTCCAGCCCTTAAGGGCACATCGATCCGAGATCTGACCAGGAAGAGGCCAAGTGCCGCCGGGCCGGCTGGTCGACCGGCCGCGCCCGCCCTCCCGAAGCCAAGTGCCGCCGGGCCGGCTGGTCGACCGGCCGCGCCCGCCCTCCCGAGGCCAAGTGCCGCCGGGCCGGCTGGTCGACCGGCCGCGCCCGCTCTCCCGAGGCCAAGTGCCGCCGGGCCTGCTGGTCGACCGGCCGCGCCCGCCCTCCCGAGGCCGTGTCGCCGGGCCTGCTGGTCGACCGGCCGCGCCCGACCTCCCGAGGCCAAGTGCCGCCGGGCCGGCTGGTCGACCGGCCGCGCCCGCCCTTCGAGGCCAAGTGTCGCCGGGTCGGCTGGTCGACCCGCCGCACCCGCCCTCCCGAGGCCAAGTGCCGCCGGGCCTGCTGGTCGACCGGGCTCGCCCGCCCTCTGGAGGCCAAGTGCCGCCGGGCCGGCTGGTCGACCGGGCTCGCCCGCCCTCTGGAGGCCAAGTGCCGCCGGGCCTGCTGGTCGACCGGGCTCTCCCGCCCTCTGGAGGCCAAGTGCGGCCGGACCGGCCGTGCACGCCCTCCCGAGGCCAAGTGCTGCCCGGCCGGCTGGTCGACCCGACCCTCCAGGGAAAAAAGGGAGAGCGCAAGGGCCACACCAGACACTCAGCTAAGAGCATCAAGGGGGCACCGAGAGGCAAGGAGCGGGGACGGGCAATGGCTCACCTCGTGACGGACCACCCACCTGCTCCCAAGACCCAACTATGAGCTTTTTAACTGCAGCAACTTTAATATACGCTACTGGAGCTGGAATTACCGCACAGCTGCTGCCACCAGACTTGCCCTCCAATGGATCCTCACCAAAGGATTTAAACTGGACTCATTCCAATTACAGGGCCTCAAAAGAATGCTGGATTATTTTTCATCACTACCTCCCCCGGTCACGAGTGGGTAACTTCCTCGCCTGCTGCCTTCCTTGGATGTGGTAGCCATTTCTCAGGCTCCCCTCTCCAGAATAAAACCCTGATTCCCCATCACACATGGTAACCATGGTAGGCACAGCAACTACCATCAAAAGTTGATAGGGCAGATGTTCAAATGGGTCATCGCCACCACAGGGGGTGTGCAATCAACCCGAGGTTATCTAGAGTCACCAAAGCCACCAGCGCCCACACCCCCAGCCAGGGCCGGGATGAGGCTGACCAGGTTGGTTTTGATCTGATAAATGCACACATCCCCCCCGCAAAGGGGGTCAGCACCCATCGGCATGTATTAGCTCTAGAATTACCACAGTTATCCAAGTAGGAGAGGAGCAAGCGACCAAAGGAACCATAACTGATTTATTAATGAGCCATTCACAATTTCACTGTACCGTCCATGCGTACTTAGACATGGCATGGCTTAATCATTGAGATAAGCATATGCTACTGGCAGGATCAACCAGGTAGGGGCATGACCACGAGGAGCCAGGCGTGCTGGGAAAGCAGGGTGTGGTGGAGAGGCCACAGACACAGCACATGTGCCGGAAGACCCACAAAGCACAGGAGCCAGGGGGAGGGGGGTGGAAAGAGCACGCTCACCCGGCTGGGAGACCCAGCCACCCCCGTCCCGCCCCACAGCGGAGACGCCCGATTGAGCACACGCTCCTGGTCCACGAGGATCACAGCACACCGCCACCACCGTGCAAAGGGCCAAGGAGGGAGACAAAGGCAGCAGAGCCCCCTCTCCCTCCACCCCCACACCCAGCCCCCCCCACGAGCCCACCCACCCCGGGAGGACTCCCCCACGGCCAAGGCCACACCACAGATTGCCAATGCGCACCCTCAGCGTCCGACCATCACACCCACCACAGAAGGGCAGGGGATGCCGGCCGGTGAGGACACAGTGACCACCCTGCAGTGGGCAAAACCAGGGACCCAACCCACACTCGGGCAAGCACACCAGAGCAGGGGGCCACAGCGGGGCAGGGGAGGGGGGAGATCACAGGAGCTCCCCCTCATCCAGCATGCAACGGTGGTAATGGACAGGCGGCGGCAAAACAGGCAACAGGTCGGGACCGTGGCAGGCCTGGAAGCGAGACACACCAGAGCACAGCCCCAGGGAGCAGCAGACAGCGAGCAGACTGAGGCAGACGGACAGACGGAGAAGGACACCAACAGGGTGCAGCCACACGAGGCCAACACCATTGAATGGGGGTCGTGTTGGTGGGGTGGCCACACACCACCACGAGGGGCATGGCTCAAAGCAACCCATGGTGGGGTGGGAGAAGCGCAAGTCAGCCACCAGGGCCCACCACAGGATGTCACCACCATATGCCTCCCAGTACAGGGACCATCCCACAACACACCCAGGACAACAGACTGGCACCCCCCAGCACCCTCACGGGTGCTCACACCCACCACCACCAACACACACCCAAGAACCACAAGCCGGCCAGGGAGAACAGTCTCCCTCCACGCACCAGCAGCCCCCATGTCCCCCACACACAAGGCTCCCCACACACCACCCTGCCTCAGGGATACCACTGGCCAACAGAGGCCAGGGGACAACACCCACATGAGGCGAGGCCGGCTCAGCCCCAGACAGAGGAAGGGAGCACAGGGCGGTCACGCGCACGGGACGAGGAAAAAGGCCAGCAGTGGTGGGGAGGGGCCAGCAAGCATGCACAGCAGGGGCCGTGGGACAGGGCTGCAGGCAGCATCCGGGGACCACAAAGACACCAGGAACACAGCCAAGCCACCAGGAAAACCAGCAGGGGGTCCCACCACCACCCACACACAAAGGCAGTCCCACGACATGCCTGGGACACCAACTGGTCCCAGCCAGCCCCAGAGCAGGCCCCCACAACCCAGCCCCACCACCAGGGCCAGCGAGCTGCCCAAACCCATCTTCCACCATCCGTCCTCAACAGACTCATTTTCCATCTAGTCCGCCACCCTGACGGCTCAACATCCTGGGGATCACACTCTCAAGCGACGCAGCCCCAACCATGACTACATGCCACCACCAGCTGCAGTTCATGGGGAGAGGGCAGGCACAATAAGCTCTCACACACCATGATTGCAGGGCTGGGGAAGCCAAGGCCAACCGGATGTCACACCCCCAACACCTTCCCCCCTTCACCCCAAGGCTCACCACACCGCGGGGGTCCAACCACACACACACGGTGCACACATGCTCCAATCCCCCATCTGCCGGGCACCCAGCAGGGCCCAGCAGAACCCTCCCCCGACTCAAAGGGGGGGAGACACAGGCCACGGTAGGCAACAAGCAGCACACAGCCCCACCACGGGGCCAGTGCACCCACTCCCCTCAACACCCCCAGAGGGGAGATGGGGGGCAGAGTGTTCTGCCCACACACTCTTGGCAGCCACCATGGCAGCCACTGCACACTGAGGAGGAGCAGCAGCTGGGGGGTCCAGTACCCCAAGGCTCCCTCTCAGATCACTAGAGAAGACTTTCTCACTAAGGGCTCACCACCCCTCACCCAGCTCATCTCTCTCCTTTGGGCCCACAGAGGTGCTCCATGAGCCACCAGTCCTCAGCTGGGGGTGGGAAGGGTCTGTAGTACAAGTAGGCAGAGCACCAACACAGGAGCATCTGCATGGCCAGGGCAGAGCCCACATCCTGTCCCCTGCAAGGCCTCACCTATCAGCCTCAGTGACAAGGGGAATGGGCATGCCTCTCCTACCACCTTGACCCCCCCAAAAAAAAACCACTCACAGGACACACACCACCATGGTGGGGACCCAAGGAGGACACCAGGGTTAAGGGAAACACCACCACTCCGCCTCAGGCACCTGAGTGACAACCTGGAGTGCTCCAGGGGCACCACCAAAGGTCCAACAAAGCTCACTCACACACCCGCACAGAATGGGCACAGCGCAGCAGCGGCACAGCCCTCCCCACCACGGGGAGGGCCGCTCGCAGAGCACACGCCAAGAAAGCAAAACAAGAGCACCTGCTGTGTCAGAAAAGCCACAGCCCCCACTGACACCACCCGAGGTGTGGGACAGGAGACCAAAGGTCAGGTCCAGAGGCCACAACCCAACCCCCACCTTCCTCCCCCTCCACAATGGCAAGGGAGAAAAACTCAAGGCAAGGGGGCCCCACAGACAAACCAAGACATTCACTGGGAACACCTGTCCCTCGTCTGGCACGGCTTAGGCCCAGCATAGCACGGCCACATCACATGGATCAAATGAGCCAAGGTGGAGCAGGGAAAAGGCACAGCAAGGACAATCACCAGAGGGGCCCACTTTAAGCCTCACCAGAAACCTCCATCCCCCACCTTGCCTCAGGCAAGAGCGGCCCACAACCCCAGTAGATTTGAGAACACCTGACACATGGCATGGAGCCCACAGGGCAGGGTTTGCATCTCAACCTTCACCAGGTGCCCACAGTGGGGAGCACACAGAGTAGAAGACCCACAGGGCCTCACCTTGCCCCTCCATCCTTGTGGAACCCAAAGACCAGAGGTGACACCACGAGTCAGCTCAGCCAGACAATACCACACAGGAGCCAGTGCACAGGCCCAGGCAGGTGGCTCCAGTGGCAAGGGCCAAACCAGGCACCAGAGCTAGCATCCCAAAAGCCCAGAGCCCCATGTATATCCAGAGACCCAAAGTTTCGTCAACACCAAACACTGAAACAGACCATGTCAGCGCTTATCTGGTGGTAAAAAAAAGGCCCATTAAGGGCGATGAAACGACAGCAGCCAACAGCGGGGCCCATCCACGACTCGCATGGAGGAACCCCGGAACCTTGGCCAGGCCACCTGTCCCCAGCGCTACCCCATAAACACCAGGCCCGGAGCTCTCGTGGCGGGGAGGGGGGGAGTCATCTGGTCGACCAGGGGAAGGGGAGCAGGGGGAGGGGGCACGCAATGGCCAAAGTGGGGGCACGGACACCCACCAAGGGAGAGAGAGCTGGCCGGGGGCGCCCTCTCCCGCTTCGCCCGCACGGGTAGGGGTACCGGTCCGTTGGAGTCTCCGAATGGGGATTTGGCTTCGATGAGCATCAAGAAACAAGAAGGAACAACCGTCAGCGAGGCGCCTCCAACGAGACGAGCGGGCCCCGACCAGGGACCGCGCCCGGGACCCAGACCGTCCTCGATGGGGCACCCAGGACGGCCCGAGCCGGTCCCCACCTCCTGACCGGGATTCAGGGAGGTGGGGAGGGGTGAGACAAAGTCGCATCCGACGACCGAGACCCACGAAGGCACGCTGAAGGGTCGAGCGCGCCCTCCCCGGCCACCCGCGGAAGCAGGGTCCGGTCCATCCACGTCTCCAGACCCATCGGGACTTTGGAAAAGAAAGCATGTGTGCCAGGAGACGCCTCTGGCGACCGGACCCCACGGGTTGCGGGGGGCGGCTGCACAGGCGCCCGCCTCTCCCCGTCAACCCTCACGACTCCAGCGGGCGAGTCCCCACCTCCGGAGCGGGTTAGGGTTAGGGTTAGGGTTAGGGTTAGGGTTAGGGTTAGGGCGAAGCAAACGCTCCTGAGGGCGGACCAGGAGGAGTCCGGACCGCCGAGCCCGAGTCCAGGCGCTCCGGGCAGGGAAGACCCTCTCCCTGCCCACCGCGGCGGTCCGGCCCGGGGAGGGTCCGGCCGGTCCTTCTCCGCGGCCACAGGGGCACAGGGAGATGCTGGTCGACCCGGTCCGGGCACCCCAGAGCCCGGCCCCGGAGCGCCGCGACGATCACCCTCCTCGGAAACCTAGAGAACCAATCTCCGGCGACAGCAGGACGTCCCTAGGCCTCGGCGCCACCGGGACTGTCGCCGCCAGCATAGCCGGTATCTGAGAGCTCTGCCTCGGGCCCGGCGGCTGAGTCACAACCCTCCTGAAGGGCTCGCCGAAGCTCCGGAGGGGGAGGGACAATATACAAGCGGCCGCCAGGTGGCTCCACCCAAACGCCCGAGCTCGGCCCGGAGCCTCCGCCGCCGAGCGACGCGACGCGACGCGACCCCGGCCGCAGAGGAAGGGAGAGGAGCCGGGAGATCTCTCCCCTGGAGGCTGCCACGAAAGAGCCGCGATCCCCCACGCGATTCCAGGGTGGTGGGGGGACATTCCACGGAGACGCCGGCGGGCGGCGGGGGCTCGGGGCGGGGTGGGCGGAGAGAGGGGGCACCAGTGACATCCCAGGAACCCCCGGCCCCCGGCCCCCCCCGAAAGAGGGGGGCGGGGGGGAGGGAGGGAGAAAGGGAGGGAGGGAGGGAGGGAGGGAGGGACCGGCAAAGCGAAACCAGGCAAGCGCTGCTGGGAGAACAAAGCAGGACTTTCGAAAGCAGACACGGACACAGACACACAAGCCTAGGAGTAAGAAAGGAAAAGAAGGAGACACTCGGACCCCCAAGAAGAGAAAACAAAACTCAACCTGGGTAGAGACACCGTGACAAAGTCCAAAGACGACACACACAAGCATGCGCGGGTGGGTGGGGAAAGTGCACTTGAGGTCAGGAGAACATGGATTTCAACACCACTGGCCACAAACAGCGGAAAGGCGAACGGCCTGGGAGGTCTGGGGTGGCAGGGCTGCGGGGGGTGGGGGGTTGGGGGGAGGGTGTGGGGGGGTGATGTTGAGGGGCGTGCTGGTGAGGAGGACCGAGTCCATAGGGATCCACTAAATAAACCCCGGGTCCCATGACAACAGCCAACTCAATGAATAAATAACTTTTTCACGTAGCTCAGAAACGAAATGAAACAAAACCACCAGGCAGGAAAGTCAACTCGTGGAACTGTCCTGGCAGCTTAAAAGTCAGAGAGAGAGAGGAGAGGGAGAGGGAGAGGGAGAGGGAGAGGGAGAATGCATACACATGTGCATATACACGTGTACATATGCATACGCACACGTATTCGCATCTATATATACGTGCACGCATGCGTATAAACACACACGTATGAAGGGCATGCTCACGTACACGCACGTGTCTGTGTGCGCACGTGTATGCCTAGGCGTTTCTAGGGTGCGTGTATGCTTGCGTATATATACGCATACAGAGGCATCTATACACATACGTACACGGATAGACACAGGCGTGAACACACATGCTCACATGTGCAGAGACGTCGGGATACATAGGCACACACACACACATACATGCGGACGTGTCAATGCATCTAGATGCACGTATAGTGTGAATACGTGTGATGTCTGCGCACAGGTGTGGATGCACGTCTATGCGTACCCGTACGTGCATGCTTGCATAGACACACATATCTGCGTGTGTATGTGCACACGTGTATGTACACATGTATACATACGTACGGACGCATACGCAGACGCCTACAGAGAGCGTATGTACGTCCACACAGACGCACGCGTGAATCTGTGCCTACGTACACACGTGTGTATATATACGTAGATGTGCACGCATGTACGTATGTACAGGTGCCCGTGTGCACCTAGAGTGCCTATACACAGATTGATGTGCATAGATGCACATACATGTATACGCATACGCAAACGCGCGTGTGTATACATACATGTACATATGCATCAGTGTATGTGTGCATCTATATCCATGTGTCTGCATGGATGTCTACATGCACACGTGTGTGGTGTGTGTATCTATAGATGTACATACGTATATATATATACTCACAGACACACACGTACATACCCGGACGGAAACACACATCCGTGTGTGTGTGTGTCTGTCTGTCTGTCTGTCTGTCGGTCGGTCGTGTGCGCGCACACGCCCGTATATACGGGGAAAGCACAAGCATATTGCAAAAGGGGCTTTGCTGTCCAACACCGATCAAGGCGTCAGACACCTCAACCTCCAAAAGGGAAACAACCCCTGATGAGCGAAGTGGGCAGGAGGCCCGAACAGACCCCTTCCTTCCAAAGAAAGGTGGAACAGACAGACAGACACCCAGAAGCACAAGGTAGAACACACATCCACGGCAGGGCTGGGCTGGGTTGGGCTGGGCTGGGCTGAGCTGGGGCTGCTGGGGGTGGGGGTGGGCTCACGGAAGCACCCCACCCCGGGGCGTTTCCCTGGACAATGATCCTTCTCATTCGGAGGGGAAAGGCCCAGGAGCCGGGAATTGAAATCACGACAGCAAGTTCGAACCATCAGAGGACAGTGGCTCCTGATGGATTGAACGCATCTTTTCTGCAGCTGAGAAAACTGTGGGCGGACTCAGAGAGATCAGATCTCATCCCCTGGCGCCTCACAGACAGAGAAACCACATCCCTAGGGAAAAGAGTCCTGCGAAGTACACTCCCCCAAAGATTCCCCCATTCGACCCAACCCAGCAACTGCACAGGGTGCCCACGGAGGGAAGGGACAAAGAAGATATGGGTGTGTGCATGTGTGAGATCGACCCCTATACCTAGGTCGACATCCGTACACACATCATGATAGAACTCTGTCTGTGTGCCTATGCCTGGATCTATTCACGTGCACGCGTGCTCACGCACATGCAGACATACACACACACACACACACACAGAGGAATGGGACTCAACCACCAGAAGGGAATGAAATCTCACAGTCTGCAGGAACCTGGAGAGACCTTTAGAGGGTATTATGCTACATGAAATACCTCAGATCAGTCGTTTCCATGCAGAACCTACCAAACCATACACGGTGAACAGAACAGAACCAAACAGAAACAGGCTCAGAGATACTACAAAGGAACACACGGGGGGGGGGGGGCTGGCCAGAGGAGGGAGGGGCGGGGGAGGGGGAACGGTGCAGGGCGGTGGGGGTGGGGGGGCGGGGGGCGGGGGTGAGGAGAGAATGAGTGAGTGCCCCTGGCGAGGGAGACAGACAAAGCGGTGCAACCTTCCACTTATGAAATACATGAGTCACGGGCACGTCATGACACCAAATGTCATTTGCCGTGACACCAAGTGGTGACGGACACTCACTAACTAGATGTATCCTGGTGATGGCTGTGTCATGTGCTACACTAAAACATCGTCTGTAGAGCTGAAAATTAAAGGGGGAACGACCCCCCCCCAAAAAAAAAAGGAAAGGAAGAAGGAAGGAAGGAAAGAAGGCAAAAGTAAACGTTGGCAGTCAGTTAGACGTCCATTTAAGAAGAGTGGGACTTGTGTGGGGGGGGGGGGGGAGAAACTAGGGTGAGGAGGAGGAGGAGGAGCAGGAGGAGGAGAAAGAAAAGGACCGGATTGCCTTGAGGGGGAGGGGGAGATGAAAGATCCCAAGAGTGGACAGGACGGTCAGGTGAGTGCCATAGGGAAAGGAAACGAAGCCAAGCAACCGAACACACTCCCAACGGTGGTTTTGTTCAGTCCAAGATCAAGATGGGGACAGCACGGTGTCCTCCAGCACACAGCGACACACAGGCCTCACTCGGCAGGGGGAGTTGGGGATAACCCTGAACGCCGAAGCGGACAAAAGAAGCCGTCACGTTCATCCATGGCTGAAAAGTACCATGGTCCCACGACATTCCAAACTCCTCTCAAACCATTGAAAGACTCTCTCCCTCACTCGCCGTTCAAAAAATGTAGAGAACAGGAAAGGAGCGAAACGATGGTGGGTGGCTGGCTGGCTGGCTGGCTGGATTTCCGTGATGGTGTGATTAGGGAACACATGGACAGAAAAGCATCCGATTCACTTGTGTACAGAATCTCTCTTGCCTTCTCGGCCTGGTGTCTTTCCTCTGTCTGGATGATTCCCTTCCCCCACCCCACCCCCCCACTCCCAGCTTGAAGATCAGCCTCCAAAACGAAGCCCTTTGTGCTCTCCAGGTCCAGAAGCCACGATCTCTTCGGAGCGCCCTTCCGAAGGGGAACGTTTTCATCCACGTCATCGCCCTGAGACAGCTTCAGCCTGTCCCTCCCCTCCCCCCCCCCCCGACCCCCCCCCCCCCCCCCCGCCTCCCTCTCTCCCTCCTGCTCCTCTTCCCCCTCCTCTGAACTGTCGAGCTCCCCTCGCGCTGGCCTCTCACCCCACACGGTGGCAGTGTTGGCCTAGGTATGCTCAGGTGTCTCCTAACCGCATCCGAGTGGACTTCCACTGTTTCTCAGCTGCGTCGTTCAGGGACCATGTTTTTCCTGGCCTTTTCCGCGGGTGGGGGAGACCCGGACAGGCCGGGGCCAGGCGGGGTGGGGGAGCCTGCGTGTGGGGGGAAGGGTGGGGGCAGAAAGGAGGAGGAGGAGGAGGAGGAACAGGAACACAGCTCCCCAGCGCCAGTGTGTGCCTGCGGCCTGGAAAAGAGATCACGCACCAGGCTGGCTCCGAAAAGGGGATCGGTCAGGAGACCGGGCACGTTTGTGCTTCGCAGAGTCCCTGCAGATCGAACAGGCAGTGGCAAGTTTGGGGCTTCCCACACTTAGAACTGTTCACCCATCGTGGACACAGGTGTCTGGCACAACGGGGGTTAGGCTCTCGGTGCGATCGATGTCCACAAGCCGTAGCCACTGAAACGTGTGCACCCTGGAGCCGCCGCCGCCGTGCAGAGGGAGATCTCATCCGGCTCCACGGGTCCTTCCCGTGAGTAGGCCGGGATCTCAGGAAGCACAGACATCCAGAGCATTGAGTGAACCTGACCGTCACGCTTTCCAAATCCAAGTGAACCAGAAGGGAGGATCCCTCACGTGTGGGTTTGTCTTTCCATCGGAGGCATCCTCTCTTGGAGCCGATTAGGGTGCCGCGGGCCCCGTGGAGCAGAGAAGACAGAGAATTCCCTTCGGTCCCCTGCTCCTCCCACGGGCGCGCACGGGCATGCTCCCCAACGGTCCTAGGAACATCCTGCCCCAGAGGAGTGTGCCGGCCGGCCACAGCCCACCTACAATGGAGGCGTCCGTGTCCGTCCGTGTCAGTCATCCTCGTCCAGAGTCCCCTGTCTGCCTGCCCTCGCCTTCACGCCTGGCACTGTCCGTCCATTCTGTAGGTTCATATCGAACCTGCCTGGAGCCCGGCGGCATCTTCCCGGATCAGGGATCAATCGAAAACACCCTGTCCCCTGCCTCATCGGCAGGTGGATTCTTCACCACTGGACCACCAGGCAGGGAAGTCCCTTCACAGCCTTCTAAAATCATCTACCCCGAAACAGTCCACGTCGTCCTCCAACTCATTGGACCATCACGACTGAAATGAAGGAAAATATGTTCGTTCAAGAATGTCTTCACTCCTCAGTGCTTCTTGCTTTAGAACCACAAAGGCACCTCTCTCTCTCTCTCTCTCTCTCACACACACACACACGAACAGAGGTGGGCTCATAGTCCAAAAGAAACCAACGTTTGTGTGTATGCATTCCACTTGCTGTGGCTGTCATGCCGTCGCTCATCAAAGAAGCTGATATGATACGGAATCCGATGTCTTCTTCTCTAGGACACGTCGAGAGGCAGCAAGCGTGCCGGTGTGTGAGCACCGAAGGTCAACCCGGCATGATGGAGCCCGGCCAGGTGTGTGCTCAGAGGCCCATCTAGATTCGAACTCCAGTTCCCGGAGGGGAGCAGTGGGAACAGGAGTGTGGACTGCGAGTCCAATCCTCACCTTACAAAAAGGCAAAATCATCCCCTTCCTCCCTTATCGGCGTCTGCACGGCTCCTCCTGGACTCAGGGATCCCATCGAAAGGACGTACAGGTTGTGTCCTTCTCCCTGGCCCTATCGTTTCGAACCTCTCCAGGAAAAAGCGGTGACGTCAAGAGATCCGTCTTGAGTTCAGGACTGGGGCTCCCCCGGGGGCCCCGTGGTCAACGATCCCGTGCCCATGCAGGAGACGTGGGTTTCGCCCCCAGTCCGGGAAGAGCCCACACGCTACCCATACGCCTCGGTGATGGAGTCTGTGCTCTAGATCCTGGCCACTGCGAGTGTTGAGCCCACACCCAGCAGCCACTGAAGCCCACGTGCCCCGGCGCCCCTGCCCCCCAAGAGGAACCACAGCCACGAGAAGCCCAGACACACGACCGTAGAGCGACTCCCTCTCTCCACAGAGAGAGAACAGCTTGCACGGCCACGAAGACACAGCACGCCCCCACAGACATCAAATACGTCCAATGATCGTCGAGCGAGACGGCCTGCCTGAGATTGGACGCGATCGGCCAATACCTAGTCCCATCACTCGGGAAGCTCCCTGAATCTTCTGTCGATACACATAAAGAAACCATAGCTCACTGTGCCATGGGCAGCGAGGGGAGCTCTCCATACAGTGCTGAGAGCACCGTGGAGACATGACCCGTGGGCACCGTGAGCATGACTGTTCTCACGAAGTCCCTCACAGTCCGGGCCCTGGAGATCGGCCCACGTGCACCTGCAGGCGATGGACGGCCATCCCTCTCGGCTCCCTGCACGCTCACGGGTCCAGGTGTGCCGTGCCCCCAGCATCCGCTCGCATCTCCTGGGCCTGTCTCCCCCATGCTGCTCCACTGACTTGGAATCCTTCTCCCCTCTCATCTCGTCTGACACGTTTTCTTTCCTGTTCGACCATGTCTGGCTCCCCGGGCACCACTTCCCGTCGTTCTTCTCGTCTCACAGCCCTCGTCTGGTGGAAATCATTCTCTGTGTCTCCGCTCTGTTCCCTAAGAACTCTGTCATCCCTCCACTCATCTGGGGATCGACTGGCACCTAGGCAACCCCGGTCCGTGACAACCGTGGTTCCATGTCTATCGAATGACATGCCAACCGCAGGGGGCTCGTGGACGCGTACGAGCTGTGGAAAGCTGGCACCGGGGAATCATCCCGCGGACACACCCTCCGGTTTCACGGTGCTCACGGGAGCGTTTGGGTCATCGTCGTCGTCACCGTATTCCCTAAGACGTACGCAGTCGCATGGATTCAAATGGCGTCTATTGGAAAAGAACGGATCGTTCCCCGGATCACCGGAGAAGGCCACGGCAACCCACTCCAGTCCTCTCGCCTGGAAACTCCCATGGGCGGAGGAGCCCGGTAGGCCGCCGTCCACCGGGTCGGGAAGAGTCGAACACGACCGAGCGACTTCCCTTTCCCTTTTCCCTTCCACGCATTGGAGAAGGCCGTGGCAACCCACTCCAGTGTTCTCCCCTGGAGAATCCCAGGGACGGGGGAGCCTGGTGGGCTTCCGTCTATGGGGTCGCACAGAGTCGGACACGACGGAAGCGACTTAACGGCAGCCGCAGCAGCAGCAACTGGATCACCTCAGAAGGACTTAGAAACGAGTCTCGGTGGAGAAAGGATGGATCCTGCCAACCATCTCACTTCTGGGTAGACCTCGAAAGAAAATAAAACCTGAAACTCGCAGAGAGAGGCCTGCACTCCCAGGTCCATCGCAGCATCCATTCACAAGAGTCAAGATGGGGAACCAGCCCAAGTGTCCATCAAGGGAAGACTAGATCAAGAAGATACACGATCCAGGTAGAGATCGATCGATAGGTAGATCTAGGTGTCCCAGGTAGCCCCAGGCATGAACACAGTCTTACATCGTGATCGCATGGATGGGACTTAGGGAGTGATGCCCAATGAAGAAGTCAGGTAGAGAAAGAAAAAGAGTTTCTCCTGTCACTGACATGCCATGCAAGGCCACCTAAAACAATGAAAACGATCATCACAGAGCGGCTGGGGGAGGGAGACATGGGAAGATGCCGATGTAACGGCGGGCGGGGGGGGGGGAACTTCACGGATAAGGTACATATATACTGTCTACGTCACAAAGAGCACGGTGATTCTAAAGAATAGTATTAGTATTATCGTCGTCTCATATTCGGAGAAGGCAACGGCACCCCACTCCAGTCCTCTTGCCCAGAAAATCCCGTGGACAGAGGAGCCCGGTAGGAGCCCGGTAGGCCGCAGTCCACGTTGTCGCACAGAGTCGGACACGATAGAGTGACTTCCCTTCCCGTTTTCCCTTTCACGCCTTGGAGAAGGACATGGCAACCTACCGCGGTGTTCTTGCCTGGAGAACCCCAGGGACGGGGGTGCCCGGCGGGCTACCGTCTACGGGGTCACACAGATTCGGACGCAACGGAAGCGACTCAGCAGCAGCAGCAGCAGCAGCAGCATTATCATATTCGAAAGTCGCCATGACCGTGGACATGACGCATTCACTTCCCATACAATGGAAGAAGGACATGGCAACCCACTCCAGTAGTCTTGCCTGGAAAATTCCATGGACGGAGGAGCCTGGTAGGCTACAGTCCGTGGGGTTGCAAAGAGTCCAACACGACTGAGTGACTTCACTTTCTTTCGCATACAGTCATGACATGTATGGGTTGTGATCAAGCTATGAGCTACCGCTTGGGTGGTCATGAATGATTCTTTTGCAACAGACAGGTGCATCAAGTCGCCATTCTGTACACGTTAGAACAGAGGATGTTGTATGTCCTTAACGAAGAACATTCTATTTCAATACACCGGGACATGAAACACATAACATCACCTAGTTTTATTATCTTTCAATGAATGGTCAGTATTGGCTGCACACCAAAAAAAAAAAAAAGGAAAGAAAGAAAAAAGAAAAGAGAGCTTTATTGTGGGGGGGGGGGCGGGGAGGGTCTTAGATATTGCCATGCAGGGACACAGATTTCAATAAAACCCAGGGAATGTTCCACAGGAAAGAGTCAGGGGCCTAGAAAGCTGAACCTCGTGAGGTTGTCAATCCAGCTGAGAGCAATTAGGATTTGCTGTCATGCAACAAAGGACATGTTTCTTCTTCCAGGGTAGACGGTCACAAGGTATTTAGGGAAAGGGGAGGGTGTGAGAGGTATCTTGAATTTCGGGAACACTGTTTCCTTAGATGATCTGGAGGCCTCTGGGACCCAGTCAGTGCTCCAAGTGTACATTCCATCCAGACTGAGACACACGGACCTCTTCCTCGATGGCCTCCCCTCTCTATTTGGGGGAGCTCTCTCGGCCATGCTGATTCCACTTGGATGTGTCTTTCCCACGTCATTCCCACTGCATTGAAAGATATCCTTCCATTGTTTTCTAAAGAGACCCGGTGTATGTATCTTTTGAGAGATGATGAGCATCAGACACGATCCCTCTCCATGGCATGGTTTCGGGCACGACACACCAATACAGGGACACATACATTCCACGTCCCTCTCGGCCATCGAGAAAGGCCGTGTACGGCACGTGATGCCATGGGACCGGTGAGGTCCTCGGGTTCAGCCCTCCCTCGACTTGGCTGTGGTCTTTGGTTTTATTCTGTTCCGTGTGTGCTTTCTGACCCACGTGATCTCTCCAGATAGGGCACCCCATCCAAGCTCAAACCCATCGAGTCTGTGTGACTCCTATTCATGCATCAGGTGGGGATATCGACGCCCTCCATGTGGATCCATAACAATCACCGTTCTGGGTTCAGGAGGATCCTGTTGTGTGTTCTGGGCGCGCTACGTGCTGTCCGTGTGAACTGTGGAATGAGGTTCGTGACATTGAACAGGAGACAGGAATCAAGACCATCCCCATGGAAAAGAAATGCCACAAAGCAAAATGGCTGTCTGGGGAGGCCTTACACATAGCTGTGAGAAGAAGAGAAGCGAAAACAAAGGAGAAAAGGAAAGATACACACATCTGAATGCAGAGTTCCAAAGAATAGCAAGAAGAGATAAGAAAGCCTTCTTCAACGATCAATGCAAAGACATAGAGGAAAAGCACAGAATGGGATAGACTAGGGATCTCTTCCAGAAACTCAGAGATACCAAAGGAACATTTCATGCAAAGATGGGCTCGATACAGGACAGAAATGGTATGGACCCAACAGAAGCAGAAGATATTCAGAAGAGATGGCAAGAATACACAGAAGAACCTTACAAAAAAGATCTTCATGACCCAGATAATCACGATGGTGTGATCCCTGACCTAGAGCCAGACATCCTGGAATGTGAAGTCAAGTGGGCCTTAGAAAGCATCACTACGAACAAAGCTAGTGGAGGTGATGGAATGCCAGTGGAGCGCTTCCAAATCCTGAAAGATGATGCAGTGAAAGTGCTGCACTCAATATGCCAGCACATTTGGAAAACTCAGCAGTGGCCACAGGACTGGAAAAGGTCCGTTTTCATTCCAATCCCAAAGAAAGGCAATGCCAAAGAATGCTCACACGACTGCACACTTGCACTCATCTCACACGCTAGTAAAGTCATGCTCAAAATTCTCCAAGCCAGGCTTCAGCAATATGTGCACCGTGAACTTCCTGATGTTCAAGCTGGTTTTCGAAAAGGCAGAGGAACCAGAGATCAAATTGCCAACCTCTGCTGGATCATGGAAAAAGCAAGAGAGTTCCAGAAAAGCATCTATTTCTGCTTTATTGACTATGCCAAAGCCTTTGACGGTGTGGATCACAGTAAACTGTGGAAAATTCTGGAAGAGATGGGAATACCAGACCACCTGACCTGCCTCTTGAGAAATCTGTATGCAGGTCAGGAAGCAACAGTTCGAACTGGACATGGAACCACAGGCTGGTTCCAAATAGGAAAAGGAGCTCGTCAAGGCTGTCTATCGTCACCCTGTGTGTTTAACTTATACGCAGAGAACATCATGAGAAACGCTGGACTGGAAGACACACAAGCTGGAATCAAGATTGCCGGGAGAACTATCAATCACCTCAGAGATGCAGATGACACCACTCTTATGGCAGAAAGTGAAGAGGAACTCAAGAGCCTCTTGATGACAGTGAAAGAGGAGAGTGAAAAAGTGGGCTTAAAGCTCCACATTCAGAAAACGAAGATCACAGCATCCGGTCCCATCACTTCATGGGAAATAGATGGGGAACCAGTGGACACGGTGTCAGACTTTATTTTTCTGGGCTCCAAAATCACTGCAGATGGTGACTGCAGCCATGAACTTAAAAGACGCTTACTCCTTGGAAGGAAAGTGATGACCAACCTAGATAGCATATTCCAAAGCAGAGACATTCCTTTGCCAACAAAGGTTCGTCCAGTCAAGGCTATGGTTTTTCCCGTGGTCATGTATGGATGTGAGCGTTGGACCGTGAAGAAGGCTGAGCGCCGAAAGAATGGATGCTTTTGAACTTGGTGGTGTTGGAGAAGACTCCTGAGGGTCCCTTGGACCGCAAGGAGATCCAACCAGTCCATTCTGAAGGCGACCAACCCAGGGATTTCTTCGGAAGGACTGATGCTAAAGCTGAAACTCCAGTCCTTTGGCCACCTCATGCGAAGAGTTGACTCATTGGAAAAGACTCTGATGCTGGGAGGGATTGGGGGCAGGAGGAGAAGGGGACGACAGAGGAGGAGATGGCTGGATGGCATCACTGACTCCATGGACGTGAGTCTGGGTGAACTCCGGGAGTTGGTGATGGACAGGGAGGCCTGGCGTGCCGCGCTTCATGGGGTCGCCAAGAGTCGGACACGACTGAGCGACTGATCTGATCTGATGTGCTGTCCGTGATCTCACGTGCCTTTCGGGCATGGGTGATGGAGACGGACACCAAGCGGCAGGGCGGCCATCTGGCATCTCGGCCTAGAGCGGTTTCACAAGTTCAGTCTAATTGGGAAGTCTGAAATACAGATGGTATATTTCATGTTCTCTAATAACCTCAGATTTACATCCATGAAATGATGAAAATAGAGACCCTTCCAAAAATAATGGATAGTATTTTATTTAGATAATACTACATATGAAAATGATTCACATATCTTTAAAAATAGCACTTTCATGTTTTTCCATTATGGTCTCTTCCAGATGTTGCAGAGGACCTTGATTAAAAATGCAAAGTCATGTGCCTGAAGCATGGTGAACATACCAAAATGTCAGTTTAAATAAAAATTTATTGCAGGGCTAGACAGAGATGATGGGTGGCACATGCCCAAAATACATGGAACTTCTTGCAGCATTTCATCAAAGCATTTTTCTAGGCAATGTGCGAGAGTGGCCTGGTTAGCTGTTGCAAACCTCTTGGTTTGGGAATAATTTATTCTTGAAGTTTCCACATATGTCAGGTCATAGTATTCCTGTAAACCTCCAACAAGATAAATATTGTTCTCTATTCTGCAAATTTCTATTAGCATATGAATGGAAATATATTAGACTCAAAAGTCTGAGCCTTGACAACGGGCGTATCCTGTATATCTCAGGCTATAGGCAATATACATAAATTGAAGAAATCAGGGATAAAGTATAAAGGTTAAACTTAAAGAAACAGACCTAATGCGGGGTCAGATTTATTATTCCTTGCTGCAGCCTCAAGGTAAATGCTGGGGGTGCCCAGCCCATTCTTGGGAAGATTCAGTGTTTATTTGAACTGTGTCCAGCAATGCAGCTTCTCCTCTACTGGAGTTGAAACTGAGATTTAGTTCTTGTAGCTACTTAGTTCTATTTCAGAACATCTATCAGGAAGGATCTTAATAGTGTTTTTGTCATGTCCCTGAAAATATACTAGAGAACATTCAGTGCAGTTCTCATAGCCAGAGACTGGGAAAATTAAGGAGGCACTAGAAATTATACCTTTAGTTATATAGTATCTTTCCTGGAAAATAAGATGCTCTTAAACCCGAATTGTGTCAAACAGTAGCATGGATAAGAATTGCATTATCCACAAGTTTCAGTAAAGCTGGCTTTCCCTCTCCTTTATTATATACATTGTTAACAAAATTTTAGAACTGGACACTTGATTGCAACAAAGAGGCATTCTATTTGGAGTTTATTGGACTGCAGCCAGGAGAGGAGCAGAGCTGACTGGTTCAGGCTGCTCCTATGCCTTTCCTCACACTTGATCTTGGATGTAGGGGTAGGTTGTGTCTGCAACAATGACTAGATTTGTCTGGAAACACTGAATCCTCTGGTCATTGACTTTGTTCCCAGGACTGTCTCAGGAGGTGACAATGATTTCCCATGGGGGAATCTGTGTCAGAGGCTTACCAACCATACTTTCTACGTGGTTCATGGAAAGCTCATCTGTCAAGTGTCAACTCACCATCCATATGAGAGTCAGCACCAACATGCCCAGCAGAGCTGAGAGTCAGGAGGGGCTTGCATGGAAAGATATTTGTGTGCTTAGTCCTGGTCATGGTTATAGACAGAAAGTATCAAGGAGGAATAACTCCCAGAATAAGTAGGCTTGCCCTGAGTGCAAAATAGTGAGAAGAGGTCTCACACTTGGTGGGTGGGTCAGAGCTTTAGCCACAGGAGAGTGAAAAGGAAAGGCCTGGGAAAGAGCCGTGGGGCAGGGGACAGTCTGACCCCAGCACCAGCAGTGAAGGACAAGACACACCTTGAAAGAAAGTGCTGTTTGTGGTAAAAGCACAGTGTGCTGCTAAAGATGAGGCTTGTGGAACCCAAATAGTAAAGAGGAGCCAGAAACAGTCCAGGAGGGATGAGAATGCTGTGTGCTGAGGACCTGCACTTCACCAAGCCCACAGCAAAGGGTGCTCTAGAGATTAAAACCAAGTCACTTGTGCACTCAGCCACCTGCTCATCTACAAGGCCAACAGGTACATGGTGGGTGAGGTGCATTTACAGCACTAACATTTCCAGCCACCACACAGCTGATACATGCTTTGAAGGAGCCAACAATGAGCTGATAGCTTTTTCTGGACCTGTCTATAACCAAAGATACTGCTGGGTACTGTGGATCTGGACTCCTGCATCGCATATGCATTAACCCATCAAAAAAGCACTGTTCATGCTACCTCTCAGGCCAGCAATGACACTTGAACTGTAACCTGCTCACAAAGTGCTCAGAGATTCATGGATTTGAATCGAGAGATTCCACCTGGTCATCTACCCTCACGATTCATTCCCGCTCTTACCACTACCATTATACCGGTCACACATGCGCCAGTTCACCTGCGTTAACTTGCACCTGTGGGGATGGAGTTAGCTTTCAGCACATGGGTATTTAGATATTTCATGGTAGTATGCCAGGTATTCACATTATATATCAGATATTGGCCTAATTTGATAATAAGAGAGCTCAGGCCTCAAGCATAACTTCAGGCAGAATTTCCCTCTCACAGCAATAGCTCGGATGACCTGGCAGCCCAAGTAACTGAGCGACAGCCACGAGCAGCGAGACACCTGTGGGCTCCCTCCACGGGAGGCTTCCTGCCGAGCCCTCCTCAGGGGTGGTTACCCGGCCTGTGGGCACCAGCCGAGGGGAGGGGAGGGGGGCGCCCGGAGACCAGCCCTGCTACAGTCAGTCTCCCGGGAGCCCTCATCCCGCTCTGGACACTCGCTCCCAGGCACGGGCTCTCACTTCAGCTTTCGGGTGGACCCCAGGCCCTTCTTCAGAGAAGTTCCTCCAGATGAATCCCCAGCCACCACTGGACCTCATTCGACATTGCTGGACTTCCCTTCCCTTCTGAAGCTAGGCTCCATTTCTTTCTTCACAAAACTTTCAGATCAGATCACTCGCTCAGTCGCATCCGACTCTTTGTGACCCCATGAATCACAGCACGCCAGGCCTCCCTGTCCATCACCAACTCCCGGAGTTCACTCAGACTCACGTCTATCGAGTCAGTGATGCCATCCAGCCATCTCATCCTCTGTCATCCCCTTCTCCTCCTGCCCCCAATCCCTCCCAGCATCAGAGTCTTTTCCAGTGAGTCAACTCTTCGCATGAGGTGGCCAAAGGACTGGAGTTTCAGCTTTAGCATCATTCCTTCCAAAGAACATCCAAGACTGATCTCCTTCAGAATGGACTGGTTGGATCTCCTTGCAGTCTAAGGGACTCTCAAGAGTCTTCTCCAACACCACACTTCAAAAGCATCAATTCTTCGGTGCTCAGCCTTCTTCACAATCCAACTCTCACATCCATACATGACCACGGGAAAAACCATAGCCTTGACTAGCCGGACCTTTGTTGGCAAAGTCATGTCTCTGCTTTGGAATATGCTATCTAGGTTGGTCATCACTTTCCTTCCAAGGAGTAAGTGTCTTTTAATTTCATGGCTGCAGTCACCATCTGCAGTGATTTTGGAGCCCAGAAAAATAAAGTCTGACACTGTTTCCACTGTTTCCCCATCTATTTCCCATGAAGTGATGGGACCAGATGCCATGATCTTCGTTTTCTGAATGTTGAGCTTTAAGCCAACTTTTTCACTCTCCACCTTCACCTTCATCAAGAGGCTTTTTAGTTCCTCTTCACTTTCTGCCAAAAGGGTGGTGTCATCTGCGTATCTGAGGTGATTGATATTTCTCCCAGCAATCTTGGTTCCAGCTTGTGCTTCCTCAGCTCTGCCTTTCTCATGATGTACTCTGCATATAAGTTAAATAAGCAGAGTGACAATATACAGCCTTGACATACTCCTTTTCCTATTTGGAAGCAGTCCATTGTTTCATGTCTGGTTGTAACTGTTGCTTCTTGAGCTGCATACAGATTTCTGGCCATGTCCAGCACAGCAGATGAGAAAGACTTGAAATGGGGGCGGGGGGGGTGGGTAATGAAAAGATAAACACATATAATTTGGCAAGCGGGGAGTCAGGGGGCCCTCCTGCTTTCCATGGCAGGAAGACAAAATGGCTCCTTTTAGCTGCACTTTTATTGGTAGAAGTCACATGAGACCATTAGGGAATAGCTACACTGGTGGGTTTAATTAGCGCAGGCTCTGCTGTTCACCAGGAATATCTTGCTTTGTCTCCCTGGAGATGGACGCAGGGCAGGCAGTGAAGCGGAGCAGGGAGCACACCCCGCCCTAGGGATGTCCATCTGCATGCCTGCTAGGACGGCCCTGGGGCAGGTTCTGGCCTCTGCTCCTCCAGGCCACAACAGTTTCTCAGCGGGCATGTCAGGGGGTCTGGTTTTCCCATCTCTTGAGGAACGTTGCACAGTTTGCTGTGATCCACACAAAGGCTCTGGTGTAGTCTATAAAGCAGAAGTGGATGTTTTTCTGGAACTCTTGCTTTTTGAGAGAGATACTGGCAATTGGATCTCTGGTTCCTCTGCCTTTTCTAAATCCAGCTTGAACATCTGGTAGTTCTAGGTTCATGTACTGCTGAAGCCTGGCTTGGAGAATTTTGAGCATTACTTTGCTATGGTGTGAGATGAGTGCAACTGTGCGGTAGTTTGAACATTCTTGGGTATTACCTTTCTTTAAAGATAACTGTCAACTCAGAATGCTATTTATAATATATGTGGAAGAAATATGATATTCCTAATAAATAGCATCTAAAAATCTGTAATAGAGTGAACATCCTTGCAGAAAAATTGGCAAGATAAAAAAATAAAAAATAAAAAAAAAATTTAAAAATTGGCAAGATAAACTGGAAAGTTGAAATAAAAAATACAGTAAGTAAAAAGTTAAAAAGAGAAAACTATCTATACAAATTAAGACTGGGACATAATTTCCTATTCATATTTAGACACAAAAAATTTTAATATAATATCACACCAATTAGCAAAGACTGTGGCTTTCATCCATGCAGAGCTATGCACTATGCCTTTTCCATGCTTGCCCCTCCCCCTTACCCAGCTGACACCCCGAGATCTGAAGTTGCACTTCCTGTGGGTGCAGGGTCACTTCCCTGGAGGGTTGCAAGGATGGTGTGGATTCCTCTGAGGACTCGAGCCCTGATTAGCTCTGGGATGGATCTCGGCACCCTGAACAAGCTACCACATGGTGGACAGGAGCTGGAATAACAGCTCTGCACAGGGCTGAGGATTCAAAGGTGGCTTCTCTCCCTCCAGGAGACACGGAGGTAGTGGTGACTTGGTGATGAACTGTGCCCAACTAGTAATGCTGCTCACAACTAATGGGTGCCCTGCATGTGGCAGGACAGGGGGCATGTGGACAGAGCAGCCTCATGCACTGCTGGCTGCTCAGGACAGCAACATGAAAGCACTGTGCATGCATGGAGGCTGGGCATCCTGGGCGGGACCTGATTCCTTCACACCTTGGGCAGCTCTTCATAGTTTGTGTTCTGTGTTGCTTTTGTTTTGAGTTTTCCGATATCTGTCATGTGTCTAGTACAGTTGGTTTTTTAATGTTGGTTTCTAAGAAGGGTCAGTTCCATTATTGCTCTCTAGAACATGTCATGGTTTCCTGCATCCCAAGGGTCAAATTCTGACCACAGCCTGTGTTAAGGGCCTGCAAGCTAGTAAGGGTTTTCATAATTTTAAATTTAAAAAAAAGTATTTCATGAGGCATAAGAATTATATGACAGTCAGATCTCAGTGTCTATAAATAAAATATCTTTGGCTCACAGCCATGCTCCTTGATTTATCTTTTATCTGTGGCTGTTTTTCTCCTACAATAACAAAAATAAGTATATGCAACACAGGTCGTGTGGTAAAATCTTAAATATTTACTATTTGCCTTTTAGAAAATGTTGTCAGCCCTGACTAAAGAACTAGTAGTATTTTCTTAACACTATATGATTAGAGATTTATTAAATAAGCAGCTAATTTTTTAGTGAATTTTACCACTTAATTTATTTGAAATAAATCTTTTTGGGTAAATATAAAGCTGGTTACATTACTCTCAGTAATCTTCGTTAAAATCAAAGCTAAGACACCAGAATTACAATTATTCTTGTGCTGGGGATGGAATCTACCTGTTGCCTTCTTTCATCTAAGAAAAAATTGTTACCAAAAGAGTATGTGGGGTCCGGCTGCTCACCACTCAAAAGCCAACAAACAGGCCAGTTTGGTGAAAAGGAAAGTTTGCTCTATTTCAAGATTTGGCAATTGGGGGCGGGGGGCAGACATTTGTCTAAAGGCTGACACACAAGTTCCCCACCCCCAACACACACACACCCCAGCAGGCAGGGGACAACAGCTTTTATAGACAGAGCACAGTCATCTCTGACAGTCATCTTCAAATTGGCCAACAGTGGTCTGAGCAGGAACATCTTAGTTGTTTTAGGGTTAACCTTCAGTCCCTCTATTTCTTTGCATTGATCGCTGAGGAAGGCTTTCTTATGTCTCCTTGCTATTCTTTGGAACTCTGCATTCAAATGGGTATATCTTTCCTTTTCTCCTTTGCTTTTCATTTCTCTTCTTTTCGCAGCTATTTGTAAGGCCTCCTCAGACAGCCATTTTGCTTTTCTGCATTTCTTTTTCTTGGAGACGGTCTTGATTCCTGTCTCCTGTACAATGTCATTAACCTTCATCCATAGTTCATCAGGCACTTTGTCTATCAGATCTCGTCCCTTAAATCTATTTCTCACTTCCACTATATAGTAATAAGGGATTTGATTTAGGTCATACCTGAATGGTCTAGTGGTTTTCCCCACTTCCTTCAATTTAAGTCTGAATTTGGCAATAAGGAGTTCATATTCTGAGCCACGGTCCACTCCCAGTCTTGTTTTTGCTGACGGAGCTTTTCCATCTTTGGCTGCAAAGAATATAATCAATCTGATTTCGGTGTTGACCATCTGGTGATGTCCATGTGTAGAGTCTTCTCTTGTGTTGTTGGAAGAGGGTGTTTGCTATGACCAGTGCATTCTCTTGGCAGAACTCTATGAGTCTTTGCCCTGCTTCAGTCTGTACTCCAAGGCCAAATTTGCCTGTCACTCCAAGTGTTTCCTGAATTCCTACTTTTGCATTCCAGTCCCCTATAATGAAAAGGACATCTTTTGGGGGTGTTAGTTCTAAAAGGTCTTGTAGGTCTTCATAGAACTGTTCAACTTCAGCTTCTTCAGCATTACTGGTCAGGGCATAGACTTGGATTACTGTGATATTTAATGGTTTGCCTTGGAAACGAACAGAGATCATTCTGTCATTTTTGAGATTGCATCCAAGTACTGCATTTCAGACTTTTTTGTTGACCATGATGGCTACTCCTGCCCACAGGAGTAGATATAGTGGTCATCTGAGTTAAATTCACCCATTCCAGTCCATCTTAGTTCGCTGATTCCTAGAATGTCGACGTTCACTCTTGCCATCTCCTGTTTGACCACTTCCAATTTCCTTGATTCATGGACCTACCATTCCAGGTTCCTATGCTGTACTGCTCTTTACAGCATCGGACCTTGCTTCTATCACTGCTCCCATCCACAACTGAGTGTTGTTTTTGCTTTGGCTCCATCCCTTCATTCTTTCTGGAGTTATTTCCCCACTGATCTCCAGTAGCATATTGGGCACCTACCGACCTGGGGAGTTCATCTTTCAGTGTCCTATCTTTTTGCCTTTTCATACGGTTCATGGGGTTCTCAAGGCAAGAATACTGAAGTGATTAATGCAAAGAAATAGAGGAAAACAATAGAATGGGAAAGACTAGAGATCTCAAGAAAATTAAAGATACCAAGGGAACATTCATGCAATGATGGGCTCAATAATTGACAGAAATGGTATGGACATAACAGAAGCAGAAGATATTAAGAGGTGGCAAGAATACACAGGAGAACTGTATCAAAAAAAGGTCTTCATGACCCAGATAATCACAATGGTGTGATCACTCACACTCATCTAGAGCCAGACATCCTGAAATGTGAAGTCAAGTGGGCCTTAGAAAGCATCACTACGAACAAAGCTAGTGGAGGTGATGGAATTCCAGTTAAGCTATTTCAAATCCTGAAAGATGATGCTGTGAAAGTGCTGCACTCAATATGCCAGCAAATTTGAAAAATTCAGCAGTGGCCACAGGACTGGAAAAGGTCTGTTTTCATTCCCATCCCAAAGAAAGGCAATGCCAAAGAATCCTCAAACTACTGAACAATTGCACTCATCTCACACGCTAGGTAAAGTAATGCTCAACATTCTCCAAGTCAGGCTTCAGCAATACATGAACCATGAACTTCCAGATGTTCAAGCTGGTTTTAGAAAAGGCAGAGGAACCAGAGATCAAATTGCCAAGACCTGCTGGATCATTGAAAAAGCAAGAGAGTTTCAGGAAAACATCTATTTCTGCTTTATTGACTATGCAAAAGCCTTTGACTTTGTGGATCACAATACACCGTGGAAAATTCTGAAGGAGATGGGAATACCAGACCACCTGACCTGCCTCTTGAGAAACCAGTATGCAGGTCAGGAAGCAACAGTTAGAACTGGACATGGAACAACAGACTGGTTCCAAATAGGAAAAGGAGTACATCAAGGCTGTATACTGTCACTCTGCTTATTTAACTTATATGCAGAGTACATCATGAGAAATGCTGGGCTCGAGGAAGCACAAGCTGGAACCAAGATTGCCGGGGGGAAACATCAATAACCTCAGATATGCAGATGACACCAGCCTTATGGCAAAAAGTGAAGAGGAACTAAAGAGCCTCTTGATGACAGTGAATGGAGAAGGCAATGGCACCCCACTCCAGTACTGTTGCCTAGAAAATCCCATGGACCGATGAGCCTGGTGGGCTGCAGTCCATGGGGTCGCTAAGAGCCGGACACGACTGAGAAACTTCATTTTCACTTTTCACTTTCATGCATTGGAGAAGGAAATGGCAACCCACTCCAGTGTTCTTGCCTGGAGAATCCCAGGGATGGGGGAGCCTGGTGGGCTGCCATCTATGGGGTCGCACAGAGTCGGACACGACTGAAGTGACTTAGCAGTAACAGCAGCAGATGACAGTGAAGGAGGAGAGTGGGAAAGCTGGCTTAAAGCTCAACATTCACAAATCTGAAATCATGGCATCTTTTCCAATCACTTCATGGCAAATAGATGGGGAAACACAGTGGAAACAGTGGCTGACTTTATTTTTGGGGGGCTCCAAAATCATTGCAGATGATGATTGCAGCCATGAAATTAAAAGACACACCTTGGAAGGAAAATTATTACCAACGTAGACAGCATATTAAAAAGCAGAGACAGTACTCTGTCAACAAAGATCCATCTAGTCAAGGCTATGATTTTTCCAGTAGTCATGTATGGATGTGAGAGTTAGAACATAAAGAAAGCTGAGCGCTGAAGAATTGGTGCTTTTGAAGTGTGGTGTTGGAGAAGACTCTTGAGAGTCCCTTGGACTGCAGGGAGATCCAACCAGTCCATCCTAAAGGAGATCAGTCCTGGGTTTTCATTGGAAGGACTGATGTTGAAGCTGAAACTCCAATACTTTGGCCACCTGATGCGAAGAGCTGACTCATTTGAAAAGACCCTGGTGCTAGGAAAGATTGAGGGCAGGAGGAGAAGGGGACGACAGAGGATGAGATGGTTGGCTGGCATCACTGAGTCAATGGACATGGGTTTGGGTAGACTCTGGCAGTTGGTGATGGATAGTGAGGCCTGGCATGCTGTGGTGCATGGGGTCACAAAGAGTTGGACACGACAGCGACAGAACTGAACCTTCAGTTCCAGGGTCCATCTGTTCCCATTTCTTTGCAGCTGATTCTCGGAATTGTGGAATCTCATATCTTGGATATAGTCTGGTCATCATGCAGTTAATTTCTCCACCTGATGGTCTAGTATCTGTAAGACAGCTCACAGGACGTGGCTCAGAATATTTATCTATAGCCCTTGAGAAAGAATTAAAGATCCTTGACTGTGCTTAATGACTACATTATTACTATTTAGTCTCCTTTGGCTGTTTTCCTTTGCTTCAGCGTTTCTCACTTCTCTGGTTAAACTTATTTTTTGATTAAACTTTTTCCATAGACAAAAGGCAGGCAAAGGGCATGGTGGGTGGCAGCAGGGTGGGGCGGGGGTGGGGGGAGAGGCGAGCTGAGAGGCAAGGACCATAGGGCCTGCTCCGTTTGAATCTTCCCTTTGCTTTGATGGCTCAGACGGTAAAGCGTCTGTTTGCAATGCAGGAGACCCGGGTTCGATCCCTGGGTTGGGAAGATCCCCTGGAGAAGGAAATGGCAGCCCACTCCAGTATTCTTGCCTGGAAAATCCCATGGACCGCGGAGCCTGGTAGGCTACCGTCCATGGAGTCGAAAAGAGTCGGACACGACTGAGCGACTTCGCTTTCACTTTGCTTTGATACTCCTCAATCTTGAGGAGGGACCAGTACAGAGCAAGAAAGATAATACACTTTCATAGTACCCAAATATTTAAAAATTACTAGATTTATTACAATGAGGATAATAATCAAAATGCCTCTTTGTATTATTGTCTTAGTGATTAAAGCAGATGTCCAGTGAATGTTAAATAGGCCACAAACAGGCTGTTTTGGTTAACCTGAAGTTTGTATTAAATGATGTATAGGCCAAAATGACTTCCCCATGCCTCAGTATATGAAAATTTCTTCCATCATTTCCCCTTTTAGTTGTAATTCCTTCCATAGGGAGCATTGATAATCAATGTATTTTTCCAACGTTGCCAGAGCGGCTCTCTGGCCTGCTCTGAGTCGATCCATGTCCCTCGGCGCTAGGCCTCTTTTTTGTTTATATATTTGCCCAGTTGTCCAGGGGGAAGAAACTAATCAGACATCACGAACAGGCTCAGAGTTATGTTACTAGGGGAATGTTTTATAGGCCATATGTTTTATCGTCTATCCCCAGTCGTCACACAAACAACACACATGTGCTTTAAGCAGCAAACTTAGAGCCAGCAGTGCTGCACACCATGAGTAGCTATACTTTGCAACAACTTCACTGGACAACTTTTCCATCCTGTACATTAGGGTCAAAACTAGAAACCAAACAAGTACTTTCCATTAGAAGTCTCTGTTACCAAAGTCAGATCAATATTCCAGGAGAACTTTGTTTTCTTAACAGAGAAAAAGAACAAATTCAGTCTTGCATCAGTTTACTGTTAATAACAAAATTTATATATCTAATTAAATTCAGTCTAACATTAATCCTGACAACATACAAAAATCTTTTCTCTAAGTTTCTTTTTCACAAACCTTTTATTTTTTAGATCCAAACGAATTTGTCCTGTATTTCTTCGTCAAAAAACAAAGAACTGTAGGAAAAAACTATCATTTTTCTTCAACAAAAATATCTTCTCTTCCACAACAACACATATCCTACTTGTTTTACACACAGAAATCTTCCCCTTATTATTTTTACATATCACAATTTTTACTCCTTGAAGCCTTAATGAAACTAAGTGAGTCAAATATTATACCAGCATTTTTTGATTGGCAAACTCAAGAACATACTCTATAACCCCTAAAAACATACATGCTTTTCATAGCATAATTTTTCTTCAGTAGTACAACATACAGGTTTAATAAACCAAAACATCTTTAATTTCCCTCTAGTCTTACAAGACAAAAGGAAGTAAATTTAGATTTCTTTGACTTGTAAGTGACCATATTTTTAAGGACAATTAAATAGAGCTTCTTTACAAATTAACCTCAGCAATATAATACAAAGACAAACACACGTGCTGAGACACACAAACATTCAGACAGAGATCTCATTCTTTCATCTTTTTACATTTTATGAATCAGCCATTGCAATTAAACTAATCAGTTTATGGATAATAGAATAGCCGAATTTACATACTTATTCTTGAAAGGCTTCTTTCTTTTTTCTTTTTCTTTTTTTTTTTTTTAGCTTGAAGTTTTACCCAATTATCCAAAGACCAAAGTCACAGGCAAAGTGGACTGTGTTTGTATTTCAAGGACTTGATAAGAGTTAACTTCAAGCTTTCTCCTAGGCATATTTTTGTTTTCTCAGGAGCCAGGAAAACTGTTTTATCAAGCTAGCTTTCCCTAACTGCATATACAAAAAGAATCAGTTTTTGTGACTTTCAAGAGTTTCATCTTAACCAATTTTCCCTGAAGCTTAAAAAATAATGTTGCCATTTTTTTGTTGCTCAGTCATTCAGTTGTGTCCGACTCTTTGTGACCCCACAGACTGCAGCACGCCCGGATTCCCTGTCCTTCACTATCTGCTGCTGCCATACGTTATTCAAAATAATAATAATAATAATAGTCATCTTTCTTTGTCTTAGTTATAATTTTGTAGCTAAAATTTTGCTTAATTGTGCCCTAATGAGTTGTCATTTTGCATAAGGCAGCAAGAATACCAATCACACAAATGGAATACAGTCTCACACACTGAGTGACAGATGAGTCACAAACCCTCTCCAAGGGTGACCAGTACAGAGTCCCAAAGGAACATTTCCCTGACACAAACAGTCCTCACGGGTAGTTATGTTACTGAATTCACAAGCCCATGTGCCAGGCACACAGTGAGGCCTATCAATTCTAAACATTATAATGAGCTTGGAACAGAGAAAGTCTTAATACACATCCATACAAGGAGATGGGTTGCTCATGCCCTAAGATGGGTCGCTCATGCCCTAAGAACTCCAACATTAATGAAACCTTTCAGCAAGCCCCCTTAAAAGCAAAAATTGAGGGATGGGTGTGGTTAGTTGTTGCAGACTTCTCGGGGTCAGAACGTTTGTTTCTGAGGTCTGGTAATGATGTTCCTGTAAGTCTGTACAGATGAATGTTACTCTCTGTCCTGACAAGAAAGGGCAAGGTCCCAAGGCACACCTTTCACCGTCCAAGGTCCCAGTCCTGGTTGAGAGGAAGCAGATCTCAGTTGGCAGCTCCTTCAGGTCCAGGTTTCCAAGGCCTGCTCTGCTATCATCCCTGAAGGAGCCAGGCACCCAACTCAACTGACCCTCAGTCTCCTCAGCTGCCCAAATGGGGAGGCCCGGTCCCACAAACTGTGACTCATACGGACGGCCACTGCTATTAGGTCACAGAGACAGGGGTGAGGGAGAGGTTCACCGCTGCCTCAAGGGCTGGACCAAGGCCAGTGGAGGCCTTGTGAGGCCTCTGGAGCCCTGAGGGATGGAGCCCCAGTCTGTTCCCTGGGCCCTCCACTCACCCACGGACCGAAGGCTGGGGAATCTGGAGGGTCTCCCGGAGAAGGCCTGAGTCTGCCTCTTACCTCACTCTCCACTGGGTGACCAGGACCCCACTGACCCCTGGCTGAATCGCTTCCCCAGTGGTCCCTCACTGACAGTTACCAGTAGGCAGGGCCCGCTGTGGTGCTGACCAATAGTTGAGCAGGACAACTAACACTCGTCAACAGTCGGTTGCTTCTGGGTGGAGCCGACTGAGGCGCCGACCAATGGCTGCACAAGACCTGTTGCCTAGTAACAGGGAGCAGCATAATGAGACAGCGCAATGGCCACCTGCTGAGGGCTGCAGCCATCCTGCTCTGTTAGCCAGGAGTCAGAACCAACTGGTAAAAATGCCTAAATAGCAGTCCGTGCTCACAAATGATCCTCAACATCAGACACACATCAGAACCAACTGGCAGGAATGCCCACATAGCACTAACACCCACACATGGGAAGGTCGCTGTGTGCACACCAGTGCTCAGTGGACTTACCCACTCGTGGAGCTTGTCAGCTCCTCCTAGATGCAAGTTTCCATTCCGCCAATGAAAAGCACAAGTTGGCAGCCAGTGCCAAGAAGGGGAGAAACAGAGAGGATTCTCAAAACAAATGGTTTTGATAGCTGCTAGGAACACGTCCCATATCCCCTACTAGGGGCTAGCTAACCACAAGCAGGCTCATACACTGTCATGGCCATAGATCTCCCCTAGAAAACCCAGGTAAGCCAGGTGCCGTGAAAGCACAGGAGCCAGCAGCAGGCAGCCCCGTCCTGGGGGCCAAAATCTGTTACAAAAGACCGAGTGTGGGGTCTGGTTGCTCGCCCGTCAAAAGCCAATAAACAGGCCAGGTGATTCCGCTCCTGCACTTCCTGCTGCTGTTACATGGGCCACACATGAGCCCCATATCTGGTCATTCACCCTGTCATTCAACCTGTGATTCCACTCCTGCACTTCCTGCTGCTGTGATGTGGGCCGCACATGAGCCCCGTATCTGGTCGTTCACCCTGTGATTCCACTCCTGCACTTCCTGCTGCTGTGACGTGAGCCACACATGAGCCTCGTATCTGGTCATTCACCCTGTGATTCCACTCCTGCACTTCCTGCTGCTGTGACGTGGGCCGCACATGAGCCAGTTCACCTGCTTTAATGTGCACACATGGGAAGGAGGTCACTCTCAGTACACGGAAACTAGATATTTAATGGTAATTATACCAGAGGTTCCAAATGTCATCTCGGGCACTGAAATAATTGATTTTTTTTTTCTTCAGAAAGTGGCTCTGGGGCCAAGAGTACCTACTCCACTTTCCCTGACTTTCCTTGATTCTTCATATTTTTTTTAACAGAAAATAAATTTAAGAAGGAGCAGCTACAGTGCAGAACAGTGAAGCAACACCAAAGGACAATGTAACCCCCCAGTGTCGCAGGATTTTGGCATCTCCCCTTGGATGACCGTCACCACTGTCCTCTCTCAGTCAGACAGGCACTGGGGGCTCTTCTTTCAATAACCCAATTCCTCCTGAGTATCAAAGGTCCCCTCACCTGTTTGCACGAACGTTGCAAGTGCTCTGCCAGGTTAATAAGGAATTGTTCACAGAGGGCTGTCTACCTATGGCTCAGCAGCATCTCTAGCAGAAATATGGACCCTGCATGACTCATATCTGGATCTCCATCTCAGGCCCATCAACTCAGACTCTTCCATCTAGAATAAATTCTAAAAATAAAAATTGTTCCCATGACATCATCTCCTCAGTAAACTTCTGTGCTTGTCCAAAGGCCTTCTCTCATATTTAGTTATTAAGACACCCTCTTCATTTTTTTCTGAAAGATAATGATAAAGGAAATGTTGACATGTTAAGATATGGAAAAGTCATTTTGACTTATACATGGAGTGAACTTGACTTTAATGCAACTACTATGTGTGCCTTATAGGCCTATGAGCAAACCATGCTTTCACCCAGCAGTCTTAATTTTACCTCAGTGCTAAAATGGATGTTTTGCTCAACAAAGAACATGCAATTGATCTAAACAGGGAGCCCAACTCTTTCCCTAAGTAAGTGTTTTGCAGGTTTAACTTATAAAATGGACACGCTCTCTCTGCTCATCTTTCTCTCGGCATCTAAGAAAAGTATCTGGGTAAAGAGTGGATCTTTGGAGGGTAGACTTACAAATGGATCTCTAAGGGCAGTGCTTTTCCATGAATCAGTACATTTACCCCTGCTGTTCTAACAGAACCTAGAAATGGGACTTTCCAAGTCTGCAATGATCTTCTAACTTTTTGGTTCCAAGATATCTATCTGTTCTTCTGGGGAAAATCCTTTGGCTACAAAATTCTAACATAGGAGATGAAGTACTGCCTGACTCAGGTCTTGGAATTTTCCTGTCCAGGTACACACAATTCTCCTTGTTTAAAGATGAAATTAATTTATACTTTTTAAAATTTATGAAGGAGATAATAAGTGAAAATTTTAAACTAACAAAAGTAACTGAATTAATGTCCACTCTGAGTTCTCTGTGTGTGCTAAGGCTGAAGCTCCCACTGAAGGTTATCCCACCATGATAACAGGGCCAGGGTGTATTTTCACATGACTTTCCTGGTGGTTTAAGAAAAAAAACTTCTGGCTGGAGGATCTACCTCATTGATTGCAGACATAGGGTGTCTCTTCCTGCATTCTCTGTGCATATAAATGTGAGAGGGGCATCTAAAGGCTCTTCTCCATTCATGACTTTTCACATGATGACTAAGGTCATGTCTTCATCTAATGCTTTTGTACATAGATGACACTCATGTGGTTTCTCTCCAGTGTGAATGAGTCCATGACTTTGAAGGAATGAAGATTCACTGAAAGCTCTTCCATGGTCATTCCAGATAAAGGTCTTCTCTCCTGTGTGGGGGCTTATAGGTGGGAATAAAAGTTGGCCTCTGATGAAGGATCTCACACATTCATTACATTTTCAGGATTTCTCTACAGTGTGATTTTTGGTGTATACACAGCCAAGTCTCCAGCTGAGTTATTTCCCTCCTTCACAACATTTGTAGGGGTCTCTCTAGGGCAAGTTCTCTCATATTGTCTAAGTTTAGAGCATCGACTGAAGCTTTCCCATGTTAACAGTTGAACTCTATAGTAGAATTCACCTTCTGTTAGTTAAAATATGAATAAAGAATGGCCAAAGGCTCTTCCAACTTGGCGACAAGTATAGGGTTTTTCTCTTATCTGAATTTTTGGTGCACATAAAAGCAAGTGCTCTCCTTGAATTCTTTCCCACATTCATAACATTTATTGGGGTTCTCTTCTGCATGAGTTAATACATGTGGAGTCGACGTTGTTATATGTGAAAGCGCCCTCATATGCGTTCCATTCATGCCTCTTTTCCAATATGAAGCCTCTGCTAACCTGCACGGAGAGGAGAGGCCGTGAGAGACTGCCCGCGTACATCCAGGTACTGTTTCTCTGCGCACTGACAGCGGTCCGCTCTCTCTGTGATGGTCTCCTTTGGAAACTCTCCATGTTTGTTTTGTTTTCATGTGGTGTTACTTTGCTGAATGCATAAGCATTTTCTCTTTTGTGGTCTCTCACATGCTTAATGTTCTAAATGAGTTTTAAGTCTTCTTTAGTTTTCAAGCATTATGTATACAAGCTATGCTGAGGCAATTACCCTTCTCTTAAAGCTGAAGTTACAATTTGACTTCAGGACAATATTATCCCCAACCTTACACTGTTCAAAACTTTCTACTGGATGGCATTTATGCTCATGCCTATTTTTTCTTCTGAAGATTGTGCTGAATTCCTAACTCATCCCATTACCAGGTCACTAATGTGATGAGCAGATTTCATCCTCAAGAAACTTACCATTGACCTGTAGATAAATGGGCCCTTCCTGAAGGTATCCTGTGTGGGTATCCTTCCATGCTTTCTAGGTCTACCTTCCATGCCTGAAAAAAGAGGGAAAAGAAATAAGTAGAGTGACTTAGGGGAAGGAAAATTTTGGAAATGTTTGCAAAGCTAAGGTACATATGTGTCAAGTATTGGCTTTTAACACAGAAATGGGAGAATGTAATAGTTATTAGATATACAATATGAAACATTGATGGAACATACAATATGGAAATATTGATGTAGAATATTTTTAAGGGTAAAATGAACAAAAAATAAAATGAGGGTTTAATGTCAAGGAAAGTCAATAAAGGTGAGAGCCTGAAACAAACATGGCTACTTGAATGTTTAGCTCCAATAATAATAGAAACAACTCTCTCTGAAGCCAAAGAATATACACTAAGAAGAATCAAAATCAGTGTGTTCAGAGAATTAGGACACTATCCAAGGGCTATTTCTGCACTGGCCTGCCAAGATGTCAGAGCTTTCAGACCTTTTCCTGAAGAGACTCTGTAGCTGATGTGACTGGTCCTGTTTGCTCCCTGAGCAGTCTCCTCTCCACACAGAACCCAGGAGCCTGGATCCACCTGGACCTGGGACTCTGAGAGTCCTTTCTGCCCTCCACCTCTCTTCTCCTGGTCCAGCCAGGAAATCACATCTATGTAGAGTCAAAAACCCTCTGTGGAAAAATGTACATGGATGTGCGGTTCTGTGTTATCTGTGTGTGGTCTTCAAGTTCCCATCAGGAGGAGACGCAAGGTGAACAGTAAAGAGCAGCTCAGGAAAAGACGTCTTGAGCCCTGGGACACACTGCCAGCCCCTTCCCAGAGCAGGGAGGACACTGACGCTGGGCTCAGAAGTCCAGGAACTGTCTACTCATGCTCAAACCCAGGCCCAAGGTGGCTGACAGAATCTCCTTTTCCCCTTTCCTGTGACCACTGTGAATCACCTGTTCTATAGTAGACTGAACTTTATTTTAAAAAAATATCCAGTAACATAACTCAGTCCCAACTCCAAGAATTGTATTTTAAAGGGATAATGTCTTCTCTATTTAACTTTGTACGGTTGAATTCCACCATGGTTTTCACAGCAGAAAGTTTCTATCCATTTAATGCCCCCATGAAATGAGTGCCCAGCACTGCTCTGAGTGTTCTATATGGAGCAATAAGAAAGACATACGATTGTTTTCAGAAAGCCTACAATCGCTTGACATGCTCAAGATGAAATAACCAAATGAACAGAATCTCTTCCTCCATGTCCTAAGTGCTGTAGGAGAGTGTGTGTGTCTGGGTAGAGGGGAGTGAGCTCTGGGGAAGCTCTTCTAGGTGATTCTCTAGTAAGTAAATAAATGCTGACAGTCTCACCCACAGCGAACAGGTGAGCAGATGACCGCTGTTCTCTAGCATCGCATCCTTAGGCAGCTTCCTCTGGGAGGGGCCTGGCAGGGCCATCCTTGTCGGATAAAGTTCACAGTCACACTTTAAAGGTCACTGATTCCTAAAAGCATGCTGGGCATTCTGGTCCAGGTCACTCCATGCCCCAAATGTCCAGAGCTGATGGTTGAGGATGACAGTGCTAGGAAAGGGCGGCCGTGTGTGTCAAAATCGCAAGCCTGCTGAATTGAAGTCTGATATTCCTTTGGGCTGACTTGGCATTTGCCTTTCAGATTTATCAGAGATGTGCACACTCTGAATACACAATGACTTTCATGAATGAAGCAACATCACATGAGGGGTGGGGTGAAATAACATGGACATTCTCCAACAACAGATCATAAATTCCTACTTACTGACTGATGATTATAAAATTTTTTACTTGTGAGTTTATAAATATATTCTGCTCCACATAAACATTAATTAAATCTACAGACTAAATACAAGGTAAGCAAGAGCCATGTTCTGCCCTTTACCAGCTTTGACGATGGACAAATTATGTCCCCTTTTGAACCTCACAATTTTCATGTGTGAGTAAAGTTCATTACTTCCTGAGAGAGTAGAGTGATTGAAAGATCTAATAGGTAAGTGCTTAGAACAGAAAAAAAAAAACCTCAAATAAAAGCTACATATTATATGTTACTTACTAGTTATCCAGGAATGTTGTCATTAAAAAGTGAGGTCTTGATGCAATATCCACAACTCTGCACTAGTGAAGGTTTTACTAAACGTGGGGTCAGGGGGTGGTGCCTGTATCATCTCCACTGTGACCAGGCGTCCTCATCAGACGTGAGGAGAAAGTGCGCACCATGTGTCCAGGAGCCAGAGTTCTGTTGTCCCCTTAGTTGGCACCTGCTGTGGGAGAGAACGTCCTTCCATTGGGAAAACTGCTCAAGGCTCATGGAGAGAAGGCTGCACCCATTGGGGTGGGGCCGGCAGCCCCTGTGGGGAACGATCTGTGGCGGGGAGTGGGGGGGGGGGTACTGAGTGAATGGCTGGGGTGGGGACACCCAGGACGAAGAAGGAGGCCCTGGGGGGAATGATCGGGGGGACTGAGTGAATGGCTTGGGGGTGGGGGGGGGGGTTGTGGCGGGCACCCAGGATGAGGAAGGAGGCCTGAGCCCAGGTCTGTAGGGTCCAGGTTGCCTCCCACCCCACTTGGTGCTGGGTGCAGGAGGAGCACAGACATTGAGGGGCTGGGATGCCAGTTGCCAATCTGGAGGCTGTAGTTGGAGAGGGCAGAAAAGTAGGAGGTGTGGCCCATCTTTATTTCTAGAGACGTTCACTTTTCTGACTCCAGAGACTAGGTTACAAGGAAGACTTGATTTTTGTGTTTTTTTAAAATTGGTTAAGCAATTTTAATTCCTTTGTCTTTCCATCCAAATTTATTTAAATGATAATGTTCTATTTTTTGAAAAATAACACCATTGGGAGTTCTACAACTTGTTATTTTCGTTGAATAGTTCATTCCCAACTCCCTTCCAAGTACCTGCAGATTTATCTCATTTAAAAAACATTAATAACCAAAACGCAAATTGCCGATTGTCTTGAGTGGTTGTACTAGAATTTACTACCTACTTCCTCTTAATGGCTATAATTTCAAATGCTCTCCTTCTATATTAAGTAACGCTGATCTCAATTTTTTTTATTATACATGAATTTGCACACGTGTTCCCCAGATACCCGTTTGTTATCATGGGTCTTTGCGAAATATGTAAAAATCAGTTTGTAGTCAATTTCATGGTTCATTTCTTTGATGAGTTCTAGACTTAAAAAGTACTTTACAAGGCCTCCATTCTGAAATCACAGTATGAATGATACATAAAGATTTCTCCGATTACTTTCATGGTTGCAGTTTTACAGTCCATGCAGTTCAAGTCCGCCTTGTTGCCCCCTCCGCGTCGGGAGTCGCGCGAGGGAGCCCGTCTCCGCGGAAGCGCCCCAGGGAGCTCTTTTCCGCTCCTCGTCCTCCCCTCCCGCTCCAGGGTCCCGGCGCGTCCCCGCGGCGAGCTGTGCGGAGCCGGGAGCCGCTCCAGGGCAGACGGCCCAGGAAGAGCTAGGGCGTTTGCCGGCGCGGCTGTGTCCTCCGCGGCAGGCCGGTGACAGGGATCCGCCCTGGGGCTGTTCCAGCCGGCTGTCCGGAGCCGCCAGACTACCGCTTTGAAATTGTTCGTTCCCTCTGGTGGCGCTCGTGGTAAAGACCCTGCCTGCCAGTGAGTTCGATCCCTGGGTTGGGCAGATCCCCGGGAGGAGGGCACAGCAACCCGCTCCAGGATTCTTGACTGGGAAATCCCACGGACAGGGGAGCCTGGTTGGCTACATAGTCCGTGTGGTCGCAGAGTCTGACACGTCTGAGCACTCAAGCATCACACTTCCCTTTGGAGCGTCTGCGACCTCTGTAAGGGCTGTGACTTGGCAGCCAGGCGCGAAGAAGCGTTCCAGGAGCCGGCAACACTGGCGGCGAAAGTCCCGGCATTGCTGAGGCCTAGGTGTTTCCTGCTATCGCTGAAGATTGTGCTTGCAGGGCTGTTTAGGATGGTGACCGTTGAGGCGCCCTGAAGTTCCCGGTTGCTTGACTGGGTTGATCAGCACTCCTGGGTGCTCTTCTGCTCGCAGACCTGCCTGTGGTTGTACGATGTGATGGCGCCTGAGACTGTCCAGTGTGTTCCATTTACAAGCGGCCTGGAGATGGAACAACTGCGCCGGGTGTCCGCGTCTCTGACCCGTGGATCCAGTTAACCCTAATCCCCAATCTCTGACATCTTTCCCGGGGGAGGGACGGGCCCGAATGCGCAACTAGGACTCGGAAATCGAGCCCGAACCTCCACGTTCTCCATCCTGTGGGACCGCGATGACCCTGCCCACGGGCGGCTCAGGGTGCGTTCTTCGTCCTTGGGGCCTAGGGCCGCCCCGGCGCGGCTGTTCAAAGGCGGCCACGTTCGCTTCTCAGGTCCGGCGGGAACAGGGCTCCGGACGGTGCCGCCGCGGACCCCTCCGCAGGTCGTGTTGACCCTGACTTGGGAAACACCACAAGTCTCTTCCCTGTGGTGGCCACGGGGACCCCGCAGGTTGGCGGGGGGCACGCACGTCCCGTCCGCCAATCCCGCTGGGGGGTCGGAAGCGCCTAACGGATGTTGGGAGACAGGGACCTGCCTCCGCCACACAGTGACGGTCAAGAGAACCCCAACTGAACTCCTGGCGGGGCCGATCGTCAGAGGCTTCTCCAGAATCTGGCCTCCGTGCGCGGGGACACTGAGTGCTCTGGGACGGGCAACGCGATGCCTAATGGCCGTGCTTGAAGCTGGGTGCTCGCGCGGACCTTTGCCCGTGTGCGACCCAGGTCCCCCAGGTGAGGTGCGCAAACAGTGGTGCGTCATGTGGTGCCCGTTGCGCGAGGTCGATCAGAAGGCCGCACGGTGGTGTTTAGCATAATAAAAATGAGTGAATAGTTTTCATTAAGTCACTAGAACAATATAACCAAATTCTAAAATTCACAATAGTGAAAATCGCCTTTGTTCCCACTGTGATCACTTTGCAGTTAATTTTTAAAACGTTGAATACAGTTTCTTTGTCCACACTATTTGAAGATCATGAAAGACGTGTTCCACGATTCAGAATTCTCTAAATCCTTCCTGGGAGCTGCTGATCCTCTCCCTCCAAACAGGCCCACGCCTTATAGCAACCAACCCAGGAAGCCAAATCCCACCCTCTACAGCAATACGCCCCAAGATCAGTGCCTCACACCATCCTCCTTTCCAGCCTTTCCCTTTACAGTGGAAATGTAATGCCAAATCTGTTCCCCCAAGCAATCACGTGGGAACACGTCTCTGTCAACCTGCCTCCAGCTCATCACAATTTCAAGCCTGGAAAGCCTGCCTGTTGTTTCACCAGAAATCGTCCCCACTCCCACGCGTGCCCAGTGTTTCAGCCTCAGGTGAGTAGTGGTGGCTGACTCCTCTGCTATACGGACAAGTTCTGGATAAACTTGCTTGTTCCTATTCGGAAGCTTTGTGGGTGCCTCAGTGGCAAAGAATTCACCTGTCAATGTGGATGTGAGGTCAATCCCTGGGTTGGGAAGAGTGCCGGGGGAAGAAAACGGCAACGGAATCCAGTATGCTTGCCTGGAGAATTCTGTGGACAGAGGAGCCTGGAGGTTTACAGTTCATAGATTGCAGAGTCTAACATGACTGAACATGCACGCACATTCTCCTTTGAGGAGGAGGTCTTTGCTCATGTCTGCAGAAATTATTAGCGTGAGAACCAAATTTAGGATGTCATGCTTTCATGTTCTTTCTTAAAAATTGCATGCTAATGTTTGAAGAGAAAATGTACATCATAAAATTCACCCTTTCAGAAGCTTACAATGGAATGATTCAGTTTACACAGAAATTTGCTCAACTGTCATCACAATAAATTCAGAACATTTCATTACCTCAGAAAGAAATCAAAAACTCACTAAACAGCCACTTCCCCTTTCCCTAGCCCTCAACAATCACCTGGGTGCTGTTTACCGGTGGGCTTGCCTGTTCTGTGTATTTCAGATAATTGGAGTTGCACAAGTGGACATTTCTGGCTGGCTTCTCACACTTAGTGTCAGGCTTTTGAGGCTCACCCGTGTTTTAGCCAAGGGTTGGTTCCTCTCTTTTGCTTAAGAATTGCCCATTCTACGTGCATTAAGAAGCTTAGAGACACAATCTTTTTTACTGTGAACAATACACAGAATATAACAATTGCCATCATTTTATACATTCCAGTCCAGGGCATTGCATCTTGCTATCCTGCAGATCCTCAACTCGCCCCACCACCCCGGAGCTACCATCAAGCTCAATGGACAGAAGCTCAGCCCTGCTGCCTCTCAAAACCCCACATGACCGATGGATGTCTCCTGATGGCGGCTAAAGAAAAGGGGTCCTGTGCAGGAGGAGTTGAGGTTAGTGTGACAAACGAGAGGGCAGAAGAGAAAGGTGGCAAGATCCTGACCCTCCAGAATTTGAAGTCTCCCAACCAAGTACTGACCAGGCTCCTCAGGGAGGTGTGGCCACTGATGCCCCCAGGCTGGGCACCCCGCCAGCCAGGCTCCAGTCCCCAGTGTGCTCTGAGCCCTGGGCTTCACAGGTTCCTGTGTGTGGGCTGCTCCTGACATGCCCTTCAGCCCTCTTCGGGCCATGCCCCTCAAGCTGGGACTTTAGCACATGGGAGCTTGTGTTGCTGACTTAAAATTCATAATGTTGAGAGTGGTGAGTTGTCTTATTTCGGGCAGAATGATGGCCTGGGGGACAGAGTCTCAGATGGCATTGAGAAACTGCTGCAGAGGTAGGGGAAGTTCTGTAAATGTGACTTTGGTGGAGATGTAATCAAGCCCGTAGATTTTCCCAGAAAGTTTGTCTCATGCAGATGACTGTTTCGTCAAAGAGCAGAAGTTACCATGAAGGATTTTAGTGCTTTTCTAAATATGAGGAGATACAAGGCTGGGCTCATAAAATCATCTTCTGAAAATGTCTATCTGAAGCCTTGTCGTGCCAGTTTTTCCCACAGCACATGTGACTCCTTTACGCTCTCCACCCTGAGCTCCTCTAGGGGTGCTGAAAGGCAGCAACTGCAGCAGCTCTTTAATCCTGCAGAGGTAGAGGGCAACTGCTCATGTAGTGGCACGCTCAGGGAATGTGGCCCGTGGCGTTACACCGGGGCCCACTGGAGGTGCCCGAGGTCCAGTTCTCTGTATTTTGGTGCCACCCTGACAGTGTCCACCTTCCCTACTCGCTCCCATGTTCCTCCATAAGACATTCACCTCTATGTTGCAGGCTGGGGGTTTAGGGACAGCAAGAGCTCTAGCCTCACACAGTCATCAGGAACTCAGCCAAGCCTGACCTATGGAAGGTTGTCTGGCAGAGAAAAGCAGATTTACTTGGCATTAGGAACAGAAAATCCAAGGGGAAGAGTGACTTGTCCTAGGTCACACAGAGAGCTTAGAATTGAGGTCTACTGCTGCTAGGTCGCTTCAGTCGTGTCCGACCCCATAGACATCAGCCCACCAGGCTCCCGCATCCCTGGGATTCTCCAGGCAAGAACACTGGAGTGGGTTGCCATTTCCTTCAATGCATGAAAGTGAAAAGTGAAAAGTTGCTCAGTCATGTCCGACTCCTAGCGACCCCATGGACTGCAGCCTACCAGGCTCTTCCATCCATGGGATTTTCCAGGCAAGAGTACTGGAATGGGATGCCATTGACTTCTCTGAGAATTGAGGTCTGGTGGCCTCTAAATCTGTCTCCAAAAGACATACCATCCAAGGAGAGACCTTGAATTACAGCTGTAGTCAGCTAATTATGAGGCATGTTGGTTAAGTCCAAAGAGGGAGCAAGTGTGTCCTGGTGGCAGAGGGTGAAGACTGTGCCCATCTGTTTGTTTTCCTACTTCCTGCTGCCCAGGGGCCCAGACATCTTATGTCCCAGAATGTCTTATTTTGGCTCGGGTATCTGGAAGGAGTCCTGCCATTTGTTTCTCAAGGAGATACAGTCATGAAATTTCTTTATTCAATTGAAAATAAAAATTCTGCTAACTACTAAAGTGTCAGATGAGGTGAGGGTGAGACACGGCCCCTCAGCTCCTGGTCCCAGAAAGAGGGAAGAGAAGAAAGAGACCTTTGATGAACTCACACGTGGTGTGTTTCTTTTACTACTCATTCAGGCATCATCACAGTTTGAGTTCCTTCATAGTCTGGTCCAGTGTCCTCACAGATCTCACAGGCTGGAGAGGTAATCAAGCATGATCAGAGCCCTGGGGAGTTTCAGATGAGCCCAGATGCACCAAGAAGAAGGGGTGGCCATTAGCAAGTCTTCATGGAGTGGGCACCTTCTGAACTGGGCCTCTAAGGGTGAGTTAGTTATCTAGCCGAAGACTGGCACTGGGTGCAAAGACAAAACACAAGGTGAGTGAATGAACGGGGCATCCCTCAACACAGGACGCAGCCCACCAAGACGGTAGCCTGAGATCACAGGCCCCCCTGGGGAACTGGGGGAAGGGGCTGCAGTGTGCTGCCTGCCTCAACCCCCATGTGAACTTTGCTGCCACACTGACCTGTCTCTACCTGCTCAGGGAGACCTTTCTGCTCTCTGCTCTGGCATAGCTCCTCTTCATGGGCAATGACCACACATGGTGTTCTGTGTGCGATTGCCCTCCACTTGAGGGGAGTGGCTTGGTGCAGAGGTGAAGGACAGTGTGCAGTCTGAGGCTGGAGACAACGGTGGGGAGTTCTGCAGTGGTGGGATCACGGTGGGAGGTGCTTGGGTGCGACGAGGCAGACGCCACTCCTGGGACTTGAGGGCAGGGCACTTAGTGGCTACCCTTAAAGGATGGACTCGTTTGGGGCCACATTGCCTTTGAGCAGTTTGGTGGATCTTTGGTTAGAAACATTTGGAAGGAATTACAGAGGATGAAGATATGAGAGTATTTGGACCAAAATTCACGACCCAGGTGAGGGCGGGAGAAAGTGGCCTCAGGACATGGTGGAAATTCATGACCAAGGTCATCAAGGGGGAGATTTTCATGTCCATTCCACAGCCTCCTGGTTACTCCCACAGTGCCAGGCCCAGAGAGACCACTCAATAAACAGGTGCTCACTTGATCCAAAATCACTGAAGCTTTCACTTTGATTCATCACAATATAATATGCTGAATTCCAGAGATTGGTGCCCAGGTTTATATTAATGAGCTAGAAAAGAGAAAGGAAAATAGACTCAAGAAAAATCAAAGAATCCACACTATTAAAACTCTGAACATGCTTTCCACTGTGGCCTCAGGGTCTTGGCACTTGCTGCAGTCCCAGCTCAGAACACTCTGCCATCCCCATTGATTACTCTCTAAACACACTCTGAAATTTACCTAAACTTCCTGATTTTATTTTTCTCCAAGATACATATTACCATTGGACTTTGTGTACATTTTATTTTTTCTGTCTCTGAGCCTGTCAGTTTCATGTAAGAATTGGGGTCTGCAGCATCCTGCTTGACATACAGCTGAGCCCATGTCTGGAATGGGCCAGAAACAAAGTGGGGCCCATGCTCTGGGGAGGGAACCCTGAGTGTGTAGTGGACAGCAGGTGTCATGAAGCACTGTTCCAGGCTGTGAGTGAAGAGGTTGGAGGGAAACCTGATGAAGGTCTTAACTCTTTTGTTTTGCATCTGTCTTATGTAATCAGGATTGAACATCAGGCCCAGAGAAGGCGGCTGCTCTGACCTGGGGACAGCTGTACACACAGTAACCCGCAGCTCCGGTGCTGAGATCAAGAAGGATGGATGCCAGGTCCAGGCTCTCACCGGGAGCTCTCCTCCTCCACCATCCCCTCATTTCTCTCTGAGAAACCTACACTCAGGACTGGTGAGTCCTGCCCAAGGCCACAGAAGCCGAGCCCAGGACCAACGACACTTCTGAAGGTAACTCAGCCCTTTGTAACCATTGCCAAAACCCCCAATCATCACTAATAAGCTTCCTGACTCCCAATTAGGCAAAGATGCCCACTCCAGTAAACACCCCATAGCACCCTAATCAATCACCTGATGCCAGCCCTACAGCAGGAATTTTTTTTCTTGAGCTATAAAAATTGGTTATTAAACCCACAAAAACTGCCAAATCTCCCTGGTCTACAGGAGGTCAGCCCACTGTGCTGGCAATGCCCACATTTATCTCTTTGTTTGTAATCAACCCACTGCCTTCTGAAATGCTGTGCCTGGAGATTCCGTTCCAGCCCACACTCAGACTGCCTCAACAAGGATGCCAACCAATCCCTCCATTTGGTGGGGCAGGTTCTGAGCGGTCCGTAATTCCAGCTCAGAAAAGACTTGGCCTGTGCTTTGCAACTTAGAAACCCCTGCCCTCCACACTGGACCCACTTGAGTCTCACCTGCCCTGCAGCCACCCCACTTCCAGAGGTATTTGCAGTCTTTGTTCAGTGGGTGAGAACCCAGAGGGCAGGCACTGAGGCTCTTCAAGCTGCCAAGATCCCCCTACACCTCCGTGAGGAGTCCCGAGCCTCTGAGGGGATGGGGCCCCCTCCGTGGATCTCCCTGGGGCTGTGACAGAACCTCCTTCCTCCTGGACCGACACAAGGATGACTTGTCCATATCCATAAAGGGTCAGGTAGGAGTGCAGAGCGGCCCTGAGGGCCCAACGCCCTGGGATCCTGGGGGTGGAAGCGGCGAGGGAAGGGGCCAGCAGGGTGGCTCACCCGGCGTGGGGGCCGGGACGCCAGGCTGCTTCCAAGTGTTGGCCGCACCAGCCACAGACGCTGATGGGGACAAAGTGCTCCGTTTCTATGCGAGCCAGTCACTCAGCGAGTGCTCTCAGAACCAGCGTTTATGGTAAAACACCTGTGCTGATTGGCAACTGGAGAAGGGATGACTGTGACCTGGGAAACTCTCCCCTAACCTTCAGGAAACACTCTGACAGGGTCTCTGAAGATGCAAAAAAAAAAAAAAAAGTCTGCTTTGGTTAAGAAGACATGGGAGGAATTGAACATTGGCTGCAAAAGTACATTTTTGAAGAAGTAGAAAACAGCATTATTTCTAAATTAAAAGCCTATGTTTAGAACAAGATTACTTAGATGACTAATTGTATAATGCAGGCATTGGTGAAAATAAAAGCTATGTTATAAGCTGTTTTAACATCAATTTGTATTTTCCTAAATTCCACGTTAGTCTAAAGTTGGGTGTCACTGTTTGGGAGGTGCTAGTTCTGCGCCAGTGTGCTTCAGTCTTTAGGAGAAGTGATAACATCTGTTTACACCTGTGTGCGGCGTGGGGCACAGGTGTCTGGGGCCCCTGGGCTGTGGAGACAGAAGGAAGAGGGTTGGCCAGGGAGGGTGGGTCCTGCCCTCGGGCTTCTGCTTTGCCCACTCAGGGTCCCCTGGTTCACTTTTGACCTACTAATGGGGGAGACAGACAAGAGGAGCCGTAGGGGGAGCTGTAGTCCGCGCCTTCCATGTACTCTCCATTTACGTCTTGGGCATGGAGCACTCTCGAAGCTCTTCAAAGGTCTAGGGTCTTCTGATGTCTCTGGTCTTCACTAGTCTTCTTGCCAATGTGTCAGTGTGTGCATACATGCTGTCGCTTCAGTCAGGTCTGACTGCGATGCTATGTACTATAGTCTGCCATGCTCCTGTGTCCACGGGGTTCTCCGGGCAAGAATACTGCAGTGGGAGCCACTCCCCTCTCCAGGACATCTCCACCTGGGGATCGAGCCTGGGTCTCCTGCACTGCAGGCAGACTCAGACTCTTTACCATCTGAACCATCAGGGAAGTAATTACTTAATTGTAGTTATTTTCCTACAACACTATGTGGGGGGTGACCCTAAGTGTATCCCCGTGTTTTCCTTTCCCCTGTGATGTTAAGCCTCTGCTGACACCTTGGTGCTCCCACTGGGTACCTTATTATTGTTCGCCCACACTGCCTGTCCCAGATATTTACTATCTGCTCTTTAGAAAAACTTGCCAGCTCTCGCTCTGGAAAGTAGTATTTTTTTAAATACTGTATGATGGAGTTTTGCTTGAAGAAAGGTAGTTTTATTAAATTTTGCCCCATGAAATAAATATTTTTAAAGTAAATGTAAAACTGGTCACGTTACTCTCAGTAATCTCAGAATAAACACAAGGACAACAAATATTTATTGATAATTGAAAATGTATTAAAGAATCAAGTCATTTAGATGATCTTACTTCTGCAAGACACATTGACATGGTTGATTCCAGAGTTGCATTTTCCCTTAGGATCAGGTGGATTCTATAGCCTCTCCTGTGTGTGTCTGACCCTGGATATTTCATGAAAGCAATGGCCACACCACACTAAGAGGCCTAACCCTGTCTCTGTCTTGTGTCTTCGGGAGCTGAGTGCATACCAGATGTGCATGAAAGGTCCAGACGTGAAAGCTCAGGCGTCCCATGGACTCACACCTCCTATATACAGGGAACGGCCTTCTTCTACCCTCATGGGGATAATAGGGCAGATGTGAGGACAAAGTGTGCGATGGGTCCAGGTGCAAAAAGTCAGTTATCCCCTTGCTTCATACCTGCGGTGCAAAGGGAAAATCCTTCCTTTGGGAAAAGAGCTCAGAGCTCATAGAGACAAGGGCTGCCCCCTGCAGAGTGGGGCCAGTAGCCTCTGGTGGGGAAGTCTGGGGTGATGACTGACTGGCTGGGGGCTCCCAGGATGAGGCAAGAGGCTGAGGAGCCCCAGTCTGCACAGCCAAGGTCATACCAACCCCTCCTTGGATCTGCGTCTGTCTGAGTGGAGCAGTGACTTTAAGGGGCTCGGATGCCAGCTGCCTGCCTGGAGGTTACAGGAGGAGGAGGGGGCAGAAAAGCAGGCGGTGTGGCTTGTCTTGGTTTCTGAAGACACTTCTTTCTGGCACCAGGTGCCAAGCTATGGGAAAGCTTGTATTCTTTTTATAAAACTGCTTTAGCTGTTCTAATTCACTTGCCTTTCCATCTTAGTTCATTTAAAAGATAAATGTACAAACGTACATATTTTTCTTTTAGCACCAGTGGCAATCCTATAACTTGGCTACTTTTATCCAACAATTCATCATACAGATCTTTCCAGGTCAGTACCGATACAAATTTCCTTCCCAGATCCCTCTTAATGGCTGTTTCCTGAATGTTCTGTTTTTATACTGAGTGATACTAATATCAACAATCTTAGTACACAAGTATTTGCACAAATGTTCCTCCCACGCTGAGTTGATATCATTGGACCTTCCGTGTAGAATATGAAATGTGGATTTATGACTGTTTATCATTCATTTATTTGATGGCTTCTGAAGAGACTTTTTTTTTTTAATGTTGTATCATGATTCCAATCTTTCTACTCCACAGAATAAAAATCATTCATATATGTTTTTACCCAGTCCTTTCATGGTTTCAGTTTTACAGTCCACACAATCTAAGTTTCACTAAATTCCTAAGTCCGCCCGGGAGCAGGGACCTGCCCTCTGGGCCGCCTGGGTCCGAGCCTCGGGAATCGCTGAGGAGCGCGCCTTCTCCCTCAGCTGCCCGGGGAGGTCTTCCCAGCTCCCGCCCTCCCGTCTGGTGTCTGGGTCTCCGCGCCCTGCCGGGCCGGGAGCCGGCTCCCAGGCGGACGCCCGGGAGAAGCGGGGCGTCAGGGCGGCCCGGCGGTCGGGGTCCGCCCGGGGCCGTGTGCGCCGCCCGTCGGGAGCCACCCAAAGGACGCCGTGAGCCGGTCCCTTCCCGGGGAACGTTGGCGACTCCCGCGAAGGTTCGGCCGCCGAGCCCGGGGCAGAGCTCCAGAGGCCGGGGGTGACAGCGGCAACGCTCCCGGTGCCATGAGACCCGGGAGGAGCCTGCTGTCTCCGGAGATTCGGGCTGCAGGTCCGCGGCCTGGGCGGGCGGCGGCGGGCGGTGTCGCTGCCCGGCCGGGTGGACCAGCGCGCCGCGGGGCCCCTTCTGCCCGCGGGCACCGCCGGGGCAGCTGAGCGCGAGCAGGAAAGGTCACGGCGCCGGCGTCCGCGGGGTTACACCTTCTCCATGTTTCCCACGCGCCCGGAGGTGCGGACCACACGGATGCACGCAGACATGTCCAGTCTTCCCAGCCTCCCCCATGGATCCCGATAGTCCCGATTCACAAACGTGTGTCCTCTCCCCGGAGACGGCCGGCCCTGGTGTCCAGAACAGGAGGCACCGGAAGGGACCACGGGCCGCCCGTCCTCCTCCCCAAAGGGCGCCCGGAAGCGCTTCCTTGCCACCTTGGGGGAACGGTCGTCCCGCTGCCTTCCCGGCGCTGACGCTGCTCCCAGGCGGCCTCGGTTCCCGCTGACGTGCTCAGGACTCAGCAGACGGATTTCCTGCGGGTCCGGCTGCCTCTATTCGAGGGGCGCCAGGAGTCCCTTCTGTTCTCCTCGGGCTCGGAAGTAGAAAGGATGGTGTCCGTGTGGAGGCGCTGTGTTTCAGGGGTGTGAGACACGGATACATCTGTGTGAGGATCACAAAGCGGACAGATTGGTGGCCGCTGTGGCGAGGTCGACCAGATGGCCAGACAGGTTGTTGGGGATTTTTGCTACTATCTGTACTGTAATGTAGGTATTCAATGAGAAATCTTGAAATTAATTATAATGAAAATCACCATTATCATTGTTACTCAACAATAACGTAATTATTACCTTTGTTTGAAGTTAATTTAAGAAACACTGTTTCAAGTTTATCCACAGAGTATCCAATTGAAGACGACCAGAGAAGGATGTTGAAATGAAGAACTTTCTTAACACACTGAGAAGTTGGGGAACCTCTCCTTCCAGACACGAGGCCCTGCCCTGCAGCAACCGACCTGGAAAACCAGACCCCAGCCCCTGCAGCAATGGGCTCCAGGATTCAGTGCGTGGTCAGTGACTGTCACCTTCCTTATTTTTCTTCCTTTCAATTTAGTACCAAATGGGGGAAGCCAAATCTCGTCTAAGCAGTCACCTGGGACGGCCCTCTTCCTGCCAGCCTGCCTCCGGCTTCCCCACATTACACGCTCTGAGCAGGACACACTTTCCCTCTTTCCCACCAGAGTGCGTCCCCACTCCTATGTGTGCCCTGAGTCTCAGCCTAGGCCAGTGGTGCTGGCTGACTCCTTGCTCTGGAGACAAATTCTGAAGAAAGAGTGAAGGATCGGGAAAATATCCTGGAGTAGGAAAAGGCCACCAACTCCAGTATTCTTGCCTGGAAAATTCCATGAACAGAGGAGCATGGCCTTCTGCAGGCCATGGGGTCACAACGAGTCAAACATGACTGAGCATGCACACACAGACACAGGCACCTTTGTTTATGTCTACAGAGCTTAGAGTGAGAACCACATAAAGCACTGAGGATAATGTGTGGGTTTTGTTATTTTTGAAAAAAAAATCAAATTAATCATTTTAAGTTGAGATATATATCGTATACCCAAAAATTCTCCTTTGAGCACTATATTTTAGTGATTGCCTATTTATATAGTTGTGTAGCCATCATCACTATCTGATCCAGAATATTTTATATTTTATCTCCCTACAAAGACATCTAGTGTTCCTTAATCAGTCACTTTAAATTCCACATTCCTCACTCTTTCATCCTCATGGAATCACCTATTCTGTGTATTTCAAGCACATGGGTTTGTACAACTGTGGCCATTTAGGTCCAGTTTCTTACACAGTGTCATGTTTTTGAAGCTTATTCATATTTTATCATGTGATCCAATTTTTTGTTTGATTTCAGAATTTTCCTAAGTCTTTAACACACGCACACACACACACACACACAGACATGCTACAGTTTTTTTAATGTGGAAAATACACAGAGGTCCAATGTCACCATTAGAACCATTTTATGCAGACAGTTCCATGGCATAAAGTACTGCCTTCCTGTAGGCACTCAACCTGCCCACCAACCCAGAGCGGCCAGCAAGCACAGAGGACGCCAGCACAACTGTGCTGCCCATTGTCAGAACTCCCCACAGCACCCACCCAGGCCAAGACTCAACAATAGGTGCACCTCCCAATGGCCAAAGGAGAGCCCATCTGTGCCAGCGGAGGGGGTGGTGGACAAGGGTGAGAGAGATGAAAGGAGAGACAAGCGGGAAAGTCCACAGCACCTGGTCTTTCCAGCTGGTCTTGCAACCAAGTACTAATCAGGCTCAACCTTGCTTTAGCTTCTGAGCTCAGAAATTACCAGGGGCCTTCATGGTGCTATGGCCCTAGATGATGGCAGCCCCAACCAGGCACCCCGATACTCTGTGCTGTCGGGCCCTGCCATGCCAGCCTCACCAGCCCCTGTCAGAGCCCTGGAGTGCCCAGCATCTGTGGGCAAACCGCTCCTGACACATCCTTCAGCCCTCTGGAAGCCCAGCCATCAGGCTGTGACTTGGAGTTCCCAGGAGATGGTTATCACTCAGGGTATGTGGCCAGTGGCAATAGGGCCTGACCCTCTGGAAGCATGTGGAGAAAAGCCCAGTGCTCTAATTCAATGCTGTCCTGGCACCAACTGAGTGACTCTTGCTGACATCTTGACTGCTTCATCCAGATATTCCACGTATCACTCGTGTTCCAGGTGGGATTCTAGGGGCAGCCTTCACAGGGCTGCAGCCTTTCAGTGACCAATCCCAAGTGCCGATGCCTCCACCTCTGGGCCTCACATAGGTAGTACCGCTGTCAATGCTTAGGGATAGAAACAGCAGATCTAAGATGCTGAAGACTCGTCCTAGGTCTTGCAAACAGCTCAGAACTGAGGTCTGGTGGCCTTAATGCTGTGACCTAAGACCATACCATCTACCAGCAGACATGTCAATCTCCAGATAATCAGAATCAGATTGATTAAGTAAAAAGAGGGACAAATGTGTCATGTTGGGAGGAGGGAGGTGGAAACAACACCCCTCTGCCTTTGTCTCCCTCCTTCCAGCTGCCCAGGGGCCCAAGTCATCCCAATATTCTGTGTTCACATATTGTTCTCTTTTGACTTAGACAACATGGAGGGTCCCTGCCCCTCAAGTAGTAATTTTCTCAGTTTTGAGGGGTACAGTCATGAAATGTCTTCCAGTGTACAAATAGAGAAAAGATAAAACTCACCCAGACCACTGGAGTTCCATATGTGGTGAGGGTGATATAAGGTCCCTTGAACTTCTGTTCTGGAAAGAGGGAGGGAGGAGGAAGAAAAAGCTAATCTTCAGTGAATGTAACCTTCACATGGACTCTGTGTAGTCATTTTATCTGTACAGTTTTTCAGTCATCATAACATTTACTCAAGGTCTTTTCTCTTTCTGGCCCGATGTTCTCATGGAGCTCACAGGCTGAAGAGGTGCTCAAAGTGAGAGAGTCAATTCCTAGGCAGGTTGATAAGAAGCCCAGGGGAAGCTGAGGAGAGAGGGCCTGGAGTTCTCAAGGAGGAGGAAAGGACAGACATCTTTTTTCTCTACATTCCTTAGTCTTAGTCACTTAAAACATTTGTTTTTCTTTCTTTTTTTAGGCCCAGAACTGATGATTACACAACTCAGTTTAAACTCTGTGAAAGTGAAGCTGCTCAGTCATGCCTGACTCTTTGCAACCCCATGGACTGTAGCCTACCAGGCTCCTCTGTCCATGGGATATTTCAGGCAAGAGTACTGGAGTGGGTTGCCATTTCCTTCTCCAGGGGATCTTCCCAAGCCAGGGATCCAGCCTGGGTCTCCCACATTGTAGGGAGATGCTTTGCCATCTGAGCCACTTAAACTCTGTACTAGGGATTATATAACAACAATGTATCCTGCTTGAGGACAGTTTCTCCTTCCTGAAAACCTTCTGATTAATCCTGATATCTTAGAATGTATATTATGGGAATGGGTCTGGTAGGATCTTTCTGTTAAATTCTAGTCCTGTTATCCTAAAATGTTAATTGTGGGAGTGGGTCTGGTAAAACTTTCACACACTTGAGACATTCTTTTGATTTATTGTAGTAACTAATTTAAAAAGTATATACCTCCCTTGCTAACACTAGCAAGGGGGGCACTCCCCACCCCCTTCTGCTGTCCATGTCAGAAGCTTTCTCTGACCTTTTTCCACTGTCATAAAACTCTGCTACACAAACGCTCTTGAGTGATCAATCCTGGTCCCTGGTCCTGAAGCTAAATCTTCTTCGGAGATCCTGTATCCGACATCGTTCACAGTAAGTTCGATTGAATCTATAACAATCTCTTAAAAGCCAAATATAATCTTAAAATAAGCTATGCGGCTGCTAAGTCACTTCAGTCATGTCCGACTCTGTGCGACCCCACAGATGGCAGCCCACCAGACTCCCCTGCCCCTGGGATTCTCCAGGCAAGAACACTGGAGTGGGTTGCCATTTGAAAAATGAAAGTGAAGTCTCTCAGTTGTGTCCGACTCTTAGCGACCCCATGGACCGCAGCCTACAAGGCTCCTCCATCCATGGGATTTTCCAGGCAAGAGTACTGGAGTGGGGTGCCATTGCCTTCTCCAAAATAAGCTATACGCCCTATTAAAATAAAATAAAATTCAACTGACTAAAATTTTAAAATCTTAGTGCCTTTATTTAAAGATTTATGAATCAGGCAGCATTCAACTTAGCAGTTAGAAACTCTGAGGAGTTGCACAAAATAAAAGACTTTTATAGGCGTAAGGGATCGGGAACAAGGAAGTTGTACTGGGCAAAGAATCCCAGTGGTTGCTGCGAGGTTACTTTCCATTAGAGGCTGGAAAGCTTTCTCAGGCAGATGACTTAACTAAGGATAATCAGAAGATTCCTGGTTGACTGGTTCAAGATTTCACTTCTGGAAGAGCCAAAACTGCATTTAAGTCTATTTTGCTAGTATGGTACCTAACTAAGCAACTCCTTTGGGGCTGTTGTCTTGTTTTTAACAGTCCCCTGGGGGCAGCAACAAGGCTTACCATTGCTGGTTCTTCCCCAAATGCTGAGAGCACATGTGCTCTGTGCCAGGCCTGGGCTGAGGGCAGGGATCCAGCCACAACACCTCACAGTCCTTGACATTCAAGAGGAGAGTAAGACAGAAAACCACCACACTTTAAAAAGAAACGATCCTGCTGCTCCCACAGAGCTGACGCTGTGGAGCGAGACAAGGAATAAACAGAACAGCTTGTAGAAGAATAAGCTCCATGGAGTGAAGGGCAGGACACAACACAGCGGGAAGCGGGGGCTAGGGCGGGGGGGGGCAGGGAGGAGAGGAGTCCCCGGGCCTGAGGACGGATGGGTGATGAGCCCCAGCGGGTGCAGACAGGGCCGGCCCTGGTGCCGTGAAGGACTGAGGTGGTAAGGGCAGGAGACATGGGGGAGGTGTCACTGCAGATGCACACGGGGACGTGTCTCTGAGGAGGTGACATTTACGCTGCGCTCCGGGCCACTGTCCCCTTCCCTTGTCACCCAGAGGCAGACACCGAGGATGGCTGCTAACATCACTCGCACCAGCCAGTCCTGAGCCTGCGCACCCAGCCCACTGTTCCCTCCTGAGGAGTCACAGTAAAGGCCCCTGTGCTGAGTTCCCCTCCCTCCCTCTCCGGACAAGGCCGGTCCTTTCCCGTGTGGCCCAATGGCGTGGCCTGTCCCTCCTCTTGGGAACTCTAAGTCATCAACTCTCTTTTCGAGGACAGTTGTCTTCTGATCTGTTTGCCTTATTATGTGTCCAATTTCCTATTAATACACTATATTTTAAATTAGCCAAGAATGACAGCACACTCTGTAGACACAGAGTGTCTTAACTGAGCACACTCAATTAAGTGTGGACAAATGGAGCATGAATTATGACACTTCCTGCAATGTCCTCAATCAGTTTAATGTTTGATTGTGTGTTAAGCATGTGTTCTGTGTTTTCCCACCTGGTTAGTTTCCTCTGGGTCAGCTATGCTTTCTTTCACCAACTGTTTCTCCTGACAAAATTACTTGCAAGCACAACTGAAATTCAGAATATGCTCAAATTGTTCCCTACAGGGCAGGCATCTTAGAGCAAAACTTTACTGCAGTGCTGACAAGGCGTCCTGTCTTTCTCCAAGTTGGCTGAGAACGAGCAGAGTAGGACTTGTGTGGTTAGTCCCTCTGTTGTGCCCAGCTCCTTGTGATCCATCCTTTGAGAGGAGCCTGGCAGGTTACAAGCCCTGGAGTCCCAAAGAGTTGGACACGACTGAGCAACTATATATGCTTCCAGATTCTTTCCCGTTACAGGTCGTCACAAGATACTGAGTATAGCTCCCTCACTACACAGCAGCTCCTTGTGTCACCTGGTGTACATACAGCAGTGCGTGCATACTGACCCCAAACTCCTGGCTCACCTCTCCCCACACCCACGTGTCCTCTTTGGTAACCATAAGCATGTTTTCTATGTCTGTGACTCTACCTCTGCTTTGTAAATAAGTTCATCTGTATCATTCTTCAATATTCCACATACGTGATGCCATACAATGCTTGTCTCTTTCTGTCTGACTTACTTCACTTAAAGTGAAATCACCATGTTCATCCATGTTGCTGCAAATGGCATTATTTCATCTGATTTTATGACTGAGTAATTTTCCGTTGTATATATATTCCACATCTTCTGGAGCAAGCACTTCTTAGACTGTACAGCTTGACTTCCTTTTAAGGAACAAAAATCGTGAGTAAACCTAAGGTTTTTTAGAGATGGAGAACTTCTCTGCAATGATTTATATATCATTAATTAGCATTTAATAGATTAGGAGACCAAGAATAGTAGGTAAAATTGGTGTGTGGTCTTGTTTTATGTCACTTATGTCAAGTTCTCATCCTGCTGCTGCTGCTAAGTTGCTTCGACTGTGGGACCCCTTAGACGGCAGCCCACCAGGCTCCCCTGCCCCTGGGATTCTCCAGGCAAGAACACTGGAGAGGGTTGCCATTTCCTTCTCCAATTCATGAAAGTGAAAAGTGAAAGTGAAGTCGCTCAGCCTGTCCGACTCCTATCAGGGTTAAATTATGTTCACAAAATACAGATTTCTTCTGTTCGTCTCTTCTTGATTCTCTAAAATTATGTGGTACTTTTGTAGTCAGTTGTTCTTTGCTTGCATCGCCTTCACATGATTTTCAGAAGTAATTCTTGTAAAAATTTATTGTATAGCCTTCCTTGCTTATTTTTCTTTTGTTATAGCTGCTTTAAATATTGGTCTTGAGAATTCATATTTTTCCAGAAAGTAGTCAATTTCTTGACTATTCTAGAATATTAGCAGTGTATATAAAGGGGGTTATATTCATTTTGTGGGTGGGTATGAGATAATATGAAATATACATCAGACTTGTTATCTGACACAGGACCCCTAAATGTCTTGAAGTTTCCTGGGCAATAGAAATGTCTTTTGGTTTGTTTTCCTGTATTTTTTTCTGAAAGTGTTAATTTTGCTTTTTCCTGGTAGGAAATGATTACCTTCATAACAGACACCTTTGAGGATTATTGCTAAGGTTTGTTAGTACAATTCTATGTGCCCTTTATTTTAAGGCTTGTGATTAGTTTCATCTCTCTCTCTCTCTCTTTTTTAGTTTCAGCTCTAATACATGCATTTTCTGTCTCAATTGAATGCACCACATATTCAGGGAGGTTTCTTCACTCTGGCTGCTGAGGATTCTCAGCCCCACATGAATGTTGGACACTTTTCAATCCATTCAGTTTAGTTCACTTCAGTCGCTCAGTCATGTCCGACTCTTTGCAACCCCATGAACCGCAGCATGCCAGGGTTCCCTGTCCATTACCAACTCCTTGAGTTCACCCAAACTCATGTTCATTGAATCGGTGATGCCATCCAACCATCTCATCCTCTGTTGTCCCCTTCTCCTCCTGCCTTCAATCTTTCCAAGCATCAGGGTCTTTTCTAATAGTCAGCTCTTCAAATCAGGTGGCCAAAGCATTGGAGTTTCAGCTTCAGCATCAGTCCTTCCAATGAACACCCAAGACTGATCTCCTTTAGGATTGACTGGTTGGATCTCTTTGCTGTCCAAGGGACTCTCAAGCATCTTATCCAACACCACAGTCCAAAAGCATCAATTATTCTGCGCTAAGCTTTCTTTATAGTCCAACTCTCACATCCATGCAGGACTACTGGAAAAACCATAGTTTTGACTAGAAGGACTTTGGTTGGCAAAGTACCGTCTCTGCTTTTTAATATGCTGTCTAGGTTGATCATAAATTTCCTTCCAAGGAGTAAGCATCTTTTCATTTCATGGTTGCAATCGCCATCTGAGGTAATTTGGGAGTCCCCCAAAATAAAGTCAACCACTGTTTCCACTGTTTCCCCATCTATTTGTTGAGCTATTTCAAATCCTAAAAGATGATGCTGTGAAAGTGCTGCACTCAATATGCCAGCAAATTTGGAAAACTCAGCAGTGGCCACAGGACTGGAAAAGGTCAGTTTTCATTCCAATCCCAAAGAAAGGAAATCCCAAAGAATGCTCAAACTACCGCACAATTGCACTCATCTCACACACTAGTAAAGTAATCCTCAAAATTCTCCAAGCCAGGCTTCAGCAATACATGAACCATGAACTTCCAGATGTTCAAGGTAATTTTAGAAAAGGCAGAGAAACCAGAGTCAAATTGCCAACATCCACTGGATCATCGAAAAAGCAAGAGAGTTCCAGAAAAACATCTATTTCTGCTTTATTGACTATGCCAAAGCCTTTGACTGCATGGATCACAACAAACTGTGGAAAATTCTGAAAGAGATGGGAATACCAGACCACCTGACCTGCCTCTTGAGAAACCTATACGCAGAACAGGAGGCAACAGTTAGAACTGGACATGGAACAACAGACTGGTTCCAAATAGGAAAAGGAGTACATCAAGGCTGTATATTGTCACCCTGCTTATTTAACTTATATGCAGAGTACATCATGAGAAATGCTGGGCTGGAGGAAGCACAAGCTGGAATCAAGATTGCTGGGAGAAATATCAACAACCTCAGATATTCAGATGACACCACCCTTATGGCAGAAAGCAAAGAGGAACTAGAGCCTCTTGATAAAAGTGAAAGAGGAGAGTGAAAAAGTTGGCTTAAAGCTCAACATTCAGAAAACTAAGATCATGGCATCCAGTCCCACTCAATGCATAGGTCTCCAGTCATCATTCTTTCCTCAAAAGTTGTTCCTGCCCAGCCTTGTGGAATTTCACCTGTGTGTGATCAGATGACAGACTCAGCGGGCTCATTAGACACTTGGAATAATTCTTTCTGTCTGAGTAGCTATCTCTTTTCCATCCCCTGCCCAACACATATCACCTTCTGCACCTCCCTGGCTAACATCTGTTCTCAGATCAGGGCTTTGCTGGGCTGCATTTGGGTTCCCCTCCCTGTACCTGCAGCATGGAAATTGCCTGAAGGCAGACAGCCGGGAGTCTTCAGATGGATTTGTGTATCCATCTTCACTCTAGGAACTTAGTCCTGTGTGGCCTGCTGTCCAGGGTCTGGAAACAGTTGTTTCCAGTATTTTGTTCAGCTTTCTAATTACCAGTGCCAGGTGAGGAAGTTCAGATACTGTTCCTCTTAAAGCTGGAAGTGGAAGTCACATTTTATTTTTACAGACACTCTTTGAATCAGTAATTCTAAATCAGTTAACCATATATGTTTGAAAGTATCTTTTGCTTCATTTTCTCTGTTTTGCTCTTGCAAATGTAAAAACAAAACCAAATATCAAGAGACACACTAAAACAGGTTTTGTTTTCCATTTTTCCTGGTTGAACTTTATGCCAACAAATCCTAGGTAAGGACTTAGGAAGCTGCAGTAAGTCAAGGCACCAGCAAGATCACAGGATCTGCAATCAACAGGGATCTTAGTGGTACCAGAGAGCCTTTTTTTGCCATGTCGTAGGAGGTGGATGCAGTAGTTGAGGGGCTAGAGGGATCCCAGGACCTTAATGACACCAGTGAGCCAACTAAAATACAGGAGGCTGAGGCCAGGTACAGCACGTTTGGCCAATGTGAGCTGAAACATATTTAATTCTGAATTTCCAGAACAATTACCTCAAACAAAATGTTCACCTTCTTCTGATATTCACATAGAAAGATTGCACAGAATCTTTTGCCTCGAAATTCTACTTCCATGGAAGAAAGCCACCAGGAAGATTGCTTGGAGAATTTAAGAGATGTGTGGTTTTTAGGTGGAGAAAGAGGAAGTGAGTAAATGGCACATGTGGTTCAGAAACGGGAAGGGGTCTGTGCAAACCCAGCAGGCTCTCTTTGGTGGAAGGCAGGCCGTGCACTCACTGCTCCTTCCCCCTTTTGCTGAGGTCACTTTTATCATGTTTTAGGTAGCTCCAATGAAAACTTAAAGTACAGGGGCTTCCCTGGTGCTCCAGTGGTTAAGAATCTACCTTGCAGTGCAGGGGACACCGGTTCGATCTCTGGTCCCCAGAAGATCCCACATGCCACAGAGAAATTAAGTCTGTACACAGCTAATAGTGAGCCCAGGCCTTCTAGAGCCCAGCGCTCCAGAGCAAGAGAAGCCACCAAAGTGGGAAGCCCAATCACCCAACTAGAGCACAGGCCCTGCTTGCTACAAGTAGAGAGAGCCTGCATACAGCAAAGATGACCCAGTGCAGCCAAAAAGAAATAAAATTATATGTAAAGAAAAACCCCTTCAAGTACAGTGACTCTCAATGTCTCAAGTAACTCCTGCTCTACATTCTCAGCACACTGGCATATGGGGTCTACAGGAACCCCCTCCTCCCGTGAAGGCCCAGAGTCTCCATCGACCACGTGTCTCCACCACTGTGCTGTGACATCTCCCCGTTCTCCTCTGCACAGAACTGCTTCTGATGGTGTCACTCTTTAGGCAGGGGAGTCATTCTTGTGAATCATCTAAGAATTAATATCTCACCTGCAATTTTATTTCTATATTCCTTAAAAGGAGTTCCTTAAAACCCCAATTGTATTCCTTAGAAGAGTGTTTACTTTAACACCTATGTCTTTATTTATCAACTTTTATGTTTATCAACTTTCATGTCTCCTTCATTGTGTCCTGTGCTCTGGCTCAGCCTCTCTCTTGGCCTCTGCTCTTGGCCTCTCAGGAAACAGCGTACAGGATGTATTAGTTGCATCTGCCCTCCCCTCTCACTGGCTCTTTTCCATCCTCCCTCATCTCTGTGACACGTGTAACTGTGTGCACATCACTAACACCATGACACCCTCCCTCCTTTGGGAAGCCTGTTATCACCTTCCTGCTCCTTTCTCTGCTGTCCCATGTGTGTCCCTGCCTGACACTCACAGCAGCCTCACAGCAGGCGCTCTCCCTCACTCTTCTCTCCAGAGCTCCTGCTGGAATTTCTGGACACCACCTCCCAAGTATTTACCTCTGACTCTGACTTCTCCTTCCCTGGTGGGCCCTTTAGCATCTTCCCCTGAGTGAAGACCACAGATAAAACCTAAATTCTCCTTCTTCCCCAGCTACCTTAGACTCCCCTGTGGATGTCTCCTTCTCATCCAGGCTCAGTGATTCAATATCATCCATGAACCATTTTGCTATACTCAACCATCTATCTAGCCATATTGATACCATCTCCAGGGGAGTGGGTGGAGCAATGATGGGCAATGTTGAGATGGCAGGTAGAGACCAGGCCAGGCAATGAGGGCATGAGAATGAAGGTCAGTGCTAAGAAGAGGAGCAGATTATAGAGAAGTCACAAGGATAGAAGAGGTTGGAGAATGTATTTAAAAACAGATCAGGGAGAAATCTGGGAGAGGAGAGGTTGAGTCTTAAGGAAAGAGAAATGATCATTGCATAGCTCCTCGGGGTGGGGGGTGGGGATGGGGTGGGAATCCAGCAACGTGCTAGTTTACCAGCAACATCCTATCAGATGCTATAGTTCAGCTGGAAATACTTCAGGCTACAAATCCATTAGATTTGTAGAAATTCCTAATATATTAGAAATTGATACATTTTCCTGCAATGGAATAAATTAGGCTAAGGTTATGCATTACATTGTTTTTTGTGATGTCAAGATGTCATTTTATATTAGTGTTTATTACAATGTGGACCAGTAAAGCGTATTATAATACATCATCTATTCAGTGGACTGATTTGTGGAAAATAGTGTCCCAAGAGAGAATATTCCCCAAGATATTGTCAGCTGAATATAAGCAAGATACCATAAAACATTGTGCACAGTATGCAACCATGTATGGTTTTAAATGTGGTTGTGCTCAGTCACTCAGTCATGTCCCACACTTTGTGACATTATGGACTGTAGCCCATTGGGCTCCTCTGCCCATGGCGATTCTCCAGGCAGGGATACTAGAGTGGGTTGCCATTTCCTGCTCCAGACAATCTTCCAGACCCAGGGATTGAATCTGAGTCCCTTATGTCTCCTGCATAGGGAGGTGGGTTCTTTACCACTAGCACCACATGTGGAGTGAAGAAGAAATAGATATTCATAGTTGCTTGTGTATCCATAGAATGACATTCTGGGCCTTCTCTCTTGATCCAGGGGCTAAGACTCTGCATTCTCATTGTAGGGGCCTGAGTTCAATCCCTTGTCAGGAAACTAGAACCCACATGCCACAGCTAAGAGTTCCCATGGAAAAGGTCCCCCAGGCACAGCCAAATATATACTTAGGAAAAAAAAATACACCTCCAGAAGCTATTCCTGAGAAACAAAACACGCGACTGACTGTGGAAGCAGCAGGGCCTTGACAAGAAGAGAGAGGGTAGGAAGAACAATGGAATATGAAGTATTTTTAGGTTCTTGAACCTTGTACATGTATTACAAGTTTCTCAGAAAAGCCAAGACATTACAAAAAATTTTAAACCTCTAAAGAATAAAACTCACAGCTTTATTTCTACAAACTTAATGAAAGTCAAGTTTGTTTTATCAGAAAGATTATCTGGCTTCTCTAACATATCTTCTGATGCTTTTCCCATGCCACCCAGACAGTGGTCCATACAGCACTGTCTGGATTCTTATCATAACTTGAAGTGAATCTTTTACACTATCCTGGGTTGCTGTCCGGCAAATGAAGGACGACATCATCACCTTCCTTGCAGCAGGGGCCCTCTTAGGTAGCACCGACCTTTACTTCCCAATGGAGCAGTGTATCTACAGAAGGAAAAGTGACGGCGTCTATGCTAGGAATCTGAAGAGAACCTGGGAGAAGCTTCTGTAGGCAGCTCATGCCATCGTTGCCACTGAAAACCCAGCTGCTGTCCCTGCTGCGTCCTCCAGGAACCTTCACCAGCGAGCTGAGCTGCAGTTTGCTGCCACCGCTTCTCTGGTCCTCCACTTCGCTCCTGGACCCTCCACTAACCAGACCCAGGCAGCTTCCAGGAGCCAAGACTCCTGGTGGTTACGAGCCCAGGGCTGACCGCCGGCCTCTCCCAGAGGCATGTATGTGAACTTCTTACCGTCGGTCTGTGTGACACGGACTCTCCTCTGCACTCTGGAGACCACCCATTCCCGGCAACCAGGGAGCTCAGTCGGTGGGTCTGACTTGACAGATGCTCACCTGGGAAGTTCTGCCCAGCGCACCGTTTCCTGTGAACACTCTTGGGAGGTCGTGCCTGATCTCTACGTCTGCAGATTCTGAAGAGATTAAAAGGGAAGAGCAGGTGGCAGCTGAGCAAGCTCTGACCAAGGAGGACTTCACCGTGAATGGGTCACTTCAGCAGCTGAGTGCAACGCTACTGAATCTGAGGTGCTGGCCTAGTCCACAGGCAGGCAGGTGAGCTTGCTGCCCACTCCACAATTTCCCCTGAAGGCTGGCCTGCAGCGCCCACTGCTCAGTCCACTGGACGGGTAGGCACAGCACTGCGTGGGCTTCAGCTGTTCTTTCACAGGCTCTTTTCTTGGGTGGGGGCTGTGCTGGGTCCTTGCTGCTGCACAGGTTTGCTCTGGTTGTGGCGAGTGGGGCGCACTCTGGTTGTGGTGTCTGGCCTTCTCATTGCAGCAGCTTCTCTTGTTATGGAGCGTGGGCCCCAGGGCCCCCAGGCTTCAGTGGTGGCAGAGCGTGGGCTCAGGAGCTGTGGCCCCCAGGCTGTGGAGCACAGGCTTAGTGGTTGTGGTTCATGGCCTTAGTTCCTCTGAAGGCACATGGGATCTTCCTGGACCAGGGATTGAACTCATATCTCCTGCATTGGCAGGATTCTTTACCATGAGCCATTATGGAAACCCCACAAGCTCTTAAAATGGAAATTGGTTGACAGAAAATAAGCAGTTTCTAAATAAATAAATATGTCTACTCATGAGAATGTTCTGTGACTTTTGCTTTTTTCCTTTCACATAAGAGGAAAATTTCCTAATTCATTATTCATCATGCTCTTCCCTCAAACAACATTTGCAACTGCTAATTCTATTAGCTAAGCTTGATCCAATTTTTAAAATACTTTTCTCCCACTCTCCCCTATGCACTGTACATTCTTTATCAATTGAGATAATATTTTATCATTGTTCAGTCACTTAGTCATGTCCAACTCTTTATGACCCAATGGACTGCAACACACCAGGCTACCCTGTCCTTCACCATCTCCCAGAGATTATATTTATATACTTCATATGGATAGGAGGATAATCATTTGACTTAATCCTTGAATTATTTCTCTGAATCTGACATATTAATATGCTAGTAAGATATAAGACACTTGACTGACTTCAGCATAATAAAAAATAATAGAATCAGGTGACCATATCTGAAGACTGATTATAAAAGCAGCAGCCATGTTGATGAGGAGCAGTGACACACAGGGGGACATTTTATGTGGTGAGAGAGGGGCGCTGGCCTCAGGGATTTAAAGGGCTGCTTGGAAACAGACGAACTCGGCTCAGTGGATGGACGTCCTGGGAGTCACTTCCCAGAGACACATAAGACAGAGTCCTGAGCATCCTGAGTGCCCACAAGGTGGTCTGAAGCGGTGGCCAGGGCACCCCTCTGCGTATCAGTGGAGATGGTAGCTGTATTGTGTGTCTGTACGAGTCTGTACAAGGTGACCCTGCATGCAGAAAAGCAAATTTGACTAAATGGCCTCAGCTCCAATAGTAAGATCTTTTCTTAAATCAATTTCTTTCTCCTCTCAGCTTCTCCATGTGAAAGGAGTTACTCTTCATGAGACCCATTCTTAAAAGATTCCCTTCTTCAAAGCCTCAAATTTTGTAGCTTTTTTTCAGTAAGTATCTTTCCATGTTTATTCCTCAGACACGATAATCAAGAGTAAAATTTTCTTATTGGACTTTAAAGATAAACAAATACTTTTAAAATCGGACGTTCCAAAAGTTCTAAATTCATTCATGTTCTCACTTTAGTATCTTCAATCCTAAGCCTGTAATGAGCGTTTTTTTTCTGATTCAAACACAACTCTGGGGCGTGGGCGGGGGCGGGAATTGGTGGCGGGAATCCACAGACACCTGGAATTTTGAACTCTCGACTGTTAGATCTCCTTTTAACAGAAGTGTTAGCAGCCAGTGGAGCAAGGCTCATATAGTGCCAGATTATAGGGCTGACAGCGGGGAAAAGACAGCTTGTTGATGGTAGAAAAGATCTGCCTTCTGACAAGCAGGCGCTGCTCACGGTGAGGCAAATCGGAAGTGCCTGCAGACGCAGAGATTCTTGCGCAGGGAGCGGGAAGCTTCAGCCACACCCGTTATCAGAGCAGCCGTCAGAAAGGGGTCGTTTCTTGACCTGACTCCTGCTTCCTGTTTCTTTAACTCCCTGTGCTTCGGGGCTGCTCTGCTGAGCTGGACTCCCCTTTGCTTTTCCTAGATCTCCTTGGGGCCTTCTCACAAGGCCCGGCAGCAGGCAGGAAGCAGCGGCGCCATTGGGCAGGTCTGCTCCTGAAACTCCTCTGGCAGCCGTGCGGCTGGGACACCGCGCTGAGCATCCACCTTCCCTCTCATGGGACCAGAGGTCGGAATGTGATGGGACCAGAGGTCGGAATGGGGAAGATGGAAGGGCTGCCTTTGCTTTCTTTCACTCCTGGGCCAGGAGCTCTTAACCTGAGGGATTTGGAGAGCCCAGGGAGCCTGTGGCTTCCCTGAAGTGATGCATAAAATGCATCTGTGTACAAGCTTTTGTTCAGATAAGAGTAAATGCCCCGGATTCACCCCTTCAGAATATTTTATCTTTGTTCCTAGTCTGTACAGACCCTGTGCTTTGAAGCACAACACCGCTGCAGTGATTTCATCACACTTCCACTGCTGCCGGTCCCTAGGAAACCCAGCTTTCAGAATCAAGAGAAGCTGGTGGCTGACAAGGCTTAAAAACATCCTTTGAAGTACCTAGAATCAAGAGCACTTGACTGTACTCTACTGGAACATTTCAAGGTCTAGCAGTTTGCTTTTCGCTTGTGAGCAGCTAGGTCAAATTGTTTACAAACAAGAAAACCAAACTAAAAAGTCTATGTGTCTGACCAGGGTTACAGGACACAAACTACTTTAGGGCGGGTCCCAGGTCGGCCTGAGATTCTGTCATTACCAGGAATCAAAGTAGCAGAGAGCATTTGTGACACAGACCCTAAAAGCGTTTTATTACTGGATAATTTGGGTTGGGACGATTCCCTAGAGAAGAGAATGGCAACTCACTCCAGTATTCTTGCCTGGAGAATTCCATGGGCAGAGGAGCCTGGCGGGCTACAGTCTAAGGGATCCCAAAGAGTCGGACACGACTGAGTGACTTTCACTTTCTTTTTTCAGTTTGGATCTACAGAGAGGTAAAGTCTTTTCTGTGGATATTTGTAAATGCTTCCTGCAGATCCAGTTATATGGCTTTGTGTTCTTCTGGAATTGCTCCCATGACACTGATCTGGATTTCATACACTTATGTACCAAATTACTCTGTTTTCTGTGCAATGGTGGTAAAACAGTTAAAACGCAAGTCAACAAGCCAAAGCCCGTGAACTGTTTTTCAAACAGGCTCAAAGCGCCACCTACTGTCCAATTTGTAGAGGTGCCCGAGGAATGTAGTTTGAGCCTTATGGACTGACAGCACAGGAACTAGGATATTAAGGTACGTTAGACTCACATCTGACTATACTTCCTACTTATATGCTATTTATAACGAGTTATGTAGTTATATTTATGCTCTCTCCTGAGTATTCTCAGTCTTTGGTTACAGAAAGTAAGATATTGAAAATCACCTAACTGTGGCAGAGGTAAGAAACAGTATCAGGCTATCATATGCTTTCCACGGGTCCCGATTATCCCACACCAAAATGCCTTTAGAGTTCTGGAGCAAAAATGCTTTTTGCCACTTTTATTCCTAGGAACGACTGAGGCCCAGAGCTCCCTGAGTGGCCCCTCCTGCTGGGGACTGAACTGTATTTATTTTACATGTTTAAGAGATGACAGAAAAAGAGAAAGCTCTAAAACAGCAAAAGCTTTCAGGTACACCAAAAAGGTGGTTTTTAATGTTGGTTTGAGTGTTTTGTTTTTAATGGAACAATCCATTATAGAGCAGGCCAAAATAAGTTTAGAGAATAACATTTCCTACCTCTGAGAGATACTAAATAAAACATGTCTTTACTATGGGCCTGACATAAATTCAGACATGCCTTGGATGGGTGACTGACTTCCAGGCTGCCTTAAACCCAGCAAGCGTTCAGGGAATGGCCCAGTGACTGGAAGGCACAGCAGTGTGCAGCCAGCATTTCACTGTTTGTGCTGCTCGTGTGCTCTTTCTGTCTCTAGCCCTTCAGCAGATATTCACTCTCCTCTATGCAGCTTATCATTTGACTCTGAAATACATTGGTTCTGTTTTTATGATACGCTGGTTCTGTACAATCATATGTAAAGTGTTTATTTAAATACAAACAATATACACTCTTGTTCAAGTTCCTCCTGAGTTAAAAGTACACACACACAAAAAAAAACCTGGATAATTTAGAGTAAAAGTAGAATTTCTCTTTCATCCTTATCAAAGTATCTGTGGTTCACTTATATATATTCCTCCAGCTTTTTAAAAAACATTTTCAAATATATATTTATTTACATGCAGATAATATAGGCTCATTTTTAGTTCAGTTAGACAAATAATGTGTGTTGTTTTACAACTTGCTTTTGTCATGTAACAGTATGACTTCGAGGTGTCACCATTTCCTGTTTGGGTGTTTTCCAGTGGTTTTCAATAGGAATATAAAAATCTTTCTTTAGAACGACATGATTCTGCTATAAGCAAACTAGGTTCATCTAGCATCCACATTCAGGGAAATTCAGAAATGTCTTTAGTTGCCCTGCACATCCCACCATCAGGAATGGAGGAAAATATGAGCAAGGAAAGTCTCAGTAATGAACACCAGGCACCCCGATCAGATCAGATCAGATCAGCGCTAAAGGAGGCAGCACGCCAGGCGTCCATCACCAACTCCCGGAGCGTCCATCGAGTCAGTGATGCCAGCCATCTCTGTCATGCCCTGTGCATCAGAGTCCCAATGAGTTGGCCAAAGGACTGGAGCAGCTTTAGCATCATGAGGGCTGAGAATGGACTGGTATCTCCTTGCAGTCCAAGGGAGAGAACATCACAGGCATCGGCACTCAGAGAGGAAAAACCATAGCCTTGACTAGACGGGGGCAGGAATATGCGGTTGGTCACCTGGAGCAGGCTGCAGTCACGAGCACTCTCAGCTGGAGGAGGACAGCTCACTGGCTGGAGCGAAGGTCTTGATGCCTGTGTCTCCAGCCTGGCAGGAGCAGCCGAGACGAGAGAGACGGTAGGAAGAGGACTGTGGAGGGCAGGAAACCCTCCCGGCACTCGCAGCAGAGCCTGGGCAGAATGGGTCCGCGGGAGGAGCCGACAGAGAGACACCCGGAGTAGGCTCCACTCACCCCACCCCAGAAGGTGCCTATGAGCCCGGTGCGGGGTTGCATGGGTTCCTCTCACTAAGACTGTGCACTTCAGGCTGGTCTGGGGAACACACTTCTTGTTTCACTTGAGTGATTCAATTATGCCTCCCCTGTAATTGCAGGTTGGGTGTTCTCTGCATGCCTTCCCCTCACTTTTCACTCTGGCCTCAGTCTTCATTTTTTCTGGCAAACAAAATATGGTCAGCAGGCAGAGTTGACTGCATAAAAGGCAAAGGTCTGCCTCTGAGGAGTAATATATACTCATATCGCTATGCTGGTTTATTTATATTTATTGATTTAATTTATTCTAACATAATGCTACATAAGCATATGCATATATAATGTAAATAAATATTAAGTGTTATGTGCTATTATTATTTTAATATAATATTTATATATCAATAATATATGTTAATAATAATATAGGCCGATTTAGGTAATGACACCCCTGGTGAGACTAATGAAGACTAAAGAAGTCAGAAAACAGAAATTTGAAGATCTTTGTGAAAACTCCATGCTCAGGATGTAAATGGCAAGACGTGCATGAAGGTTCTTGGCCAGGGCCCCTCACAGGCTTCTCCAGGCCCCTGTTACGGTCAGCAGTGAGAGAGGGAGTGAGGGTCTGGGCAAAGCCCCCAGGCCGAGGCCAGGCCGAGCCCCCCGCCAGTCTCCTTCCTTCTGTCACCGTGCGTCACCTCCTCACTTACACTAGTGTAAACGAGTGTTATCACTTCTCCCACAGAATGAAGGGTGTGTGTTGCAGGACAGCTGGAGTGAGCTCACTGGTGACATAAATCTTAAAACTATAGAGAGAGGGAGTTGGAGGGAGGGAGACAGATAAATAGACTTATGTGCCCTGGCTTTAGACTGTAGGGTGAAATTTATATTAAAACTGGTTAGCCTTTAGCTTGTATTCTTATCAGTGCCTGTATTAAACAATTGATCAGTCACCTAAATATCATAGACTCTAAATCATAAACTAGGACTTTAAAATACTGTAGTTTTCTGTATTACCAAAATGCACTTTTGAAGCCAACGTTCAAATCATCCAGTGTCTTCTCTTTGTGTTCGGTCACATGTTCTCTCTTTTAACTTTTACTTTGTATTTGGGGTGTAGCCCGTTAACAAACAGTGTTGTGACAGTTTCAAGTGACACCAAGGGGAACAGTTCAGCCAAACACACACATGCGTCCTTTCTCCCCCACACTCCCCTCCCTTCGAGGCTGCTACATAGCATTGACATCCATGTGCCAAACAGGGAGTCCTTGTTGATTCCAAACCAAAGCGGACATTTGTTGCATCATCAGAGACTCTGCAAGAATCTTTCCCAGAGGTTAGTGAGGAGTTTCCTGGAAAACACTCAGCCCACCCCCTGTTGCCAGAGGAAGAGTGTTTATATACGGGTGTTAGTTTTGGGAGAATTTGGTGAACTGGACCAGCTCGTACAGAGATGGAAACAGCTTGTCACCATCAACACTGTCACCATTCCCCAGTAGGTTCAGCCTCCCCCCAGTGCGCCCTGAGTCCTGACCGCTGAGCAGGCCAAGCCCACTCTCAGCCCCCAGCACCTCCTCCCACAGGGCCCGGCCTGCAGGAGATGGAGGGACTGACCGCTCATCCCCTCCTCCCCCTACTCACAGGCCTGCCCGAGCCAGCTCCCTGCTCTGGTTGAAGGAGGAAGAAGGCCCAGCAGCAGCCCCAGAAGAAGCGCACAGGGGACCCTCCATTCCCAGGAGTGCAGGCTCATTGTGCAGGGCCTAGGGGACACGGGGGTGGGAGGAGCCTCAGCGCTGGACACTGTGGGAGCTTGTCTGCTGAACAGACTCAGGGACTGTCTGTTGGCCATGGGATCTGAGGAACAGGAGAGATTTGGATGGACTGGGCTAGCTGGGAGGGTTTCCCATGGTCTAAAGCACAGGCTGTGTCTCTCTGGGCTGAAAATGTTAACTGCTGAGCACTAGCTCCCACCAAAAGAGGGTATTGGTTAGAGGTGTCCTGAGATGTAAGAGCTTCTTAGGGAGACAAGAGGAGATACTAGGAGGATGTGAAATGCCTTGTAGAGCCTGAACCACACGCCCAGCCTTCTGACCCCAGTTTTGGGAGGTAGCAGTTTCTTATGCATGTCCCTGGTGGCTCAGATGGTAAAGAATACACCTGTAATGTAGGAGACCTGGGTTCGATCTCTGAGTCGAGAAGATCCCTGGAGAAGGAAATGACAACCCACTCCAGTATTCTTACCTGGAAAATCCCATGGACAAAGGAGCCTGGTGGGCTGCAGTCCATGGGGTCACAGGGACATGATTGAGAGACTAACACCCTTTCAGGTGAGGGCAGCTGGTTTGCTTGGGCCTGATCAGGGAGGGGCACAGGTGAGTGTTGCTTCTGACAAGTGAAAGAGTCTTTGGGCCTAGAAAAGAAAACAGCAGTCTCAGAGGCCCTTGCTGAATCATCTAACTTCAGAAAACTTTAGGTCCCGCCCTGATGCTCCAGGCTGGTTGCATCTACCTGGGACTTATCACCCCTTGTCCAGAGGATTTATCACCCCCTGCCCAACTACAAATGCCATCTCAACTAAAGAATACCCAAAACATCCCGCCTGACTAACATTTCCCTTATCACTTCCACAAACCTCCCTTTAAATATGAAGCCTCCCTGATCCCTCTCAGGCTCAGCCTGGTCCTTAGGCCGACTGCCGCCCCTCCTTGCCTGAATAAAGGTAACCTACTTCTGTTCCATTGAGGTCCTCTCTCCTTTTCTGCCTCAGCCCAATCTATACCTTACAACCAGCACTGTGTGAGAGAAGAGGGCAAACAGGTGCCCCCTGGGAGTCAAGACACAGGCTGCTTAGTCAGCAAGACAGCTGTGAGGGGTGGAGTGGGCACCCCATGGGGCCTCTCCCGCTGTCCCCGGGTGCCCTGCAGTTCCAAGCTTTGGCCTGAAAGTGTCATAAAGAAGGACCCTTTGTATCCTACCTATTACGAGTTAACCACTAAAGGAATGTTGCCTATAAGCTTGTACATAAAGTCCCATCTCTGGGAGCCCTGCATCCCAGGTAATGAGCACCAAGCTAAAATAATAACTTTGTTTAGCTCACAGGAAACTTCCTGCCCAGACTCACCTGTGAATCACGGCAGGGAGGCAGACATTAACACATCCCCTCTGGAGCCTGATCAGAATGAGGAAATATTTGACTTTCCTCCCCTACCACCTTTGAGAATTAATATAAAAGAAGCCTGAATTCTAATTCAGGCAAGATGGGTCCTGGGACAAGAGTCCTGGGTTTCTGAATAAAGTTGCTGTTCCTTGCCCCAAGAACTCATCTCTCAGTTTATTGGCCTGTCGTGAGGTGAGCAGGACAAGCTTGGACTCAGTTACAGAAGAGCTGACAGTCTTGCTCTTTTTGGGAGTATTTCCATTTTCATTCATTTAGTCATTCATCGTGTATTTGAGTCCTGCTCAGAGCCAGGCCCTGCCGAACTCACCCTTGGAGACCCAGCTCAGACCTCACCGGGTCCACGAGGCCTTTCTTCATCCCATGCTCTGCCCGCACCATTTTCTGCCTCACCCAGGACCCCTCAAGTCTTTAAGCACACTGCGATGAGCTCTCCAGCTTGTGAGCCCTGTGAGGACCTCGAACAGATGCAGAACGGGGCTCAGAAAATGTGATGATGACCAATAATCAAATCAATGAGCTGGTCAAACACAAACCAGGCTTAGGTCACATTCACCAAAGGTCATCTTCTTCTCCCTCCTTCCAGAGACAGAGTTTCAGAGGGACCTTTACCAGGAGCCCAAGGATCTTCTCTGACACTAACCTCATCCAAAACATTAACAGTCTGGGTGGATTTTATTTTCAATTTTATTTCTTTTTACACTTGAAGTCACTTCGTGACTATTCCACTGAATACTGAGTAACTTAATGATCACTTCTGTTGTGTCTGGGCCAAGAAAGCCCAATACGGGGGTAGGATACTGAGGAGGAGAAGGTCAGGGAAGGGGGGGGTGAAATAGCAGAGGCAGGTGGCGCCCACCCTGTCCTCACTGCCCCACCCCAGGGGTAGGATGCTGAGGAGGAGAAGGTCAGGGGAGTTGGCGGGAGGACAGCAGAGGCAGGCGGCCCACCCCCTTCCTCACTGCCCCGCCCCACCCCCTTTGTACTTAACCAACCTGACTGTGATTACCAGGGTCCAGATGTCTCCTTGCTAGATGTTCTGTCCTTTAGAGCCAGCTGTAGAGGTCACAAGACAAACCTAAGTTCTGGGGCCCCTGTGTGATCCAGGAGCAGTCACCTATGCCTTCAGGGGTCAGTTTCAGACCCACAGTGATGCTCTCCCAGAGTCGGGCATGAGTTGGTGGCCAGCCCTGCTCACCGTGAGATGCTGCAGCTCTTGCCCTGCCCTGAAACCCCTCCCTGCAGCCTGGCTGTGTTCAGGGAACACCTGGACAAAACAGGCATGAGCGAGTAGGAGAGAGTGGGCGCTTCCAGGGCAGAGGAGATACAGAGAAACTTGATTTCACTCTGGCCACTTCCAACTGGTCCCAGCCTAATGCCACTTGTCATACACCCTGAGTGGACACGATCTCCTGGGAGCTCAGAGGACTCTCCTGAGAGCTGGGATGTGGAGCTCTGGAGGATGGGGCTGGGATAGCCCCTCACATGAGGCTGGGGCTCTGGGGCTCTGAAGCTGGCCCAGGGAGTGAAGCTGGGCCTGGCAGGTTTGCACTGTAGACTGTCGGGTGTCTGGCTGAAGCTGCTGACATCCGTGGTCACACCTCCCTCAGCCATCTGACCGTTTCTGATCCCAGCAGTTAAGCAGGGCTGGTCTGGCAGGCAAACAGCTGAGATAGGAGCTCAGCGTGGGTGGCTCCTCCACCCGCCTCTGCTCTCCTCTCTCCTGGTCTCTCTCCTTCACCACCTCTGCCCACACCCCCACCATGTGGTTCTCTTCTGAGGCTGCCGTGGGGAGGCCCGCGTGGAGTCCTGGTCGGGTGGGTGGCACAGAGGGTCCCGAGAAGGGGTGTCGTGGCTGGGCTGGTTGCTCTGTGCTCACTGGTGGCTCAGGGTCATTGAGGCAAAGAGGCTCCCTGCACAAAGACGGTTCCTAGTGACGTGGACTGAGCATAATGGTAATTTTATATTCTGTGAGTTTTTCACAATTAAAAAGAAAAGAACTCGGGTGTGTGTGTGTGTGTATTATAATGGCCTAGAAAGGAAAATTCTCAAGTCAAACAGAGGAATGAATCATGTGCTAAACATAGATGAGTCTCAAAGACATAGCACCAAGTGTAAGAAACCAGCATACGTGGCCACAGTTGTACAAATCCATGTACTTTAAATATGCAGAATAGGCAAATCATTAGGGTCAAAAAACACACAGACGATTGCCAAAAGCTGGGGGAAGGTGGAAGGGGAAGTGCCTGTTTAGTGGGTAGTGGCTTTCTCTGTGAGGAGATGAAGTGCTCTGATTTAGATAGCGGTGATAGATGCACAGCTTTGCACACAGATGATGAATCACTGAGCTGCACATTTTACAGAGTAAATTTTATGATATGTGAATTAGATTCCAACTTAAACATTGTGATTGATAGAGGATTTTTTTTTTTTTAAGAATTCACACAAGAAACACATCTTATCCTGAGTTTTGTTTGGTTCTCACCCTTCTAACGTCTGTAGGCAAACAAACATCTGGACAGGGATGAGGATTCAGGTTTCCTCCTTCAGGGACTGACTTCTCTGAGCTTCCCTTCATCACCAAACAACGAGGATCCTCAGCCTCTGCAGGAGCTGCTCTCCATGTTCCTACCATCCCCTCTCCTTCTCCTCCCCCTGCTCTGACGGGCTTCCTCCCTCCAGCTCCGCCTCCTGAGTTCAGTCTGGGCTCCTCTCACCAGGGCTCTTGCTGGGCTCCTGACCCCCCTCTGATTGCAGCCTCTCCGCCCTCCTGTTCGCTTTCTCCCTGTGATAACTGATCTGCTTTAACTGCAGTTCTGAACATGTCCATTCTCTACTCACAGCATCTGAGTGGCTCCCACTTCCCAGGAAGGATAGTGGCATCCCAGGCCAGGCTCTAAATGCCTTTCCCTCTGCCCCCTGCCTCTGCCAGCCCTCACCCCCTGCATCCACCAGTCCACACCAACTTTGACATCATCCAGGAGTTGAGATGAACGCTCTGCCTTCACATCTGCCTTTCTGGGGGAACCTGCTCTCTGCACCTACCACTGGCCCCGGCTCTGGATTCCTGGCTGCTGAACTGCATGTCTCTGAGGCCTTGGCTTGAAAACCATCTGCTCTGCTGATTTTCCTGACTCCCTCGGGCTGTGTTGTAACTCCTTGTCTTTCTTCTGGTCCTGTGTGCCTTTTCTCGGTGAGCACGTGCCATATGGTGGGGCACTTCTGTCTTGTCTGATGCCCCTCTTAGGCCCAGGGCTTCCTGAGGACAGGAATCCAGGCCCCATGACTCTCCATGACTCTCTGAGGCCCGGAGGTGCTCACTGCTCACCTGCATGGTGACTGAAGGCTGTGGCTCCCCCGTCAGGCTTGCAGGGCCATCTGGCTCTCATCTCAGGCACTGTCCGTGCTGTGGGGGAGCAGCTTTCACTCCAGAAAGCCCCCACGCTCTTGTTGCAGAGACAGGCTCTGGGAGGCACGGGCGTCTGGGGTTGTGGCTCCGGCCTCTACTGGAGCAATGGTCGTGGTGCGCGGACTTAGCTGCTCCATGGCGTGTGGGATTTTCTCGATCGAACCTGTGTCTCTTGCGTTGGCAGGAAGATTCTTTACCACTGAGTCAGCAGGGATGCCTGATATTACACATTTCACATTTCTGCCAATTTTGCTGAGGCCCAAGTGTTGTGAGGTACTCCGCCCATGGCAAAAGTCATGAGGAAGGAGGCTCGATATACACAAAGGCGGGATCGAGCCTCAGGAGTCCCCTGGAAATCCTCGAGCATCTATCCCCATAACCAGAGCCTGCCTGTTTTACTACTTTGTGCTCTCACCTACACCTCTGACTTTACGGGGGCTGTCCCCCACCACCTCTTTGGAGAAGGAGTTAACTTAGAGCTCCAGTTAATAAAAACTCCTGGGCATGACAAGAGTGTTTTAACCTACAAACTCCTCTGAAGGTTCTCTAGCCTGCCTGACAGGCTCATCCAGCCACATGTGATTGCTCACAGCCTCCCAACCATGAGAGGCACGAGATGCTTTAAACTTTCTAAAAACAGGTTCCTTAGAAAAGTTAGAAAACTATTAGTATAAGTATAATGGGCTGGTTAGAAATTGTATTGGTAAGGTTTTTTCATTTGTTGAGCCAATGTTTGTTGCTAGGTCTCCACATCCCCTGCCCTTACACACATTAATGAATATATAGAAGAAATAAGTATTAACCTTTGATATAAATCACGTTAGACCTTAGGCTAAGTAAATTCTTTCCTTAACTAAAACCCACTATACCCTCATCCTATAGGAATGTAACTTTATTTGGGTGGCGTCTGTTTTAAGAATAATCACCCCTGGAGAAATAAGTGTCCTGGTTGACTGACCGCTGTCACAAGGAGAGGGTCATAAATTGTCAGCAGGCCCCCCTGGCCAGAAGATGATGTAACACCCCTAAGACCTCTGTATACATTTGTATGAAGCACCTGACTTTGATAAAAGTCAGGACTGCTGACCTCGCGTGACTTTTGCATAACATCTCAGTGTATAAAAGTAGACCATAAATAAAGAATTGGGATCAGTTTCTCGAAATCTGGTCTCCATGTCACTCTCTCTCTCACTCTGGCTGAGTCTCCATCTGGAGCGCGGAACCCGCCATGCTTACTAATTATGCCTGGGCTTCTAAGATCCGACCAGGGAGGCCTCAGTGTCTCCTCTCCTTCGGGAGAACGGAAGGACACCTGCGGCCTACGTAAGTGGTGCAAACTTCTTGTCCTGAAGTTTTATTGGTCTCCCACATAAACCAAGCTACTCAGCCTCTTTTCTCCACTGAATTTTCCTACTGAGCTATCCTTATTCTATTACTCTTTATAACAATTAATATCTAACTGAAGCTATTGTATCCTGATCCTCGCCGACGCCGTCCCTGCTTCGAATACCCTGGATCAGCCGGGGCTGGACCCCGGCACCCAAGGACCGTTGCAGAATCAAGAAACACCCAAGAGCAGCCGGGCCGCTCCTCTTACACACGTGGAAGCCGACACCAGCGGAGCGCGTAGATGGTGTCCCTCGGCGTGTGATGCAGCTTGGGCCGGGGTCCTCACTCCACGCCCAGGGTCTCTCCTGAGCCACCGCTTCCTCCCCAGGTCAGAGGAGAACACCGGGACCCACGCCAGGCCTCTCAGGGTCTCTGAGCCCTGGAAGCGTGTCTGAGTGTCTGGGGGTCAGACAGAGCCTTCAACAGAGGGGCTGAGAGGCACAGGAGCTCGGCCGGCTCCTCTCCTGTGGCCCAGCTGTGTCTTCTGCAGGCTCACTTTCTACTCCTCACAGTGACCAAGAATGCTTCCCAAGCAGGTCCCTTCCATATTGTAACAAGTGTAGTGAAGGGTCCTTCCTGTCATTGTATATTTTATTTGCCACCAGAGCTTTGAACAAGCAGTGACACACTCCATCAAGCCCTCATGTAATTGTAGACACTTCCAAGGAGGGTTCAAGGTAAAACTTAAAAAAAAAAAGCTCCTAGGCAATTGAACCACTTGAGCTGTGACATAAAATCATTTCCTTTAATCTAGTTTATTCATTGTGGATAGCACTTCAAAATAATACTTTAAAAGTCATCATGGTCTTTTTGCCTTTATTTCTGAAGGTCTTTGCTGGTGGGCCCCATTTGTCTGAGGAGATGGGTATATGAACATGAAACAGCATCATTTCCAGTCTTTTGAAAGTTGCCATTTCCTCTTCTCTGCAAGGGAAACACCACCTCAGCTCACCCCGCAGCTATTTCACACTGTCAGGATTGGAGGCCAAAAAAGCCCCTGTGCTGTACTCATAAGTATAACTGGATCCCTTAGAATCCAGCCCAGCTAATCTACACCCTCAGCAGCTTTAACACCTTGCTTCTCAAAGTGCAGCCAGGGATCTGTAGGAATTGACATTTCCTGGGAGCTTGTGAGAAACGCGGAGCCCCAGGTCTATCCCATCACTGCGTCCAAGGCTGTAAGTATCCTTTACATCACTGAGAGGAGGGAAGACTGCAGACCCTGATGCAAAGCTCAGTGCTTCATCTTTCTCAGCAATTGTGAGAGCACATATGGTCCTTCCACCATTTTCTTTTTTTTAACTGACGCATAGTTGACATACCCCTTCATATTCATTTTGGGTGAGCAACATAATGACTCAATATCTGTATGTATTGTGAAATCATCACCATGATGAGTCCATCTCATGTCCATCATCTCACATTGTTACATCTTTTGTGTGTGTGTGATGAGAGCTTTTTAGAGCCACTCTTTTAGCAACTTTCAAATATACAAATTAATTGTTTAAAATAGTATCATTAGCTATAGTTTCCATGCTGCACATGATGATCCCATGAGTTATTTTCTGTAATTGGAAGTTAGTACCTGTTAACCACCTTCACCTACTTCCCACCCCCACAGCCCACCTTCTGCAAACACCAACCTGTGCCCTGTATTGAGGACCTTGGTGCTTTGCTTCTTATTTTATTTATTTATTTTTTTAAGATGCCACATGTAAGTGAGCTCACCCTTTTTCTGTGCACCTGTAGGACTAGTGCAGGTCTTAGTAGGTCCTGGATCTGTTACCCTCTCAACATTCCATGTGGAATCTTGGGCTGCTGTGGAGAATGATCATTCAGTGGATGGTAAACTCGGTAAGATGGGAGTGTGATCTCCTCCCACCGCCTGTCCTGGGGCAGATTCTCCCAGCCCTGGTATGTGGCTCTGGGGCACTTCCACTCCACATCAGTAAAGTGCGTGGTCATTCAGTAATCACTCTGTTTCCAACAATCGTGATAATGGACATCATCTTTGATAAACGCTTCATTAATTAGAGCAACTGCTGTTTGGAAACACGAGTCCAAACTTGAATCTCTCCCTTTGAAATATCAAACATCCTGCACAAAAACAACTCCCTAGGAGACTTTCCTCCAGATTTTAGTCCCAGAGTCAGCAAACCATGAAAACTTCACATGTTCTATAGGCCTTTACAGAAGGTTGCTTTTACAATAATTAAACCATAGGAGTAGATTTGAACCTGCCCTAATCCTAGGTGATGCAGAACTGACTTCTGTAACTCAGGGAACATTAATTATGCTCTTGGAATCTATGGACAGATAGGAATGAGAATTAACTCATATAAAAAGCCACACGCAAAGATCCTAACCCTTTCTCAAATTCTAATTGCAGGTATGGCTGGCAGAGTTTTGCCCTGAATATTTCCCATTTCAGAGATTGTTAAAAGCTTTGAATACAGTGAAATTCCCATGGGGAGGACCCCTTGTTTTCTAGAGTATAAGTTTCAACTTGATTGATTAGTCCCCCCAGAGGGACCTGGGGTGAGGGAATTAAATCCAATTGATCATCAAACACTTTCCAGTGTCAGTATTTACCAGAAGATAAAGACTGTCATAAGTTACCTTCTCCATTGTCCAAGCATGGCTAGTTCCTAGACCTTCAGAGATAACACTTGGTTCTTTGGCTACAGTGCTTTGCTGCTATTGCTAAGTAGCTTCAGTCATGTCCGACTCTGTGTGACCCTGTAGACGGCAGCCCACTAGGCTCCTCTGTCCCTTGGATTCTCCAGGCAAGAACACAGGAGTGGGTTGCCATTTCCTTCTCCAACAGTGCTTTAGTACCCAGGAAACTATGTGGCCAAGTTCATGACTATGTGATTTTGGTGGCTATTCTCTGAACTGTGTAACTGGAGAAAGATCACAGAAATTATGCAGATTATTTTATGTGTGTACCAAGCAACTGTCACTTTTAACTCTTTTATCCACAGCCTAATCTTGAATCTCAAGTTCAGTGCAACTAATGTTCAACCAAATACCTAGGAGCAAATGGAACAGGCTGGGGGTAAGCCTAAAGATTAATACATGTTCGAACTGAGGTACCTTAATGATTACCTTGTCCAGTCTCCAAATCCTCTGAAGATGTGTGGCATCTCCAGATCATCGAAGAGCCAGGCCTCTCCCAGACTACCCCCATCACTCATCCTTCAACCATCCATTCAACAGTGACTGAGAATCAACTCATGTCAGGAGCCGGGAGAGAACCACGAGCAAGACACAGCCCCGCCCTCGAAGAGTTTTCAGTCCAGCAGGAGATTACATGAGAACTGGCAATCTGATGAATGTTACAGAGAGTGAATGCAGGTGCTCTGGGAGCTGCTGGAAGGGTTAGGGAAGACTCCCCTTAACAAGGAGTATTGGACATCAAGATGAAATGATGGGGAGCTGGTGGAACAAGGGGTAGGGAGAAGAGCTCCCCAGGCAGGAGGAACAGAGTATATAAAGCAATGACTCAGGGGGAAACATATGGTGCCAGGCACTAAAAGAAGTCCAGGGTGGCAGGGAGATTAGAGTGAGGAGAAACTCCGGGGTCACTCATGGAAGGTCCTGGAATCTTGGGCCTGGTGGTAGTGAGAAACTACTGAAATTTTTAAGGAGGATTTGGGTTTTTATTTTTTTAGTTACATTTTCTGCTGTAGGAAGGATAGGTTAGAAGGAATGCAGAGAGACCCTTTGGGGGCAGGGAGCAGGCAGAGATGGAAACTTCAACAAATCAAGGCAAAAAAGGGTGGGAGATTCAATTAAGGGGTGACATTTGAGACAGAAAGTAGAGTAAACATCACTCTGAGAACTCGATTCAGCTTGACCATTCTCCTGAGAGGTTTTCCTGGTGGCTCAGATGGTACAGAATCCACCTGCAATGAAGGATACCTGGGTTCGATCCCTGGGTTGGGAAGATCTCCTGGAGGAGAGCATGGCAACCCACTCCAGTATTCTTGCCAGGAGAATCCTCATGAACAGAAGAGCCTGCAGGGCTACAGTCCATGGGGTCACAAAGAGACACAACTTAGCAACTGAGTAGCAACTGAGTACACAGGCTCAGTGTTCACTCTGGCTGAGATTACTGAGAGCAATGTAACCAGTACATCTGCCTACAGGAGGTTTGTTTCAAGAACAACATTCACAATGTAACATGAATTAACTTCACAGTAATTTGTAATGTGAACAAAATTCACAATGTTTCTAAAGTATAGCTCTCAGCATATGTACTAAAACAAACAAACAAACACCCTACCACAGTTCTACATGGAGGTGGGCAAACTTCTATAAAGATCCAGAGAGTAAGTATTTGAGCTTTGCCATATGACATCTGTTGCATCCTCTCAGTTCAGTCATTGTATCCAAGAAGCACCACAGATAAAAAGTACATGAAAGAGCCTGTTTCAAGAAAACACTACTTATAGACCATGAAATCTGGATGAATATGAGTATAATGAATATAGTTTTTATGCTGCAAATATTATCTTTGAGAATTATTTTCAACCATTTAAAGATATGAAAACCATTTTTAGCTTTCAGGCCCTACCAGCACAATCTGGGAGTGGAATTTGGTCCATGGGACGTAAGATGCAGTGGCCTATCCTATGCATTTATAGTGGACTCTCCCACACGGAGGGACCACCACTCCAAAACAGACTGACTGTGCTACGTGCTGTGACTAGGAAAGCTCTACTCAGAAAACAAAACCCCAATTACCAAAAAGCTGCCTGAGGTGTGAGGGGTTCAAGTCCCCTCCCCTGCCGGGATGCTTCCCCCACCACCACCTCCCTCTCATGCGTGGCCGCCTTGTTACTGCCAAAATCTCGCCTTTCTCTGCCCACCAATGCCCAATTAAAAAACACAGTGAGGGAATTTTGGAGGAAGTAGACGGCTTACTCCTCAGCTGGCCGAGGGGAGCACACAGCAGGCTAGCACCCCAGGAACAGTGCCTTGTCCCCACCTGGGGAACCTGAGAGACTGTATACAGCCTGGGTCTCCTGGGTCCCTCAGCCTGCCACCTTCCTTCCAAAATGCAAACAGCCCTAAGGGGTGACTTGCTAGAGGAGGGTGCAGGGAGAGCAAAAATGTGGTACACGATGAAGATCACGTAGAATTAGGGGACTTCTGGTTACAGACACCACAGGTTAGTAACGCTTAAGTAAAACTAGGGGTAAATGACGACTGCTCATGTTTCTTTAGTCTTCACTTGTTCTCAGGAGAGAAAACACTTCGTTTCTATTTTTGCTGCAACAACCTCATCTGTGTGTCCCCAGCCTCCAGCAGGGAGTGAAGCTGTCCTGTCCGTTACCCTCTTTCCTGTTGTGCGCTGGCGCCCATCGAGTTTTGAGCAGCAGTTACTTGCTGGGCACAGTTCCTCACCCATCACGTCGTCAGTACCTACTGAAGCTCCCAGAGGGACAGAAGCCGCCTTTCCAGCCCCAGCCCTGGAGCTGGAGTCCAGCCCTGAGTGTCTGAGTCTCTGACGGCTGATGACCACCAGCCCAGGCGGGCCGTGTTCTATGCTCCGCGCACCCACAGGGGGTCGGGCTCAGACCTGCCCTTCAGGCTCAAGCCAACAGTGTGGGTGACGGTGGCGTTTCAAATCACCAACCGTCTTATTTTGGCCGGGGAAAGAACGCCTACAGAATATTTATAAAGAACATTTCTTCCGCCCAGGGTGGGAAATCTGGGTTCTTTCACACCAGAGACATGGATCAAAGAAGCGGCGCGCGTGCAGTTGACCCCAAGTCGTAGTTTCCGGGCCGCCCCTAGGCTCGGCGGGCAGACGGCGAAGCCGCCTCGCTTGGTGTCCCCCGGCCCTCGGGCTGCAGACGGGGCGGCCGGCGGAGCCAGAAGCCCAGGCGGCCTCGTGTCCCCGTCCGACGGCGCCTCCAGCGGCGGCATCTCCCCGGCTGGGGCTGCCGCTCGGTCGGCCGCTCCGGGAAGCCGCGCCCGCGGGGCAGGCGACGCTCACGGAGGGCCCGGGGCCGGGAGAGATCTGGGGTCCAGTCCCCGCAGGAGCTCCGGGCCCCTGGCCGCCGCTGGAACCCGGGAGCCGGGTGCGCCCCAAGAAGCCGGGAGGCGGCGAGGAGAGAGCGGGGCGGTCTCTGAGCCCCGGAGACGGTACGGATACCCCGCGGGCCGGAGATGCGGAGGACCCGGGGACCCCGCCGGCGGCACAGCGGCCCCTCCGCCGGTCTAAGGGCTTCCGACCCACCGGGCTCGGCCCCGCGGGGAGAAACTGCACCCGCTCCCTGCACGCGGCCACCGACGGGGCCTCGCGTCCCCACCCGCTCGCTGCCCCGGGCCCGACCCTGGGCCTCCGGCCTCTGCGGGAACCGGGAGCGGAGGACCGGGAGAAGGGGCGCGCGCGGCACACCCGAGCTCGGTCGCGGGGCCCAGGGCTCAGACCTGAGGGCGCCCGGGCCCCTCTCCAGCAGAGGACCGGAGAGGGAAGCTCCGGGGCTGGGGATCACCGACGGGGCGGGGCGGAAGGAGTCTCCCGGGGCTCCGGGCTCAGCAGCGCTGCTGTTTCTCAAGTGCTTCTTGATCTCAGCGGTCCGAACCGCCCTCTGCAGTCCTGCCACGCTGCTGTTACCACGCTGTGCTTTTGTGTTGAATGGACGCTGTAGATCAGGACATCACGGGGGAACTAGGAGTTAGAGAGGGTGGGCACTTGCACAAACAGGTGGTGAGAAGACGCGGCGTCTCAGGGACCCCCACACCCGCAGCCACATCCTGCCCACCCAGCTCCCACCCTAATGTCTGGGGCTGCTCCTGCCTGAACCCTGCAGAGGCCTAGCTGTCCCTTGGATTCTGTGCCTGTGTTCACCAGGACCTCTCCAGGCTCAGCCCTGTCTGTGCAGACCCCACCCACCCTCCCCGACCTCATGCTTCAGGAAATGACCCTGACAGGTGTCACCCAAATACAACCTGATCGTTGTTTCTCGCTGGTGAAAAATTAGGAAAGCATTCTTCTAGGCCTGTTTATTGTGACCCACATTATGACCCAATTGTTGTATTATCTGTATATCATATTTTCGTAGGTGATTATACTCTGAGCTGTTGTGAAGGTACTTCGCAATTGTTTAAAGTAATTTTCTCTCAAGTTGTGCAGAAAGAGTAGTGTGATCAACAGTTTCCCTCCCCCCAAAAGACGTCTGGGTCCTAACCCCCAGAACCTGTGACTGTTAACTCACATGGCAAAAGGGACTTGTGTGGGTGTGGTTAAAGAAAGGATCTACACCCGGAGGCCCTCTGGGTTAATGGTGAGGGTGTAATGTAGTCCCAAGTGTCCTCAGAAGTCAGAGAGGGAGTTAGGAGGGTCACAGCTGGTGGAGACGTGAGAACATGAGCCACAGCGGGGCTGAAGTGGCTGCTGGGCCCACAGGCGAGCAGTGCGGTGACCCCTAGAATGAACACCCCCAGATCCTCCAGAAGGAACCCAGACCCGCTGACACCTCCATGTCCGCACAGCCAGATCTACATTGGACTGCTCCAGACGGATGAGAAAGTGAACTTGTGCTCATTTGTTATACCAGCAGTAAGAAATGAATACAGGTAGGGAAATGTATCTTTTTTAAAGATACATGGCTCCCTACTGGTAGGAAGAATTTCTTTAAAATTTAAAATGTTTTCTTTTAAAAATGTATCATTTTAAAAGATACATGGGTAGGAAGAATTTCTTTGTATCAGGGAGTTAGAATGAGAAAAGGTAACTCGATAATATGTATCCTCTGAAAAGCAATTCAGGAGCCACTCTCCTGAGAAAGAGGGAAGGGAAGATGTGGGTAGATATGAAAGGCCCTCCCTGGGGGCAGGAAGGGACTGTGGGCAGAGGAGCCTCAGGGAAACCGCTGGGAGGGTGTGTGCTCGTGATCTTACTTAGATCTGGAGATGCTCTGGAGACAGCTGAGCTGAGAGAGGGTGATGCACAAGGGGGCTCCTGGGGTCTTGCACCTGCATCTTGACCACCAGGTGAGTGCCATCCCTCAAAGATGAGCATCCAGAACGGGTGGGGGGGGGGGGTCCCACTGAAGAGAAAGAGTAACCAGGAAAAAAAAAATGACCTTATATCACAACGCTCTCCACATAAATTTAGCTTTGCATCTGTCTCTTTCTTCTGACACCTAGCTGAAAGTGACAGCAATATGTTATCAAATGCTGAGGTAAGAAGCCAGGCATTCTCAGTGCACAAGCCTGAAGTAAACTGTGCTTGTGTGAGTCGGGGCAAACGTGAGCTGGCTCTGAGTCACACAAACATCCACATCCTATCGCTACTCCTGTCTACTTGTGTGATTTTGGACAGGACACCTAATGTCTTTAATCACCTGTTTCTTTACTTCTAGAGTAGAAATGACAATCCTATTGCATCATAGAGCTGTGTGGAAAATTACATGAGATAAGAAATGTATTGGCACTTATATGAGGGTAGCTCAGTTCAGTTCAGTCATGCAGTCATGTCCAACTCTCTGTGACCCCATGGACACCAGGCCTCCCTGTCCATCACCAACTCCCGGAGCTTACTCAAACTCATGTCCATCGAGTCGGTGATGCCATCCAGCCATCTCATCCTCTATCGTCCCCTTCTCCTGCTTTCAGTCTTTCCCTGCATCAGGGTCTTTTCAGTGAGTCGGTTTTTCACATCTGTGAAGGTAGCTAGAGATCCCCCCAGATCCCAGGGAATGACTCATGATACTGAGCACAGGGGATCATGCTTAGCATCCTCTGGATTCTTGTCCTGCTTTGGATTCTTTCCATCTGTCTGGCCTGTTTCTACTTCTGCATCCCCCTTGATTCAAAGACCTTATTATTCTCAACTTTAAAAATCTACTTTTCACTGTACAAGGTTGGAGAAGTTGGTGAGAAGCAGCCTTTCTCTGTGCCCACTCTGAGCCCTTTGAGTTCAGGAAACAAGGTTCTGAGGCCTCTGACAAAGCTCAGACTTTGGTACTTTTAGAAACCCAGCTTAGATTAGAGCAAGTTAGAGTGACCACGATTCAAATGCAGAGGAGTCCTGTCCCTGGGTCTCAGACCCACAGGAAGTCCGCTTCCCATTCTACTCAGATCGCCTCAGCAATTGCTTTCATGTTTCTGACTTTATAGATTTCTTGGGCTTCCCTGGAGGCTCAGCTGTAATAAATCTGCCTGCAGTGCAGGAGATATGGGTTCCATCCCTGAGTCAGGAAGATGCCCTGGAGAAGGAAATGGCAACCTACTTCAGTATTCTTGCCTGGGAAATCCATGGACAGAGGAGCCCAGCGGGCTACAGTCCATGGGTTCACAAAGAGTCAGACACAACTTAGTGATGAAACCACCTCCACATTATTGTCAAAGCAATCTATACAAATTTAATTTAATTTATCACAACTGAAATTGATCACATTTTAAATGTTCGTTGGACTTCCATGTTTCACCTTCCATGCAATGCTTGTTAACATGTTTTTGACATCTACTTTAAAAAATATTTATTGGTGAAAGATCTTACACTGTGTTCCATGTCACTTCCCACTCCCTGGCTTTTGCTTTCCTCATTTTGTGATGTCTTTTGATGAGCAGCAGTTGTTACTTGTAACATGATCATATTTATCCATGTTTTGCTTATCTATTTGTTTGGCTTTCAAAGAAGTCCTTTATCCCCCAGACATCATAATAGCATTCTGTTAGGTATGCTCCAAAGGGTTTCATGGGTTTTGTCTTTCACACTTAATGTTTAATGTATTAATACCTTCAATTTGAGTTTCAAGCCTCAACTGTGAGAGGCAGGAGATGTTCTAAACTGTCTAACACAGATTCTTTTCAAGTAAAAGCCTGGGATTGTATTGGTGAGGGATTTTCACTCTGGGCCAATCCTTTCTGCTAAGCCCCTTACCTGCTGTGCCCTGGCAGTGATTGATTAATATAATTGGTGTAAGTAGTAGCTTAATGTTTGTAAGAAGGATGAGTTAATTCCTTTTCTTGTTAGGTTGGGACCTTTGCTCTAGGAAAGTGTTAATTTTGGAGGGTGGCTCCTGACCAATCACCTTTAGAGAAAAATAAGTTTTCTGAAGAAAGGGTCTTAGTTAAATGTTCAGGCCTCTGGGCCAGAAGATGATGCAAATCACCTAAGCTTTTGCATATGATAAGTTTGCAGGAAGAAAGCCTGGCTTGCCGCATGACTCTACCCCTTCCCCCATTATCCTCTATGCATAACTTAAGGTATAAAAACTGCTTTGGAAAATAAAGTGCGGGCCTTGTTCACCGAAACTTGGTCTCCCCATGTCGTTCTTTCTCTCACCTTCTGGCTGAATTATTCAGCCTCTTTTCTCCACTGAATTTCCTCACTGAGCTATCCTCATTCTATTGCTCTTTATATCTTTGATAAATATTTAAATAAATAGGTCGCCTATGCCGTCTGTCCTTTGAATACCCTGGATCAGCCAGGGCTGGACCCCGGCAGCTCCCCTCACATCTCCTTGGACTATTCAGCAGAAGTAATGTGTGCCTGTTCTCTGAGAGGCTGAACACACTGGGAATTCCTCCTTTTCTGTGACCTGGAGTTTTGTAAACACCCTAAATATCTAACAGAACCAGGTGCAGAATGTCAGAAGAAGAATGAACATAAAGAGAAATGAAATGTCATTCAATTTTTTTTTCCGGATTCAGTCTTTTAGAAATTCAGCTAAGTAATTACTTCCTTTGGCTGCACGGGCCGTCACTGCCGCACACCAGCTTTCTGTGCTTGTGGCCTTCGTGCTGCAGAGGCTGCTCCTCACTGTGGTGCTTGGGCTTCTCACTGTGGCGGCTTCTCCTGTTGTGGAGCACCTGCTTCAGGGTGTGCACGCTTCAGTACTCGGGGTGCACAGGCTTGGTTGCTCTGTGGCATGTGGGATCTTCCCAGACCAGAGATCAAACCTGTGTCCCCTCCAGTGCACCTCCAGGGAAGTCCCTGGACTCAATCTTTTGGAAAGAACTGAATTTAGTTTCAGAAGGGAAGTATAGAAGTGGAAAACGAGAGACCAATGGTGGTTGGGGGATCTTTAAAGAACTAGTCTAAAGGAAGTCCTAGGATGGCTGGAAAGAGCACCCATGGTAAAACAAACAAACAAAAAAAGAAAGCAGACCCAGAATTAGAGCTGCTGGGGGAGAGAATGGGGCGGTGCTGGGCCTCTGGAGACCCTCTTCTCTTTCACATCAGCTGCTGCCCACAGACATCTTTAGGATAATAACCCAGAGGGGAGGGAGGCTTGGCAGAAGATTAGTTGGGGAGAGAACCCAAGTTCTCACCACATTAGCGAGAGCTTCTCATTCTCCTGTGGCCATTAGATCATCTGAGGTATTTATTTCGAGGGCGAACTTATGGTTGAGGCCTGAGCTCTCTTATGAAGACAAGAGAGTAGGTGGGACTTGTACTCAGAGGAAGCACACCCTTCTGGGAAAATGGGAAACCTGGAGATGAGCAGGGTGAAATGAAACAAATGATTATATTTCTTATCTTTTTAGAAGATGGAGAGTGTCAACTAATGTCAGAATATGCTTTGAGTGGGCACATAAATTTGTTCAATGAAGAATGCAATTAGTTTATTTTTTCTTTCTTAAAGACAAATTCTTTCCTAAACAAAAATTATGAAATGATGACCGTTTCTACAAATAATAGTTAGTAGGGCAGAAATCCATGTAGTATTTCACCATGTCTCTGAAGGTGTCAACTAGATTTCACCCCAAATTAAACTTCCTCTGCATTTGATGAGCGTGTCTGCCCTGTGGGACTGTGACACCCACCAGGGGACTCATGATGTATGTGCTCCTGCTTCTTTCCTGTGCAAGGGGGTTTAAGAGCTTATCTGTGCGGCCAGAGTGCCTGACCTTCCACCAAGATATGACTCCTTAGATTGTTTCACCCACCAATGAAAAGATTCAGAGTCGCTTGGCCACATATCTGAGGCCATGGATGATGGAACTAAGGTTAGGGCTCCAAAGCTGCCTGATTCCCACATGGGGAGGACTCAAGATGACTGAAGGCACTTGCATCCAGAGGGTTGGATGAGGGCACAGCAGGAAGGACGGGGAACTCTAAACCACTTCGGTGAGTATTGGAGAACAACACCTGATGCATTTGATCAAGAATTAGTTATGGAAATGTTAGAGAGTGGTGTTTGTTTTGTGGAGTCAAGATTCCCCAATGATCATTGTGAGGGTTTCCTGGGATTTGATGTAAATCATAGGAATTGAATATTAATTAAATAACTCTGAACAAGTAGGTCTAATCAGAGTATAACAGCTCATGACTTTTTTTTTTTCTGTGTAAAATGGAAATATTACTATGTTGTTTATGTGGGGAATAGCCCTTAGTGCTTTGACCCCAGAGAAGATTGTTCCCCATATCTCTGCATGCCTGTGGTTTGGTAGGAGGGGTCACCTAAGTGAGTGGTTGGAGACTCATACCTGGAGTATCTAGCAGGGCTTTAGAGGCTTGGCTTTCATGACTTATTTCCATCTCCTCAGCTTTATCTGGTCAGTTTCAACCATCCTGCATGAGGATGCAGAGGAGGACAGTGGTGGCTGAGTTCTTGACCTTGAAACAATGAGGGGGACTTGCTCTCATTCCTGGTTTGATCTGTGTCTTGCCAAATTGTCCAGTTTCTCCTTTCAGCCTGGATCTTCTAACATCACCCAGGAAATATTAATGCCAGTAACATCCACCACTCTGTTAGGCATATGGCAGTTCAGGGACTGATATGGAAACAGCCTCTTTCAGTCATTCACACCCACTTGTTACAGCATCTGTAAAGGTTGTGGCTTTAGAGGACAGATGGGAGAGGTTTCTATTAAAAGGGGAAAAAAAAAAAAAGCCCTCAGGCTCACTAGAGAAAAATCCCCTGATTTACCATGTGAATGGCTACCATGGCCTCAAGTGTATAGTGAGCATAGATGATAGTAATGAGTATGAAAAAAGTTTCCAAACCAGGAGAACAGGCATGTCATCAGGTGAGCCCAGTGTGACAGAAGCTGGTGCAGAGGTGGTGATGGCTAAGAAGGAGTAATGAGGGATTATTTACTTTTCCTAATTTTAAAAAATATTAAGCTTTTATAGACTATATTTGAACATTCTGGTAGCTACAAAACAGATAAAATTTTCTCACTACCTTCTTCACAATAATTCAATTTCTCTCTGTTCTTAAACTTTGTTCAAATTTGAAAATGAATGCAATATGTGTTGATTCTTATTTCTTAATGGTGACTGTGCATTGAGGAGAAAGTGTAGAGTGGACTGAATAAAGCGCAGGGCGCTGGACAGCAAACTGCAGACTAGGGCGCCCCAAGCCCGCACTCCCCACGGTGAAGTCAGCAAAGCAACCAGGGTCTGCCAGCGCAGAGGGCCCGAGAAGCAGCAACAATGATCTCTTTTCTGCTCCCACCATTGCCAGCCCTAGCAGGAGTCCAGATTAGCTCCTGGGGTGTGTGTGTGCCTCTATGTTTGTAAGTGTGTGTGCGCATGCGTGTGTGTGCGTGTGTGCGTGTGTATACTTCCTGCCACGTAAGTGAGTCTGGATGCTTCAAGTAAGCAATGGCCATGACATGCAAACAGCACAGTGAAAAGGGTAGTATCTTTGGGAGTTGAGTGTGCACACAGAGTTTGTATAATGGGTCCAGGTGCAAATATCCAGTTGTTTCCGTGGTTCATACCTGTTTTGTGAGGGGAGTGGTCTTCCCTTGGGATATTAGCTCAAAACTTATGGAGAGAAGGACTACACAGGTGTATGTTAGAGCCAGCAGCTTTGGGCATGGATGATTGGGCAAACCAAGTGAATTGGTACAGGCTTCTGATGTGAAGGAAAAGACTGTGGACATAGGGATCCCAGGCCTGCGGATTCAGAGTTCTGATTGCCTGCAGGGGCTCTGGTTGTTAGTGGAGCAGAGACGTGGAGGGGCTGAGATGCCAGCTGCCTGTCCCAAGACTATAGCAGGAGGGAGCAGAAAAGCACGTAGTGTGGCCCATCTTTGTTTCTGGCACGTCTTTCTGTCCAGACACCAGGCTACAGGGAAGACTTGATTGTTGTTTTTTAAAACCGCTTTAGCTATTCTCTTTACTTTTCCACTTCATTTTTTTAAAAAAGTAAATGCAATATATATATGCACCACTGGAAGTGCTAAAACTTTCTGTTTTCATTTAACAGTTTGCCATAGATATCTTTCCAATATCTATAGATCTAACTCACTTAAATAACAGCAATAAACCAAAAAGCAAATTGATAGTCTTGTGTTATGTGAATGCAGTGAAAGATTTACTTAACTGGTCTCTTGCCATGGTTTCTAAATATTCTGTTATTAACTAATGCTGATATCAACATTCTTACTATACGTGTAGTTGCACAAATGTTCCCACACACCCATTTCTTGTCATCTGATTTTGCATGGTAAAGACTAAAAGACCAATTACGTAGTCAAATTTTCAGACTTTTCTTTCATGTCTTCTGAGCCTTGTTTTTTTAATACTTCAATAACGTCTCAACTCTGAAATTACAGAATAAAATGTCTTCCGTGCTTGCTTGCTTTCTGTTTTACTTTCACTGTTCCAGCTTACAGTTCACACAGCCCAGCCCCCTGCAGAATCTCCCTTGCTCAGGTTGGCCTGGGCCTTGCAATCTCGCGGGGAGGGCCTCTCCGCCGCGGCCTCCCGCTTTCCACCCGCCCTGGGCCACCTGGGCCTCTGCCGCCTGGGCCGCTCCGCGCCGTGCTCCCCGAGCGGGGAGCCCCCTCCGAGGCTGAGGCCCCCGGCGAGCTCGGGCGTTCGGGCGGTCGTCGCCGCTGCGGCCTGCCGGCGACGGCGCCTCGTCCCGGGGACACTCGAACCGGTTGTCGGGCGCCCCTGGCGGCCGCTTTCAGAGCGTTCTTTCCTTCGGCGACCTTCACAAGGGCTGCGATGCAGCCGGCAAACACGCCGCAGAGCTCCAGAGGCCGGCATCACTGGCGGCGATAACCCCGGTGCTTCGGAGATCTGGGTAAGCCTGCTTCTGCTGAAGATTGGACATGTAGGTTTTTTTAGGAGATGGGCTGGCGCCGCGGTAGGCGGTGTGTGGCTGCTCTCTCGGGTCGACCAGCATTTCCCCGCGCCCATCCATCCGCGGGGCCTCGGAGCGGGCAAGGAGAGGGTCTTTTCGTTCCAGAGTGCCTTAGGCTCAGCGGCCAGGCTCCTGGGTCACCGTTTAGGGCGCTCGTTTCCCTTCCTCGGTACCCCCATACTAGGCTCCGGAGCTTGGCCAGCCCGCCCGAGTCCGTGCTCCGAGGGCTCGTTCCCGGGCGAGCCGGGGCCCCGTCTACGGGCCTGGACGCGTCCTGCTCCCGCTTGACTTGAACGGACAGGCTTGCGTGGCGAGGCCGGGCCGTTTCTCTAGGAGCTGGATGGCGGACGGGACGTTTCCTCTGCCCCAGTGTACAGCATGGCCTATAGCTCGCGACCAAGAGTGACTGTGCCACGAGCCGTGTCCTGGGCCACGTTGACCAGTTTTCCCGTCTTGGCTGGGAGTGGCCGTGTGTCTCCGTCGGCGGACGGCGCTGACTTCCGCCGGCCGTACCTGGATCCTGTCCCTCTTCCCCGGGAGTGGGGGACGGGCCGAACGCGCGGAACAAGTTGGCGCTCAGCTGTGGGCCCCGTCCTCGCGGCCTGGGGTTCAGGTCCGCACCAAGGCCGGGAAGCGGGGTAGCTGCTCTCCGACGGCCACTCTCGTTTCTCCTCTCTGCGATTGTCCGCAGGACGGGCTGCGTCTTCGCGGCTACCGCCTGTGGTCTCTTCTGTTCCCCTAGCGACCTCGGCGGTTGTATGGACCCCACACACACGTGTCCCCTCAGCGTGGGTGACAACAGGGAACGTGGCGGGCGAGCAAGGAGTTCGCCCAATGCGCGGCTCCAGTCCTGCTTGGGCTCGGCGGTCAGAAGCGCCAAGCAAATGTTTGAGACACAGAAAGCGTCCGGGGCCGTCCGATGAGGGTCCTGGTGACACGAGAGCCTGGCGCGGTTTTTAGTCTTGAGAGCCTCTGAACACGCGTAAAAGAGGATGCGGGAGAGAAATGCAACCTACGGAGGGAACGAATGCGGAGTGATAACGCTGTGCCTTCCCCACCCTGCGATCCAAATTTGTCCCGGTGGCATTCATGCTGTTTGTAGCTGGGCCGCCGACAGGTCGTCCAGATGGCCAGACTTTAGTACCTTAAAATTTGCTACAGTAGGTTTAGTGGGGAGAAGGTAATGGCAATTCATTCCAATACTCTTGCCTGGGAAGTCCCATGGGCGGAGGAGCCTGGTAGGCTGCAGTCCAGGGGTCTCCAAGAGTCGGGACACGACTGATTTCACTTTGACTTTACACTTTCATGCATTAATGAGTAGGAAACGGCAACCCACTCCAGTATTCTTGCCTGGAGAATCCCAGGGATGGGGGAGCCTGCTGGAATGCCGTCTATGGGGTCGCACAGAGTCGAACACAACTGAAGCGACTTAGGAGAAGCAGCAGCAGGTTTTAGATGAAAGTACTGAAATCTATAATAATGAAAATTACTATTGTTGTTATTCAATGTTAATTATTACCGTTGTCTGTGATTATAAAGTTTATCCACAGAACAGCTGCTCATCTGCTTTGAAGATGACCAAAGAGGAGTTTCAGTATGTCTAAATATTTGTTTAAAAGTAGAGGAAACTCTACAATCCATGAGGCCATACCCTGCAGCAACCATTCTGGCAATCCACACCCCCAAACTCTGCTGCAATAGGCCTCAAGGTCCGGTCTTGGTCAGTGACTGTTTCCTTCTGTATCCTTTCCAATTAGAAACAAATCTGTGGGAATAGGTTCCTCTAAGCAGTCCTATGGGCGCCCCTCTTCCCCTGAGCCTGCTTCCAGCTTCCCTACATCACAAGCTCTGAGCAGCACATGCCTTCCTGTTTTGCTACCGCTCCTATGCGTACCGCTAGTCTCAGCCTAGTGCAAGTGGTACTGGCTGACCCCTTGCAATGCAAATAGCTGCTAAACTTACTGATCTGTATTTTAAAATCTTCATAAACATGGTAATGGAAGCATAATATTGAGTCAGGAACATGTGTGACATGGTTAACCATTTCCTTACTATTTAGACATTACATATAGGGCTCCTTATAACTTTTCCATGCTAAAACTAAAGCTATTCAAGGAGGGAAGAGAGGCTCGGGAAGCAATTGATAGACATATATATAAATAATTACGGGTAATTTGCATGGTTGTATGGCAGAAACCAACACAAAATGGTAAAACAATTTTCCACCAATTAAAACAAATTTTAAGAAAGAATACTAAAGCTATGCGAATGCCTTTTGGATGCAAAGACATATTGCCACATTTTTTCACTTTTTTAGTAGAATTCTAAAATTGGAATGACAAGAGGTTTATTGACATCTTTAAAAACTTGCTTTCTAGAAACATATCCATTTATGTATGTGTGTACTGCGCACTAGCCTTCATTTAATTGCCATACTTTGAAAAAAAAATAATGTGGAAGAAAGTGTTTTATTTTTTGCTTGTGAGACCAATGTTTTATGTTTTTGTGTTTTTATTCATTATGGAATCTCACCTGTCTGTGCTCAGATTGATATTCGATAAAGACTCAAAGGGATCATGAAGCAGTTGTGGAACATTTTCTCTGAGTAGCTCCCTCCTCTTTGATGCCCTGCCACACAGATTATAGCCTCCCTGTCCTCCCAGCTCACCAGTGTCCTCAATTCAGATTTTTGCCAGAATGTTTATGGTTCCTCTACCTGCAGCTGCAGCGTGAAAACCGCCTGAAGGAAGAGAGCTGCGGAGTCATAAGGTTGATGTGTGTGTTCACCCTCACTCGAGGAACCTAGTCCTGGAACCCTAACACTGTTAGCCTGCTGTTCAGGGTCCGAGAACAGTTGTTTCATATTTTGTTCAGCTTTCTAATTACCAATTAATACTGGTGAGGCAGTCCAGACACTCTTTGTATTTATTTGGAAGCAGAAATCACATTTTATTTTAAGAGAAAATTATACTTTTGCATCAATAATTTAAAATCACCTAACCACACATGCTTGAAGGTGTCTTTTGTTTTATAGTCTTTGTTTTGCTCATGAACATGTTAAAATGAAATATCAGGAGACACACCTAGATGGCTTTCCCCACCCCCTAAAAGAACTTTATGTCAATAAATCCTGGGTAAGGTCTTAGGAGTCTCTGAATTTGAATCCTTCAGCTACTATCAAGTCACTGGCAATTTTTGCTCCTGTTTTCACAAGATCTGTTGGTGTAATAAGTCACACTAAATTTTCCCACAGCTTATTCGGTGGAGAATTTTTTTTTCCTCCTCAATCCCAGTGTCCATCTTCTTTTTCACCCACTAGCAGTTCATTCTGCTCTAAAGTTTGCAGTTCACTGTCTCTGGATTGGCTTGAGGTGACCACCTGTGTGACACCTGGCAGCTCACATCTCATTTCTAATCCATGAATTAGAATTAAAGGGACTTTAAGGCTCTTACATTCATTGCTACTGCTACTGCTAAGTCGCGTCAGTCGTGTCCGACTCTGTGTGACCCCATAGACGGCAGCCCACCAGGCTCCCCCATCCCTGGGATTCTCCAGGCACAAGAACACTGATGTGGGTTGCCATTTCCTTCTCCAATGCATGAAAGTGAAAAGTGAAAGTGAAGTTGCTCAGTCGTGTCCAACTCTTAGCGACCCCATGGACCGCAGCCTACCAGGTTCCTCCATCCATGGGATTTTCCAGGTAAGAGTACTGGAGTGGGGTGCCATATTACATTCATTACTCAATAAATACTTATCAACTGAGAATTGTAATCACTGGAGGCACATTAATAAATGGGATAGATAGGGACCCTGCCCTCATGTGGCTTTCTGGAGTACACAGACTCTTATAAATAAAAATTTTAATCAGGGAAAATTTTTTGATTAGCATTATAAAGAAAAAAAAACAAAAACTGAGCTTTCCAGGTGACTCAGTGGTAAAGAATCCACTTGCCCAGCAGGAGACATGGGTTCAATCTCTGGGTCAGGACAATCCCCTAGAGAAGAAAATGGCAACCCTCTCCAGGATTCCTGCCTGGGAAATCCCATGGACAGAGGAACCTGGCAGGCTTCAGTCCCTGGGGTCGCAGGAGTCAGATGTGACTTAGTGACTAAACAACAACACTGATGGAAAACATCAGGATCACGAGGGATGGTGAAGGGGAAACACCAGCATTAGACAGGCTGGTCCAAGGATGCCCATCTGAGAGGTTAATATCTGAGCTGCCATCCAGATGAGCAGAAAACAGCAGCCACTTTAAGCTCTAGGACAATGGCATTCTAGGAGAGGGAAGAGCAGGTACCAGGGTCCTCAGATGGGCACCAACTTGGAGGGTGGAAACACATGGGGGCTGAGTTGACATGAGTGAGCACACACGTGGTGATGGGAAGGGGGGCGGGGTGGAGGGCAGAGTCAGTGCTAGCTCAGTGCTGGCAGTCCCTGATCCTGGGATTTGATCCTGCTCTGAATACTTCTCACATAATAAATACAGAACATTGATGCCACGTGCCCACACAGATGGATGACGCAGGGCCCTGGCAGTCAGACAGAGTGCATGCAGTAGTCAAGGCACCAGCAAGATCACAGGATCTGAGATCAGCAGGAACCTTGATGGTACCAGAGAGCCTATTTTAAACTCAGGAGACTGAGGAGCAATTTTTGTAGTCTTGGCCAGTATGGACCAAAATAAATTTATTTCTACAGTTTGCAGAACTGTTGCCTCAAAAAAATGTTGGGCTTTTTATGAAGTTTATGTAGAAAGGAAATATAGAACCCATGCCTAGAAATCCCACTTCCATGGGAGAAAGCCCACCAGCAAAACTGCTTGGAAAGTTTACAGAATGTGACTTTTAAATTATAAAAGAAGAAGACACTAAAATACAAGAAAAGTTCAGAGACAAAAGGGGTTGATCCAAAGCCAGCAGGCTTTGTCCTGGTGAAAAACCCAGCACACAGCACACTTCCTCACATTGCTGGGATTATTCCTCCCATGCTTTCCCATGGACTGTAGCCTGCCAGGCTCCTCTGTGCATGGAATTCTCCAGGCAAGAATACTGGAGTGGGTTGCCATTTTCTTCTCCAGGGGATCTTCCTGACCCAGGGATCAAACCCGTGCCTCCAGCATTGCAGGCAGATTCTTTACGACCCGAAACACCAGGGAAGCCATTGCACTTTACATGGTGCCAATTTAAAATTCAGTTTAATTTTTTTCAGGTTAAGTAATTCCTAAGACCCAAGTAGCTCCCCCTTCATGTTATCTGCCCACTGGCACATGTAGTCTGCAGGAACCCCCTCCTCCCTGAAGCCCTCCAGTCAGCAGCCTTTTCCACACGTGTCTCCCATCACATCTGTCCACCGGTGTCATGGGCTCTCTGCCCAACTCTGCACAGAACTGTTGCTGACGGCATCTCTTCTAGGCAGGGAGTCATTCTGTCAGCCATCACCTAAACTTCAACGTCCTGCCATGTGAGGTTGTATTTCTATGTTCCTTAAAAGAGCATTTTAACAAAATCTCGATTTGAACGTGAATGGGTTTTACCTACCAATTTTATCTGTTTTTCATTGTATCCTATGGTCTGATTCTTAGCCTCTCATGAAGCAACTCGCCAGGACTTATGAATGACTTCTGATCCCTTTTCCATTTACCGCCACCCTTCTGTGGCACATGCTTCTGTGGCACGTCCTTATTGCCATGACGCTCTCTCCTTCCTTTTGGAATGCCTGCTGTTGCCTTCCTGCCTCTCTGCTGCATCCTTGCCCGTGTGTGTCTCTCCCTGGCACTCACAGCAGGTTCACAGCAGACTCACTCACATGCTGTTCCCTTTGGAGTCCCTGCCTCCCATTTTAGCTGTGCTATTTGGGTACAAATTCCCAAGTACAAATTCTCCAACCAAGACTCCTGCTCCCATGTCTGGGCTCTGTAGAATCTTCACCTGAAAAATTACTGTGGATCAAACCTAATATACCTTTCCTTCTCCCCAGTTACACCCCTTACAGACCCTCCCTCTCTCCTGGGCACCAGGCTCCCTGGGTCAGATCCTCCATGATCCATTTGTCTACACTCAAGGAGTTATCTGGCCACGTTGCTTCCAACTCTAATGGAGTGAGTTGAGCAGTGATGGACCCAGAGAAGAGTGGAGACAACAGGTACGTACCCAGTGAGGTTGTAACTGCACTGAGAATAAAGGACTGTGCTTATGATAGGAAAGACTAGAGTGTTTTGAAGGTTAGAAAAAGTTGGAAAGCAGTTTTAAACACAGGTGGGGGAGTGGTGTCATAGAGTAGTTGCAGTTTAAAGAGAAAGGCTCATTGCTGGCTCAGAAGGATCTTACTGGTACCATCTTATCAAATGCTCTCTCAGTTACAAATACTCCAGGTTACAAATCCTTTGGAAATATATCCTACACTTGCTAGCAGCAGAATAGCACAGGTCACAGTTCTCCATTGCAGCATTGCTCGTAATATAAACAGAGTGTTGCATGTCAGTGTTCATCCCAAAGTGGATGGGCAAGAAGTATTATACTACTACATCAGCCGCTCAGTGCACTGCTGTGCAGGAAATTATGTCCTGATAGCGGACAATTTCCAAGGCATTGTCAAATAAATAAAAGCAACATGTAACAAAACACCATGCTTAATATACCACTATTTATGTTTTGAATTAGGGCATGAAGGAGAAATATATTTTCATGTTTGCTTATAAGGAACTCTAGAAGGATCTGTAAGAAACAAAATACTACCTGTGGAGGCAGATGGCCCTGGACACACCAGGTAAACGACAGGAGGCACAGATTAAGGCAAAGTGTATTTTCAGTATCTTGAATCATGTGCCTGTATTACAACCTCTTTGGAATTTTCAATAAATTGAATTTTTAAAACCTCCAAGGAATAAAATGCATTTTACTGTTTTTTATTTTACTATATTATTTTACTGTTTTTACCAACTGAATGACTTTCTAGTTGTTTTACCATGGTTGTTGTTTGGCTTCTCTAAAATGTCTATTCGTGAGTTTTTTTCTGGTGGTTTTGATGTTTTTATTTTAACTTTGGTAAGAAACAAAGAAAAAGATTTATCTCTAAACACCCTAGGTAGTTTGTCCTTTTCTCTTTTCCTTCTTTCGGATACTTTATATTTTCATAACTTTTACTTGCAAGAAAGAGGATAAAGCTATGCTAGTTTGCTAGGGTTGCCAGAATAGAATATCACAGACTGAGGCTTAACAGAATTGCATCAGGTTATCCCATCTCACAGCACTCAGCTGCTCAGAGCTCTCCCTTACTGTGCTATTTTCTCATATCAGCAGTTACATTTTCTCTTTGTTGCTGATTTTAGTTGTCTTTTTTCTTAGTATAACTAAAGATTTGTTACTTTTGTTGACCTGTTTGAACTAACTTTTGTTTAAAATTGATTTCTTCGGTTTTCCTCTTCTGTATATTTATCTGAGAGCTAGTCTTTACTATTTTCATTCCTTCTTCTAGCTTTGAGTTTGGTTTGCTCTACCTTTTCTGCCTAGCTGTAAAGACAGGTTGCTTATTTGAGCTTTCTTTCTAATGTACGCATTCACAGCTTTATATTTCATTGTTGGTGATGTTTTTGCAGAATCCCATACATGTTGGTATGTTCTATTTATAGTTTTATTTGTCTCCAGGTGTTTTCTAAGTTCCTTTTTTTAAATTATTTTTTAGCCTGCTGGTTATTTAAGAGTGTGTTTAATCTTCACATACTTGTGGATTTTCCCACATTTCCTTCTACTATTGATTTTTCGTTTCATTACATTGTGACAGGAAAAAGTTCCTTTGTATGATTTGAGTGTATTTAGAGTAGACTTATTTTCTGGCCTAACATATGGTCAGTTTTGGAGAATATTCCCTGTGCACTTGTGAAAAGTATGGAATCTGTCTCTGCCCGGGTCACACGGTGCCCTAGCTGCACGGTTCTCAGGGGTCACCTCTCACTGTCGGGCGCGACTGTTGGGTCGGTCGGCCATTTCCGTGCATTAGTCCCACGGGGAGATCACTGGGACAAAAGGGACGCTTTTCTGTCAGCCAGTGACTCTCAGTACCCCATTCTATGGCAGATAGGCTAAGAGTGAGCTCTGGTACGTCTCGGGAGCCTCTCTCAGACTCACCCCTTGGCTACATTCTCAGAAACGAAATTTTAGCCCTACAAAAGGCCTGGCCCAAATACGAACTCAGTTCAGTTCAGTCGCTCAGTAGTGTCCGACTCTTTGTGACCCCATGGACTGCAGCACACCAGGCCTCCCGGCCCATCACCAACTCCCAGAGCTTACTCAAACTCATGTCCATTGAGTTGGTGATGCCATCCAACCATCTCATCCTCTGTCGTCCCCTTCTCCTCCTGCCCTCAATCCCTCCCAGCATCAGGGGCTTTTCAAATGAGTCAGCTCTTCACATCAGTTAGCCAAAGTATTGGAATTTCAGCTTCAACATCAGTCCTTCCAATGAACACCCAGGACTGATCTCCTTTAGAATGGACTGGTTGGATCTCCTTGCAGTCCAAGGGACTCTCAAGAGTCTTCTCCAACACCACAGTTCAAAAGCATCAATTCTTCAGTGCTCAGCTTTCTTTATAGTCCAACTCGATGCTCGCTCTTGCCATCTCCTGTTTGACCACTTCCAATGTACCTTGAGTCATGGACCTGACATTCCAGATTCCTCTGCAATATTGCTCTTTACAGCATTGAACCTTGCTTCTAAGACCATTCCCATCCACAACTGGGTGTTGTTTTTGGCTTTGGCTCCATCCCTTCATTCTTTGAGGAGTTATTTCTCCACTGATCTCCAGTAGCATATTAGGCACCAACCGACCGTCCTGGGTAGTTCATCTTTCAGTGTCCTATCTTTTTTGCCTTTTCATACTGTTCATGGGGTTCTCGAGGCAAGAGTACTGAAGTGGTTTGCCATTCCCTTCTCCAGTGGACCACATTCTGTCAGACCTCTCCACCATGACCTGTCCATCTTGGGTGGCCCCACAGGGCATGGCTTAGTTTCATTGAGTTAGACAAGCTGTGGTCCGTGTGATCAGATTGGCTAGCTGTCTGTGATTGTGGTTTCTGTCTGTCTGCCCTCTGATGCCCTATCTCAGTGCCTGCTGTCTTACTTGGGTTTCTCTTACCTTGGATGTGGGATATCTCTTCACGGTAGCTCCAGCAAAGCACAGCCGCTGCTCCTTACCTCGGACATGAGGTAGCTCCTCTCAGCTGCCACCCCTGACCTTGGAAGTGCAGCAACTCCTCCCAGCTGCACTCCTGCGCCATGGGGGACCCCAAAAAATGGCCTCTGAAAGGCACACTAGCTTTTGCCAAAAGCAGTGAGAGAACTCAGAATCTCCTTACGTTCAGTCCTTCAGGGCCCTCAGTCGGAATCTGGATTTCAGGGACTCATGCCTCATGTCTTCCTGTTGCCTCCCTGTCTCCTGTCTCCCTCTGTCTCTCTCCATCAGGTTTCCTAGACGACCCCTACTCGACCTTTCATGCCCACATGATCTCTTGGAGAGGATTCTGAGGTTCCCTTTGGTCCAGGTCTTTCTCCTATATTCAAAAGCCTGAAGGATCAAAAGCTCTCCTAACATTCTGAAGATCCCCTTCTAACTATGCTTATCTCTCAGGTGGAGAGAGAACCAAGCTTCCCCCACCCCTGAACATCCTAAAGAATTCCCTTGTAACTACTCCTGCTTCTCAGGATGGGGAAGGACCAAGCTTCCCCCACTCCTGCAAATTCCCTTAACCCTTCAGATCCTTCTGATGGGACAAAGACCTCCCTTCCCACCAGAGGGACAATCCACGATTTGTATCAGCTGATCTGCCCCTGACATCAGAGTCAATTTGAGCACTATTCAGCCTATGATTTAGGTATAAAACTATGACTACAGAAAGGAAAGGTGACTTTCTGACACAGGATGGCCATGATGTTCTTTAGACTTCGGAGAAAACTGGTTAAACTGAAAAAAAATTTTTCTTACAACAAGTTTGTTAAAAAGACTGCCTAGGGAAAAGCTTGAAGTTAACCCCTTTCATTCCCTGAAATACATGAAATACACAGCCCACTTTGCCTGAAACCTCAGCCTTGGGCAAATTAGAACTTCAAGAAAATGGGGGCGGGGGGGTCGTCAAAGAGACATTTTCAATGTCAAGTGGAAAACTATGAGATTTCTGTCTGTCTGTCTCGATTTATGTATGTCTCAGTGTGTGTCTTTTGTTTGTTTGTTTTAATAATATTGCCAAAATGGTAAATGAGTTCTAATTTTATTGGCCTAAAGAGAAGTTGAAGAATAAAAGTTCTTAAAGTAAGGGTTGGGGGGAGTTGGTTGGTTTGTTTCACTTAACGGCTATCTAGTTGTTCCACCACCACTTGTTGAAAAGCCTATCCTTTCAGGATGCTGGTTGAAAGTCAGCTGGCCATATATTTGAGGGTTACATTTCCCTGGTGGCTCAGATGGTAAAGCATCTGCCTACAATGCAGGAGACCTGGGTTCAATCCCTGGGTCGGGAAGATCTCCTGGAGAAGGAAATGGCAACCCACTCCAGTATTCTTGCCTGGAAAATGCCATGGACAGAAGAGCCTGTTAGACTACAGTCCATGGGGTCAAAAAGAGTTGGACATGACTGAGCGACTTCACTTCACTTCACTTCACTTCAAAGAAAAATAAGTACTTACAAATCAGACAATTCTAAACACAAGTGCAATTAATCTAAATGAATATCATATTCACATGAACTGAGAAATATTCAATATGAAATATCTAGTATTAATGTTTGTTTGCTAATCTAATATAGACATGTCTAAGAGTCATTAACATTAAGCATAATATTTTAATTGTGCCTAGGTTTATTATAAGTTACATATTGTTATATTGTTACATCTATTACAAGTTTGTCAACAAGGAAAGTACCTCTAGAAAAAAATAAAACTCATAAAAAATGTAAATGAGATATGAACTTTTAGATAAACTATTAAGAATCATTATATTTTAGAAATGCCTGTCTAAAGTAGTCTCTCCAGATTGGGGTAACTTGAATTTCTAGGGGGGTGCTAAAGTAAGTGACAGAAGCGTATTGAATAGCTAGGTCATTTCCAAATAAGATTCTGAAGCATTCATTACTGAACACTAACTTCCTTTTAGGGAGAAACTAGAGATTTTGGACGATTAATGAATAATGTTTGATGCCATCCTGAGATGTTCTCTAGAATTTTCTTTAGAAATTATCGCTGGTAATTATGTTCACCAATCTATAGAATGCTAATATAAAGGCCAGTTCTTGGTTGCTTAAGGAAAATAGGATGTGTGTTTTCAGTAAAAAAGATATGATACATGAAATTACATTTTATGGAGGGAGAAGGAAGTGGGTCTGACTTACAGGTGGCTGTTTCAGGATGGGAGAACAAAGTTATGGGTACAGAATGTGATGAGAAGGTTTTATGGGAAGTGGACCCCAAGGGAAGAGTTTTGTGCATAAATACAAGTTTTCTTGAGATGTTGAACTGCCTTTGATAATGAATTTTAAGTTTCTTTATCTCTGAAGTGATCTATGTTTACCTTTGAAATCTTTTGTTACCTTTGGCTAAGTGAGTAACTATTGTTTCATAGCAACTTATATGATCCTGTCCGACAGAGTGTTATAAACCCGTTTGATATTTATTGAAAACATTTCCTAAAGCATTTGACATCTAGCTAACTTTGGGGTGCTTCAGAGGGCCCCTGAGACATCCCAAAGAGAGATATTAAACTACCTGAGTTCATTTGACATGTTAAATTACATGGGAAGTATTGTTGGAAAGTGGTGAATCTTGTCAGGTTATAGTGTATGGTTGATGTTACTAATATAGATATCCTAGAAATTATGTGAAATTCATGAGAATCTGATATGTCCTGGTAAAATGTTGTCAGTTATAATTCTAGTTATCATATTAAAGTGTTACATATCACAGCAATGACCAGGCTACTTTGTCAATTGCAATTTAATCAGATTTTAAACACACCTTCTATGGTCTCATTCTGATGCCTTTGCAAGAATACTGCTATTTGAAGATTTATGGAAAAGACTTCTAAGATTCATCGATAAACACATTTTGTTTGTTTGTTATCTGGTAAGCTGGTACCGGACTGGGATTTAGTCTACTCTCTATCACGATGGTGTGATCACTCATCTAGAGCCAGACATCCTGGAATGGGAAGTCAAGAGGGCCTTAGAAAGCATCACTACAAACAAAGCTAGTGGAGGTGATAGAATTCCAGTTGAGCTATTTCAATCCTGAAAGATGATGCTGTGAAAGTGCTGCACTCAATACGCCAGCAAATTTGGAAAACTCAGCAGTGGCCACAGGACTGGAAAAGGTCAATTTTCATTCCAATCCCAAAGAAAGGCAATGCCAAAGAATGCTCAAACGACCACACAATTGCACTCATCTCACATGCTAGTAAAGTAATGCTCAAAATTCTCCAAGCCAGGCTTCAGCAATACGTGAACCATGAACTTCCTGATGTTCAAGCTGGTTTTAGAAAAGGCAGAGGAAACAGAGATCAAATTGCCAACATCCACTGGATCATGGAAAAAGCAAGAGAGTTCCAGAAAAGCATCTATTTCTGCTTTATTGACTATGCCAAAGCCTTTGACTGTGTGGATCACAATAAACTGTGGAAAATTCTGAAGCAGATGGGAATACCAGACCACCTGATCTGCCTCTTGAGAAATCTGGATGCAGGTCAGGAAGCAACAGTTAAAACTGAACATGGAACAACAGACTGGTTCCAAATAGGAAAAGGAGTACGTCAAGGCTGTATATTGTCACCCTGCTTATTTAACTTATATGCAGAGTACATCATGAGAAAACACTGGACTGGAAGAAGCACAAGCTGGAATCAAGATTGCCAGGAGAAATATTAATAACCTCAGATATGCAGATGACACCACCCTTATGGCAGAAAGTGAAGAGGAACTAAAAAGCCTCTTGATGAAAGTAAAAGTGGAGAGTGAAAAAGTGGGCTTAAAGCTCAACATTCAGAAAACGAAGATCATGGCATCTGGTCTCATCACTTTATGGGAAATAGATGGGGAAACAGTGTCAGACTTTATTTGGGGGGCTTCAAAATCACTGCAGATGGTCATTGCAGCCGTGAAATTAAAAGACACTTACTCCTTGGAAGGAAAGTTATGACCAACCTAGATAGCACATTCAAAAGCAGAGACATTACTTTGCCAACAAAGGTCCATCTAGTCAAGGCTATGGTTTTTCCTGTGGTCATGTATGGATGTGAGAGTTAGACTGTGAAGAATTGATGCTTTTGAACTGTGGTGTTGGAGAAGACGCTTGAGAGTCCCTTGGACTGCAAGGAGATCCAACCAGTCCATTCTGAAGGAGATCAGCCCTGGGATTTCTTTGGAAGGAATGATGCTCAAGCTGAAACTCCAGTACTTTGGCCACCTCATGCGAAGAGTTGACTCATTGGAAGAGACTCTGATGCTGGGAGGGATTGGGGGCAGGAGGAGAAGGGGATGACAGAGGATGAGATGGCTGGATGGCATCACTGACTCAATGGATGTGAGTCTGAGTGAACTCCGGGAGTTGGTGATGGACAGGGAGGCCTGGCGTGCTGCGATTCATGGGGTCGCAGAGAGTCGGACACAACTGAGCGACTGAACTGAACTGAACTGCCTATGTTAAGAGAACAAAGTTTTCTAAGAATGAAGCTTTCAAAAACAGATTATGAATTTCTTTGCCTTTAAGTGATTTATATTTGTTTTTAAAATCTTTTGTTACTTTGGTAAAGTAAATAAGCATTCTTTAAGATTATGGAACATGTGAAAGCTCATTCTGCCTCCACAAAAAAATAACACCTCACTGTTAGACTTTTGCTATTCTGACATCCTTAAAACATGGCAACAGTCTACTCCTAAAGTGGGGGATTAAAAATGCATGAACAGTAGCTGTAAATCAAGAAGTCAGGGCTATGGGAAATCCAAGATGGCTGCTTGGCTTTTCCCAGCTCCCTAACAAACCTCATTTTTATTTGATGCATTATATTGCTAAAAGGTTTAATTAATTAAGTTATTTAAAAGGATGCTCTAAGTTTGTTTCTAAATGTTCAAACTGCCTCACAGTTGCACTCACCTCACACGCTAGTAAAGTAATGCTCAAAATTCTCCAAGCCAGGCTTCAACAATATGTGAACCGTGAACTTCCAGATGTTCAAGCTGGATTTAGAAAAGGCAGAGGAACCACAGATCAAATTGCCAACATCCACTGGATTAAGGAAAAAGCAAGAGAGTTCCAGAGAAACATCCATTTCTGTTTTATTGACTATGCCAAAGCCTTTGACTGTGTGGATCACAATAACCTGTGGAAAATTCTGAAAGAGATGGGAATACCAGACCACCTGATCTGCCTCTTGAGAAATCTGTATGCAGGTCAGGAAGAAATAGTTAGAACTGGACATGGAACAACAGACTGGTTCCAAATAGGAGAAGGAATATGTCAAGGCTGTATATTGTCACCCTGCTTATTTAACTTATATGCAGAGTACATCGTGAGTAACCCTGGGTTGGATGAAGCACAAGCTGGAATCAAGATTGCCAGGAGAAATGTCAATAACCTCAGATATACAGATGACACCACCCTTATGGCAGAAAGGGAAGAACTAAAGAGCCTCTTGATGAAAGTGAAAAAGGAGAGTGTAAGAGCTACCTTAAAGCTCAACATTCAGAAAACTAAGATCATGGCATCTGGCCTCATCACTTCATGGCAAATAGATGGGAAAACAGTGGAAACAGCGGCAGACTTTATTTTTGGGGGCTCGGAAATCACTGCAGATGGTGACTGCAGCCATGAAATTAAAAGAGGCTTGCTACTGCTGCTGCTAAGTCACTTCAGTCGTGTCTGACTCTGTGCGACCCCATAAGGCTTCCCTGTCCCTTGGATTCTCCAGACAAGAACACTGGAGTGGGTTGCCATGTCCTTCTCCAATGCATGAAAGTGAAAAGTGAAAGTGAAGTCACTCAGTCATGTCCGACTCTTAACAACCCCATGGACTGCAGCCTACCAGGCTTGTCCATGCATGGGATTTTCCAGCCAAGAGTACTGGGGTGGGTTGGCATTGCCTTCTCCGAAAAGACGCTTAGGACTTGGAAAGAAAGTGATGACCAAACTAGACAGCATGCTAAAAAGCAGAGACGTTACTTTGCCAACAAAGATCTGTCTAGTCAAGGCTATGGTTTATCCATGTGTCATGTATGGATGTGAGAGTTGGACTATAAAGAAAGTTGACTGCTGAAGATTTGATGCTTTTGAACTGTGGAGACCCAACCACTCCATCCTAAAGGAAATCAGGCCTGAATATACATTGGAAGGACAAATATGAACCTGAAGCTCCAATACTTAGGCTACTTGATGCAAAGAGCTTACTCATTTGGAGGTCACTTTGATTTGCCTGTGAGTGTGGGAGCCCAACCTAGGTGCAGGGCCTCAGGGGCAATTGCTACTGAATAATGACATTAAAGCAAGTGCATTCCAGCCCTGTGTGACTCTCAGCACACAAGAGACTGGGAAAGCTATCTATCTTGGAGGAAGGAAAGGCAGGCGAGAGAGTGTGTTTTCAGGGCTCTCCTCGCAGCTGGGGTTCGGCTCCTCAGAGGTCAGACCACCAAGCCTGCTCCCAGGGCCTCAATTCCCAAATCAGGGCCGTGTGTCACCCTACACTTTCCGAGCCTTGCAAACACATTTCTAGGTCATCGCAGTACTGCCCATGGGGGAGGAGGCTTCGGGAGTGTATCAGCACCACAGCAGGGTGCCATGCTGGGGTCACCTAGCTGAGGGCACCTGGCACCACCCATGGGCCCCCGGCACCTCCCATGGGCCCCTTGGCGAAGAGTGGCAGGCGCAGCCCTGGCTTGCGAAAAACTGAAGCGGAGAGCACAGCTAGCTCTGGTAGAAGGAAGCAAACAGCCACAGGAGGCCTTCGCAGGCAGTTGCTGGGCCACCCCGCGTTAGGGCTCCCCGGGCAAAAAATCACTAAAAATTGGTAACACCAATAATGTAACACCAATAATTTAGAAAGTATTCCTGATTATGTGTTGAAAATAATTCCTGTAAAACCATTTGTTGCTGTTCACTCACTCAGTCGTGTCTGCCTCTTTGAGACCCCATGTGCTGCAGCATGCCAGCCTTCCCTATCCTTCACTGTCCCTGGAGATCGCTCAAACTCAAGTCCACTGAGTAAATGATTATAAAGGACTCTACTTTTTAACATATGTGTATTCTAACTACAAGTGTGCTTTTTCATTTTAGAAAGTAGTATTTGAAAATGAATAAATTACATATGAATCCAAAATGTGCCTAATTCACAAATAGAAATATTTAATTTCCTCCACTTTTCTATCCATGGAATATCCTGTTTAGCTTTGTATTATATTTAGCATAATGAACATTTGTTAAAATAAATGTCTATTAAAACAAATAAAATGTTACATATTAAAGTTTTACTCCACTGAGAAGTAAATATGGGAGCCGGGTATTTTAAAATGTCTTTATTCTATTATTTAATATGACTAAAAATAATCTAAACTTAAAATATTACATATATTTATAAACATTATTTTTATTAAACCTCAATTTTTGGCTTCAGAAAATTATAAATAGTCAGACAGGAGAGTTTGACAGGGGATATATTTATTTGTTCTGATATTCTGCTTCAGAACTTCTGGGGAACTTCCCTGGTGGCTCAGACGGTAAAACATCTGCCTGCTATGTGGGAGACCTGGGTTCAATCCCTGGGTCAGGAAGATCCCTGGAGAAGGAAATGGCACCCCACTCCAGTACTCTTGCCTGGAAAATTCCATGGATGGACGGGCCTGGTGGGCTACAGTCCATGGGGTCGCAGAGGGTCGGACACGACTGAGCAACTTATTCTGCTTCAATGAGCAATACTTTCTCAAGTTAAAACACACACGTTTTGGCATCTGATGACAATTCCTTACTCCTGATAACTTATCTGTCTTTAACTTGTCTCTTTTCAGCAGTTCAGAGACTAGAACAAATGATTGAAGAGAATATTACCAGGTGATGGACTCATTCTTTTGGGTTTTTCAGTCCAGAGAGAGAGTGAAATCCTTCTCTTTCTTCTCATTTTAGTGGTATATTCTCTAACTCTGGTGGGAAACATTGGCATCGTTTCCTTAATCCGGTTGGATCCTCACCTTCACATACCCATGTACTTTTTTCTCAGTAATCTGGCCTTTGTAGACTTCTGTTACTCCTCATCAATAGCCCCAAAGTTCCCAGAGACCCTCCTGAGCAAGCACAGGTCCATATCTCTCTATGCATGTGCACACAGCTGGGCTTTTTCCTGAACTTCTTGATTTTGGAGACGTTCCTTCTTGCAGTAATGGCTTATGACCGCTATGTGGCCATCTGCGATCCTCTTCTCTACATGGTGATCATGTCTCAAAAGGTGTGCATGCAACTGGTAGCAGGCCCTTACTGATACAGCTTTTCTGTTGCTTTCCTCCACACAGTTGTTACTTTTCGACTGATCTACTATGGCCCCAATGTTATTAATCACTTCTATTGTGATGATGTCCCTTTGATGGCCCTTGCCTGCTCAGACACCAGCCTCAAAGAGATCTTGATTTTTATCTTTGCTGGATTCAACATAATCAGCCCTTTGACCACGGTCCTTATTTTTTCCCTATACATTGTGGCTGCCATCCTGAGAATCCAATCTGCAGAAGGGAGGCACAAAGCATTCTCATCCTGTGGTTCTCATCTGACTGCTGTCACTATATTCCAAGCGACTCTGATCTTCATGTATCTGCAGCCCAAATCAAACCATTCCCTTGACACAGACGAAGTGGCCTCTGTCATCTACACAATAGTCATTCCTATGTAGAATCCCATGATCTACAGCCTGAGGAACCAAGAGGTAAAAAATGCCTTGAGGAAAGCCTTTAAAAAATGTTATTTCCTGTCTCTAGTAAACATTAAAATGTATCTTGTAACACTGACTGTCTTGAAACTATGCCACACGCAGATGTGTTGTTTTTATTATCTTTGATAGGTTAATTTTATTTCTGCCATTTTTATATGAGCAAAATGACTTTGCACATGTGTTCTATTTTTCATATAATTTATAAGTAAAAGGTTTAAAAGACTATAATGCACATTTTTAACAAATTGCTACTATTTGCATCTGTGACACTTGATAGTTTTGACCTGGATAGTTTCTATTTAACTGATAATAAGATTTAGCCACTGCTTTCAAAAATGTTTCTATTTTACACATTGTGGAAACAGAACAAGGGAGGTGGTAAAGTAAATTTCTTGTCCATCCCCATGTCGTTCCAGGCAGTAGCTGTTCCTCAACTGCACCCTGTCTGCTAAAAATCATTCCTCTCTGCTTCTGACTCCCACTAGATTCACTGGTGGTCACTCTAATTCCACGGTTCTCATGTTGTTTGAAAAGATGTCATTTTTCGACATGCAGATCTGGAAATCAGGGTCAGCTTTTGGAAAGTCATACTCTCTTTTTCTGTATCAAAACAAAAATGCAGACATACCCCTATATTCCCTCAGCAAGACTTAAGATCCTTTTAAATTTTAGGGATTTGAAGACATTACAATGGTTTGACAGGAAGCGGTAGTTTAAAACCAAGTTTAAACATGGTTGCTGTCAGATGTCAGGAATATTGTTCTATGTTGGGGTGGTTGTAAAGTGATGCAATCTAAGACCCACTTAAACCACCAACTGGATTTTTTTTTTAATTCAGATTCAAATGTTTGGTGTCTACCATGTGGGTGATATTGTGAGCTATTCTCATAGGGCAAAATCAAAAACATTCCTGAATATGCTGAATAGTCTGCTATTTTGGAAAATACTGGCAAAAAAATTGTATAAGTTATTTAGAAACAGTTTAGCTTATTTTATCCAAGTTATCTTAGTAAACATTTCATTGTTAAATTAGATTTCACATTTATGTGAAGACATCAATATTGCCATGTTAAATTATTTATATTAAACTTTATTTTAATTTATGCCTCACCTAACCTCAACACCATTATTAAAGCAGCAACAAGGTGTTCTAAGTGGATGTAAACTGTACAAATTCTGAAGAGAAGCAATGAATTGCAATCCTGATTTTCAAGTTCTTAAATCAACTTCGTTTGGGGTCAGGGAGCACAGTTGCACAGAAATTAATCTTGGGAATCATGACTGTCAATTGCCAAAGATAAAACTCAAGAGAGGAGAACATCTTTGTTGTTGCTATTTTTAAAATAATTCCAAAAGTATAATTTAAATAGTTAAAAGCACAGCAGTGAGCTTCTATAGTAAACTACAGAGTAAGGGCTGAACCTGAGATTGGCAATGTGAGAAGGGTTTAAAGGTCAGTGAATCTTTCAGAAGGACTCTGGTGCCCCTTCTGGGTAGCACACTGGATTCAGGGGAGGTTGCTGCAAAACCACAGGTTTACTAAGAAACTTCAGATACATTTGAAGAGCTCCTAGAGCAGACAGGATGATAGCCTGGGACACTAAGAAAAACTAAGTAAAACCCAAGTTCTAACTTTTAAAAATTACTGTAAAGAAATATATTAGTTTCATCAGTCTGCGTTAACAAAGTACCACACACTCATTGACTCAGAACAACAAAAATTTATTTTCTCACAGTTCTGGAGCCTACAAGTCTGAAGTCAAGGTATTGGTGGAACCAGGCTCTCTGTGAAGCTCTAGGGGAGGTTCCTTCCTTGTTTTTTCCAGCTGCTCATGGTCCCAGGCATTCCTTGTCTTGTAAGCATCTTTCCAGTCTCTGCTGTCTTCTCATGGTCATCTTCCCTCTACATCTCTGTCCAAATTTCTTCATTCTTGTAAGGACATCACTCACACTGGAGAAGGCAATGGCAGCCCACTCCAGTACTCTTGCCTGGAAAATCCCATGGATGGAGGAGCCTGGTAGGCTGAAGTCCATGGGGTCGCTAAGAGTCAGACACGACTGAGCAACTTTACTTTCACTTTTCACTTTCATGTATTGGAGAAGGAAATGGCAACCCACTCCAGTGTTCTTGCCTGGAGAATCCCAGGGATGGCGGGGCCTGGTACGCTGCCATCTATGGGGTCGCACAGAGTCGGACACAACTGAAGCGACTTAGCAGCAGCAGCAGCACACTGGATTAACCGTCCACCTTACTTCAGTATGACTTCATATTAACAATTGCATCTTCAATGACCCTACATCCAAATAATGACCCTATAACCCAATGATCCTATAACCAAACTCTGAAGTTCTTCAGGTTAGGAACTTAACACATCTTCTGGGGGAACAATTTCACTCATAATAAGTGCATATAAGTGTGTGCATGCTCAGTTGTGTTCGACTCTGTGTGACCCTATGGACTGTAACCCACCAGGCTCCTCTGTCCATGGGGTGTTCCAGGCAAGAATACTGGAGTAGGTTGCCATTTCCTTCTCCAGGGGATATTCCCCCAGGGATTGAAATCATGTCTCTTGCCTTGCAGATGATTCTTTGCTGCTGACCCATTGGGGAAGCCCCACTAATAAGTAAGGACAGTTAAAGATGTGCTGGCTCAAATGTATGGTGAAAACACACCTTATCTACACCTGCAAGCACAGCGCAGACAAAAAATAGCTGAGATTTCCTAAGCTTAAGAAAGAGACTTGTAAGTACCTAAAAAGGCTAGCGAAATGGCCTAGATGATGGGTCAAAAGGGATCCAAAACCAGTTAATGTGACAACTGGACTCTTAAAGGTCATAACAAGCCCAAGGACTCATCAAGTAGTTACGACAAAGGGATATATAACCTAATACCTAATATAGATCAGAACCTTGACTTTTTCTCCTTCTGGTTAAGACAGAAGACAAGATTCCCTGCTCTCAATACCAGAATAGTTTCTGAAGAGACTTGATCATTCTCAGGTAAAAATTGTCCTAGTGAGTGGTAAGATGCAGAGGTGAAATGCCAAGGATATGTTTATGGAAAGTATTATAAGAGCGAAAATATCACTATAGCTAAATGAACTCCCAAGCTGCAGTGACTTAATAATTTATTCCTTTCTCAGGCAGCAGTATGAGTTAAGGGGTTTGGGAAAGGCAATTAGACCCTCAATATGTGGTTTCCATCTTTGTCTAAAAAGTGATCATTTCAGTGGCAACATTTTCAAGTGGGAAGGAAGAGAACAAAGTCCATATCTAATGGCTTTAACATAGAGAAGGTGATCTTTAGGTTTCAGGCACCACTTTCTATGGATGGCTCATTGCCAAGACTTGAAACATTATGTATCCCACTGACAAGGGGCAATAGGAACGGTGGTGAACAGCTGGATGACAAATGTTTTACTTATAAAATAAAACATAAAATAGTGGACACTGAGGAATATGTCTGCCATAAGGATCACAGAAAATGTGATCTTAAAGGGTCAAGTTATAATGGTCTCTGTCAGTACGATTGTTTCCTGAGCAGCCTATCATTTCAGACTTGACACCAACTTGTTAGAAGCAAACTTGGGTGATTTGAAAACATTAAAAAAAAAAAAAAAAACTTTGTTAATGTAGTTTCCAATACTAATCAAATAGTACTCTTTCTTCCTGCTCAGAACCTAAAGTTATGAAACAGAACTCTCCTCCCACCATCTGCTTTTTCTCAGAACCAATCTTAGGGAATGTGGCTTGTGGGCAATTAGTAAATTAGCCTGAGTAACAGTACTTTCTGTGCTTAAATGAATCCATCTTTCCAGTGATACTACCACAAGTAAATGTTACTTCTCAGAATCTTTCTACATATGTTCAATTGTGTACCCCTTTTAATTGGATTAGCCCTTAAACAAGAATAAACTCCGGAGAAGGCAATGGCACCCCACTCCAGTACTCTTGCCTGGAAAATCCTATGGACGAAGGACCCTGGTAGGCTACAGTCCATGGGGTCGCTAAGAGTCGGACACGACTGAGTGACTTCACTTTGACTTTTCACTTTCATGCATTGGAGAAGGAAATGGCAACCCACTCCAGTGTTCTTGCCTGGAGAATCCCAGGGTCGGGGGAGCCTGGTAGGCTATCGTCTATGGGGTCACACAGAGTTGGACACGACTGAAGTGACTTAGCGTAGCGTAAGAATAAACTCATTCATGAGAAATTACTTCTACTTCTGATTTGCTTTTATGCTGGTATTATTAGCAAGAGTCAACAAGGACAAAAAGTGTATTCCACTTATATTAAGAATGAAGGTAGATTAAGTGGACACCAATCAACATAAATTGAATTGTAAACGTGTAATCAGATCCCAATGGATACCAGTTTGAGCTGTGCTGATCCCATGGATGGAGGAGCCTGGTGGGCTGCAGTCCATGGGGTTGCTAAGAGTCAGACACGACTGAGCGACTTCACTTTCACTTTTCACTTTCATGCACTGGAGAAGGACATGGCAACCCACTCCAGTGTTCTTGCCTGGAGAATCCCAGGGACGGGGAAGCCTGGTGGGCTGCCGCCTATGGGGTCGCACAGAGTCGGACACGACTGGATCGACTTAGCAGCAGCAGCAGTGCAATGACATTTAGTTTTACACAGATTCTTACCTAGTTGATGCACTCTAGTTATTAAAAGCTTGACTTAAGCAGCTAAATACAGATCTAAGAATGTAATGTTAGTGACAAGAATTTGGAATCAAACAATACCTTCATCATAGCAATCAAATGTTTAACAGGACATTCTTCTGATCAAAAGTTAGATTTTAAATGACAAAAATCCATATTGCTTCATCTTTTTAAACTATGAGAAGGACATGATAGGCTTTACTCATAAATTTTTCACCTATTTAAATTAATGAAGAGAAAAACAACTAGCCAAAATCCAAACCAAAGAGTAGAATTACAGTGAGCCAACAGATGGTTTGAAACACAAATAGTGTTAATTATAGAGCAGTATATACTGAGAGTTAACCTTCTGATTGATTCATGACACTAGCTGAAGATTCTGAAAACATTTTTGTTTTCAAAAGTCCATGCATGTATGAATGTTATTGAAAGCTTTTTTGATACATGAGGATCCACCAACTTTTATATTCATGGAAAAGTGATGAAGTCTTAATTTTTTCTCATGAAATTATATATTACTTTAAAACAAGTGAAAAGCAATTATATATAGAAAATATCCTAAGAAAGCATATTCAACTCTTACAAAGATACCTCCAAATTAACGTGTGCTTATCCAAATGTGTTTATGAGTTATCCGATGACTACACTTAGCACAGTTTTACATACACTGTGACTAACAGTAATAGGTCAGGGTTAGTATGTTTGCATATGTAGATAAAGGAGGCTTAGTCCTGAGAGTCCGTTCACGGGGTAAACCATCACTGTGTTAGACTGGACCTCTTAGTATATTTAAGTGTTGCCTGTATACAGTTTATTTTAAACAGGGTTATTTATATGCCTGGACATTTATAACAGGAAGTGGCATACATGGAATTATGCACTGCAGGTGCACTGCTTCAAGCTTGCCTTGACAATTACATTGTTGACCGCCTCTTTCACATCTTCATTCCTCAAACTCTAGATCATGGGATTCAGCATGGGAATCACTGTGGGGTAAAACACAGCCACCATCTTCCCCTGCTCCACAGACTCTTCAGTAGGCCTCCTGAGATACATGAAGAGGAGAGCCCCATAAAACATGGTAACAGCTGTCAGGTGGGACCCACACGTGGAGAATGCCTTCCTCCTGCCATCGGCAGAGCGCATGTGCAGCACAGCCGCTATGATGAGGGTATAGGAAACGAGAACCACTGAGAGGGAATATGTGAAATTAATCCCAGCAATAACAATCATGGTGCATTCTTTAACGTGGACCCCTCCACAGGCGGTCTTGATAAGAGGAGGGTCAGCACAATAGAAGTGGTTGATTTCAAAGTTTCCACAGAAGTAGGGGCCATATGTCCAGAGTGTGCAGATTTGGCTAACAGAGAATCCATAGATGTGTGTCACAGAGATGAGACGAGCACAGACAGTCCTGGACATTTTACTGCCATAAAGCAGAGGGCTGCAGATGGTCATGTAGTGATCAAAGGCCACCACAGCCAAGATATATACTTTCACGTGGACAAGGGCTCTGAAGAAGTAACACTGCACCAAACACCCCACGTAGGAAATGGTTTTTGTCTGATAGTAAGTTTTCCAGCATCTTCAGAGTGACATTGGAAGAGAACCACACATCCACAAAAGACAAATGACTCAAGAAAAAGTACATGGAACTCTGAAGCTGGAGGCTGATGCTGATCAAAATAATCATACCGATGTTCCCTATCAGACTGATCATGTAAACTATTAGAAACACCACAATAAAGAGACCTTGAAGCTCCTGACGACTGGTCAACCCCAGAAGAACAAATTCTGTCACATCTGTGAAATTTGGCGTTGCCTTCACTTAGACCCAGTCTGCAGTGCCTATGGACAAACTAAAAGCAACAAATGGATTTATTTTATTCTTGAAAATTTTGAGTCATGTTTATCAGTATTCTAGTTCAAATAATATAAAAATCAATGTAGACTTTGCACAAAGTTTAATATGAGTATATAATCACATTTATGTCCTTTAATAGGACTTATAGGTAATTATTACAATATTTATTAGTTTCTTAACTTTAAAACAGACAATTACATTCACATACTACTAGTATTAGACACTTATTTTTGCTAAATTATTTCAATGATGCTAACATCATAGAGTGCTAACAGAAGTAAAGCTAGACTGAGAGTCATCAGAGAATGACCAAATCCATTTCAGCATATTGTCTTATAGGAAATGACTTGAGAGTCATACATGTAAATATTCAGTAAGGTCAGACAACCACTTTGTGCTGACCAGGGAAGTAATAAGAGTGAATCATTGAAATGCCATTGAATACTGTTTTTGTGTATGATGGTTGCCTGTCATTGTCTATATTAATACAAATGCACGTGTAATATTAACTTACTCGTTTCCCTATGACTTGGAAGATAGCCTTTTTAGAAATGTATTTGTTTGTGTATTTTTGGCTGTGCTTGGCTCCTCTTGGTTGGTGTGTGGGCTTCTCACTGCACTGGCTTCTCCTGTTGTGGCTCACTGACTCCAGGTGAGCAGGCTTCAGTGGTCGTGGCTCACAGGTTCTAGAGCGCAGGCTCAGTAGTCGTGGCTCTTGGGCTTAGTTGCTCCATGGCACGTGGAAGCTTCCTCCAACCAGGGATCGAACTTATGTCCCCTACATTGGTAGGCATATTCTTATCCACTGAGTCACCAGGGAAGTTCAGAAGATATCTTCTTATCTACGCAATTTTACGGGATGATTGTCTTAAAGCTTGGTCTTACAATCTAGCCATTGACATACTTTTATACACTATGCCAGCATATGATATAAAAAGCTTTCAACTTATGAAAATCCTCATCATGTTTTATTTTATTTAGCTATATATTTCACTTGTTTGATTACTGCTGCTTGCAGGATGAGGTAAGCAGTATTTAACAACACAGACTGTATCAGTTTAACAGTTATCTCAGAAAAGTAAACCGTGAGTGGTTCAATCACCATATCAAAATTATATCAATACACAAATTCTATATACATATAAAATTCAGGTGCCATGCTTTTAAAATTATTGTCTTATTTAAGATTCTACTGCTTTTCAGCAACAATCCATTACATGTCTAATTATTTTCAAATTCAATGTCATTACAATTAAAATGTCCACAACGAATGTTTTCTCTGTTTAATACACTTCCCCAGATAAGTCTTCTGAGAAGTAAACTGCTCTGAGTACTTAGGGATGCATCTGTAGGATTAACATCATCTTGGGAATTTAAGATCCCCATAATAACATTGCTTCAAGGAAATATTATGACATAAAATGGTCTGTAGTTATAATTGCTTATAATAATTCATTTACAAACATCAAAACCAATGTTATGTCAAATATATTTGCTATATTATATTTTTATTATATTATATCTAGAAGTAGTCTAAGTTTTGCAGTATGAAATTGAACAAGCTACACAAGATTTTGGTTTGCATTATAATTGATTCTTTTTGAAAAGGAGTGAATAAAAAATACAGAAATGAGACAATTTAGGGAATGGAACTACTATGAGATGGAAACGGAGCATGCTGATAAACACAGAAATAAGAAGAGGCAGGCTGCACACAGAGTGGTCAAAGATCTCTCTGAGGATGTGACTTTTCAGTTATGGGCAAGTAGCCAGTTATGTAAAAATATTGAGGAAAAAGAAAATGAAAATACAAAAAGTTAGAAGAGGAACTATTTTAAAAAGTGTATAAACTCTATGATTGTATCATGCCTCCCTCCAACTAGTAGCAACTCACAATTTGGAAGTTGATTAATCTCTGTAAACACTCTTCCTACCCCTGAAATTATTCGTATGGGAATTAAATACACCATAGAGAAAATGATTTGGGCACATAACATAGTCGCTGATATTTCAGTTCTGGTCTGGGTTCACCTGTACCCTATATTTTCATGATCATAGATCTTCTGGTTTCTAAGTGTGGATAAACTAAGCCAGATGAGAGTTACTGATTTTGACTGGGAGATAGAGCTAAGACCAAGAATTTCCATATATAAAAACTCTTACCTTCGATTGGTGAACCCATAATTACCTAATTAACAGTGTTTGATTTGGATGATTGGTACAACTAATTATAAGAGGATGAGATCGTTAGATAGCATCACCAACTCAGACATAAGTCTGAGCAAACTCTAGGAGATAGTGAAGGACAGAGGAGCCTGGCATGCTGTAGTCCATGGAGTCTCAAATAGCCAAATATGACTTAGTGACTGAACAACACCAGCAACTAAATATATATAAAAAATCATCAAGGCACCTAAGAAGCATAAAGTAATACTACTTCTCCAATTTCCCTTCCTGTGTGATATGTGGGTTTTGTTCCACTTTTCATAATCATTAGCTCTGTGATAGTAGAGTTTGTCTCATTCATTTTAGAAAACTTCAAACTGACTACATTAGTTATATATTGTAGACATTCAGGGATATTCACACATTATTTTTAAGCATCCTGATCTCCAGATCAGCTTCATAGAATGCATTACTGTGTCTATAACTAATCAAATCTCTATTTTAAAAACTGTTCTAGTGGCAACAGTCTCAGTTTAAGGTGAGATAACAGCTACCTTTTGTTGACTCCTTACACGATCTTTTATAAAGGTCCCAGGAGAGAGGTTCTAATTAGCATCTTTCTAAAAAATGAGAAAACTGAAGCACTGACATACTAAGAGGCTCTCCTTGGATCAGACATCTGCAAATTGGCCAGATGGAAATGCAAACCAATTAACTGAACTCTAGGGGTACACTCAATAACTTTATATCACTACTGCCTCTTTGATAACCTTTTCTAATATTCTATTTCTCTACATTTAAAATGCAGTTTGCTTATCATCCAAAAAAGGGGAAAAGTTATCCTTTTGATAATTCAATGCTTGATGAACCAGAAGAGTTTGACATGGCTATAGAGCCTGAAAAACAGAGTTCTTGGACCACCATTATCTATGCCTCTCAAGGTTAGGTGATCCCATTGTCCTAGGGCCAGATGACTGAAGTAACTTCTCATAGAGAGCCATTTTATTAGATAACTATGCATCATCTTTTAAAGCAATTAAGCATATAGAATGTATAATTTAGAAATTTAAAATATCACTTTCATTAACTTTTCAGGAATTTTACACACACACACACACGATACAGCAAAGGTATAATTATTTCTTCAATATAGTGAAAGACAGGGAAGCGTGGCATGCTACAGTCCATGGGATGGCAAAGAGTAGGACACAACTTAGTGACTGAACTGGGAATAACAGTCATTCCCAATGACACAATACTTTCAATTCCAATCAGATACATTTTAAAACACAATGTGAAAATCACTGGTCTTTGTAGAGAAGACATAAAAGGCAAAACCTAAGAAGCAAAAATTCTTGTAACTCCCTATGGCAGCAAGATATTCTAATGAATTTTTATATCAGCTATTAATATAAATAGTAATATTTCCCAAGTATATAATTCCAGACAATAAAATACTGATAGTCTCTTCTTCAAAAAAGGGCTAAAAATTAAAGATGTGACTGCATTAATCTCTATTAGACTATAATTAATTAGACTATAAAATTTGCAGACCTACCTTCAGCAGCAACAAAAGAAATGATGATAATTCCTCACTATTTATAATAGAATCTTGAACACTGCACACATTGAGAGCATCTCCCTAAGGAACTATCCAGATAATGAAGAAACACATTATAATTAAAATTATAGAAACATCTCAGGAGTAAGGGAAGTTAAGGAGGGTTAATCAGAAGAATGTCTTCTGATAACATTATGTGGCCAGTATCCTTAATATCATGGGTATAATCTCTCCCATCTTCACATGGTATAATATCTGCCTCAGGAAAGCACCTTGCACCTCAGGAAAACATTCTTGTTTTGCATTATACATTGTTGCTCAGTCACCTTCTTTTCTATTGTGCTTTAGTTCTAATAAGCATTATCTTTCAGGCCAAACACAGCAATGCACACCCTATGCATCTCATGGCTGTTGAAGAGATCACAGGTACCTCAAAAGTACAGATCACAAAGAAACATCTAGGGAGAATGAGTACAAGTAGAGGTCATTAGTGGAGAAGTTGACTGTAGTAGAACAATTTATCAGTGAACTTCGGCTCTTTTTGGAGTCAGTAGAGCATCAACTTCGATGTCAGTTAGATTGGAAATAAAATCTTAACTGTGCACCATAATTAACTGCCTGTCTTTGGAAAAGTAAGGATTCTCAGTTTCAAAGTTCATCTGTAGAAAAAGGAAAGTGCTGTCTCACAGTGAGGTATGCAGATCGCAGACCACATTGGGAAATTCTTAGCACAACGCCTGTCTCTGATGAGGCAGTCAAAAAATTGAGATGAGCTATGAATTTTCACCTATTAACAGTTCACAAGATCTCGCCACCTATTTGTGATTGTGATCAGTATTATCTCTGTGTTGAAGGGTAAAATATTAAAAAAAAAAAAAAAAACTGTGTAAAATAATTCTGAGGTTCAGTTTCTCCACAAAAAATGGACAGTAGGGCCTTCCCTGGTGGCTCAGACTGAAAAGTCTGCCTGTAATGCAGGAGACCCAGGTTTGATCCCTGAGTCCTGAAGATCCTCTGGAAAAAGGAAAGGCTATCCACTCCAGTATTCTTGGTGCTTCTCTGATGGCTCAGACATCAAAGATAGCTAGCAAATTAAAGAATCTGAATGGAAACCAAGATTGTTCATAAACTCCCATTTGTACTACCTCAATTTTGCTGGAAAATCATGGACAGAATAATACTCAGGCAAAGTTTTCCTCTTCAGTGCCCAAGGATCCCAGACTCCTTCTTAGTTCCTTCTCACCTTTTATGGAGAAGCTACATAAGGCAAATTCATTGGCACCAGATTATTATAACTTAACTTGCACTCCCTCGAGAAAAAGGGAATTTAAAACAAGAAAGCATTGTGTGTGTGAGTGTGTCTGTATGTGTGTGTGTGTGTTAAAGAGGGAGAGAGCAAGGAAGAGAGTCAAGATTAAATACATTTTATACTAGAGATGCTTAACTATAAAAAATTTATAGATATATAAATAAATGTATGAATGAGATCCATTTTTTAAAGTACTTTACAGAACTATCCTGAATTATCTGCAAATAGCAAAATTGCTTTAAATTCTCCAAAAGAATCAAGATTTGGGGAGATTATGAGCCAGAAGTGATCTTGGAGGTCAGATAATTCATCCTAAAAATTAACTGAATGAATGACACAAAATGAGTGGTTCAAGGTCACCCACAAATTATTTTGAAAACTGGAAACTAAAACCAGGAACATGACTTAACCAAGAACATTGACATCATCATTTTTCATGCAACACTGAAACAAATCTCAAAAGAGTAGAGAAAGTGGTTCACTTAAAAAAAAAAAAAAAGAGGTGACAAATATTATCCAAATCCACTTGCCAAATTCACTTGCTAAATTCAGACTTAAATTGGAGAAAGTAGGGACAACCACTAGACCATTCAGCTATGACCTAAGTCAAATCCCTTACAATCATACAGGGAAAGTGACAAATCGATTCAAGGGATTAAATCTGATAGACAGAGTGCCTAAAGAAGTGTGCACGGAGGTTCATGACATTATACAGAAGGCAGGGATCAAGATGATACCCAAGAAAAAGAAGTGCAAAAACACAAAATGGTTGTTTGAGAAGGCCTCACAAATAGCTGAGTAAAGAAGAGAAGTGAAAATCAAAGGAGAAAAGGAAAGATATACCCATTCAAATGCAGAGTTCCAAAGAATAGCAAGGAGAGATAAGAAAACCTTCCTCGGAGATCAGAAAAAAAGCCTTCCTTGGCAAAGAAATAGAGGGAAAAATAGAATGGGAAAGACTAGAGCTCACTTCAAGAAAATTAGAGATACCAAGAAAATATTTCATGCAAAGAGGAGCACAATAAAGAACAAAAGTGGTATGGACCTAATAGAAGCAGAAGATATTGAGAAGAGGTGGCAAGAATACACAGAAGAGCTGTACAAAAAAGATCTTCATGACCCAGATAACCACAATGGTGTGATCACTCACCTAGAGCCAGACATCCTGGAAGGTGAAGTCAAGTGGGCCTTAGGAAGCATCACTGCGAACAAAGCTAGTGGAGGTGATGGAATTCCAGTTGAGCTATTTCAAATCTTAAAAGATGATGCTGTGAAAGTGCTGCACTCAGTATGCCAGCAAATTTGGAAAACTCAGCACTGGCCATGGGACTGGAAAATGCCAGTTTTCATTCCAATCACAAAGAAAGGCAATGCCTAAGAATGCTCAAACTACCACACAATTGCACTCATCTCATATGCGAGTTAACTAATGCTCAAAATTCTCCAAGCCAGGCTTCAGCAATACATGAGCCATGAACTTCCAGATGTTCAAGTTGGTTTTAGAAAAGGGAGAAGAACCAGAGATCAAATTGCCAACATCTGTTGGAAAAAATTTGAAAAAACAAGAGAGTTCCAGAAAAAAAAAAAAAAAAAAAAAAAAAAACATCTATTTCTGCTTTAATGACTATGCCAAAGCCTTTGACTGTGTGGATCACAATAAACTGTGGGAAATTCTGAAAGAGATGGGAATACCAGACCACCTGACCTGCCTCTTGAGAAATCTGTATGCAGGTCAGAAAGCAACAGTTAGAACAACAGTCTGGTTCCAAATTGGGAAAGGAGTCTGTCAAGGCTGTATCTTGTCACCCTGCTTATTTAACTGATATGCAGAGTACATCATGAGAAAAACTGGGCTGGATGAAGCACAAGCTGGAATCAAGATTGCTGGGAGGAATATCAACATCCTCAGATATGCAAATGACACCACCCTTATGGCAGAAAGTAAAGAAGAACTAAAGAACCTCTTGATGAAAGTGAAAGAGGAGAGTGAGAAGGTTGGCTTAAAGCTCAACATTCAGAAAACTAAGGTCGTGTTATCTGGTCCCATCACTTCATAGCAAAAAGATGGGGAAACAGTGGAAACAGTGATAGACTTTATTTTTGGAGCTCCAGAATCACTGCAGATGGTGACTGCAGCCATGAAATTAAAAGACACTTACCCTTTGGAAGGAAAGTTATTACCAACTTAGAAAGCATATTAAAAAGCAGAGACTACTTTTCCAGCAAAGGTCCATCTAGTCAAGGCTATCATTTTTCCAGTAGTTATGTATGGATGTGAGAGTTGGACTATAAAGAAAGCTGAGCACTGAAGAATTGTTGCTTTTTAACTGTGGTGTTGGAGAAGACTCTTGAGAGTCCCTTGGACTACAAGGAGATCCAACCAGTCCATCCTAAAGGAAATCAATCCTGAATATACATTGGAAGGGCTAATGTTGAAGCTGAAATTCCAATACTTTGGCCACCTAATGTGAAAAACTGACTCATTTGAAAAGACCCTGATGCTGGGAAAGATTGAAGGTGGGAGGAGAAGGGGATGACAGAGGATGAAATGGTTGGATGGCATCACCAACTCAGTGGACATGAGTTTGAGTAAACTCAAGGAGTTGGTGATGAACATGGAGGTCTGACGTGCTGCAGTCCACGGGTTGCAAAGTGTCAGCCACGACTGAGTGACTGAACTGAACTGAGTAGAATTTACTGGTAAAAACATGGGCTATGGAGTCAACTTGTTGAATTCCCATTCTGGCTTTAACAATTTTGATCCATGCACTCTGGACAATGTTTCTTAATATTTCTGGGCTTCATTTTTTTTTTTTTTTGTCAAAATAGATTCCTTATATAGGTAGGTTTATTTTGAGGATTATGCAACAGAAAGTATGCACTATGGAACATATTGTTCTCCATACATGTCTGTGTGTGTTTGTGTGCATGCTCAGTCGTTTCTGACACTTTGTACATCCATGGACTGGGTAGTCATCAATAAATGGTAGCTATTAGTCATTAAGTAAAGAATCATAGAGAATGGCATTCAATATATTCCTTATCATCCACCTAAATGACTCAATGAATTATATAAGTAATAGTACCTAAAATAGTAAATATCCACACTTTTCTGGTCATTGGTATTTCATTTTTCTTTCTTGTCATTTATGAATCATAAGTCTAGTTTTGGCACATGATTGCCCAAATAAGAAAGCAGAGTTTTGATGGTTATAAATAAATGTATAATACAGAGTCTATATACCTTTGAAGGAAGAACCATTTTAGAAAGAGCATCAGTGTCATGGCTCTTCTGCTCAATAATGCAGGCAGGATTTATATTATTTGTAGACTGGTGCCATTTCCTTAAGAGATTATACATATAGGTGAGTATTAAATAATTGCTTTGTTAGATAGTATTTTGCACTAAATGAGTTCTCTGGAGAAATAACAATTGGGTACAATGCAGATTTGCCATGGAGCCCAACTGGTTTCTAGTGCTTTTCTTTTTTAGATTCAGTGTCAATATTTTCCTTCATACATTGGGAAGTCTACATCATAATATTGATGTCTGCCATCGATACTCATGCCATATTCTGTTACCCGTAATATTTGCTTAATCCAATTTAACACAGTTTCTTCCACACAATTATCATAACTTTGTGCCAAAACCTATTACCATCTCACTTTGGGTTATGGGTTGAAAAGTTTATTTAATATCCATATATCAAAATCTTGACTCCCAGTACTTCTGAATATGACTGAATTTGTAGATATAGTTTTTAAAGAGGAAATTAAATTGTAATCGGTTCAAATAGTGCATCCTAACCCAAGATATGGAGAAGGCAATGACACCCCACTCCAGTACTCTTGCCTGGAAAATCCCATGGATGGAGGAGCCTGGTGGGCTGCAGTCCATGGGGTCGCTGGGAGTCAGACACGACTGAGCGACTTCACTTTCACTTTTCACTTTCATGAATTGGAGAAGGAAATGGCAACCCACTCCAGTGTTCTTGCCTGGAGAATCCCAGGGACAGGGGAGCCTGGTGGGCTGCCGTCCATGGGGTCGCACAGAGTCGGACATGACTAAAGCAACTTAGCAGCAGCAGCAACCCAAGATGACTGGTATCTTTTTTAAGAAAGGAGATTAGAACACAAGAATACACACAGGAAAGACTGTGAGAGACACAGGAGGTGATGGCCGTCTATAAGCCAGACAGAAGCTTCAAAATGAAACCAACCCTACTAACGTTTTGATCTTGAATTACTATCCTCCAAACTGGAAGGAAATCAGTCTCTTTTGTTTAAGCCACCCCAGTCTGTGGTACTTAGTTATAGCAGCCCTCGCAAACTCATACGTTCTGCCTTCAGTAGACAAAGAGACTGCTTTCATATTCAAAGGAAGTTTTGGTTCTTTGAAGAGTAGTATCATTTTTAATATATTTCAAATATTTATAGTATACGTTCAAAATGTGCACAAAACATAAGTTTACAATTTATTGAATTTTTTTCAAAGTAAAAATGCCTTTATGACCAAACTTCTAAACCGAGTAGAAGACCAACACTCATCAGACAAACTTCTCCTCTTCTTTCCGAGTCAGTATTCCTCAACTTAGATGAATCTTTACTGTTAGCACTCTACAAAGTTTGTGTATTTTACTGAATTTTACACAACTGAAATCAAACAGAACACATTCTTTGATGTATAGTCTTCTGATGAAAACTCTGTTGATATCTGAACATTATGTTGATGATTGTTTTAGCTTGTTTCGACTGCTATAGTAATTATAACATAAGCATTTATTTATCACTGTTCTGAAAGCTGGAAGTCTAAGATTGGATTGGGTTCTGATGAGAGCATTCTTCCTGGTTTGTAGATGGCTGTCTTTTTGCTGTGCCCACACATCACATGGGGCAAGGGAGTGCCCTGGGCTCTTTTATGAGGGCACTAATCCAGTTCATGGGCTTCCCTCGTAGCTCAGAAAGTAAAGAATATTCCAGCAATGCAGGAGTCCTGAGTTTGATCCTTGTGTAGGGAATGTTCCCTGGATCAGGAAATGGCAACCCACTCCAGTATGTGAAGAACCACATGGACAGAGGAGCCTGGTGGGTTACAGTCCATGGGGTCACAGAGTCGGACACGACTAAGCATGAGCAGGCACTAATTCAGTTCATGAGGGCAAAGCAAAGCCTTCATGACCTAATGACTTCCCTAAAGCCCCCGCATTCTAAATAGCAATGGTTCTTTTATTACTGTAAGTGTAGAGATGAAGTTGACAACATTCACTGAATCATGGAGAAAGCAAAGGTATTCCAAAAAACCATCTACTTCTGGATTGTACTCCAACTATACCAGAAAATCTGGAACAAACAACCTCATTTAAAATGTGTAAATTGAACACCTGGCCAAAGAAAATACAAAGATAGTAAATCAGCATATCAAAAATACTCAAAAGCATATACCGTAAGGAAATTACAAACTAAAACAACAGTGAAGTAGCACTGCACACCTATTAGATCCAGGAAACTCAAAAAAGGGGGGCAGGGGGAGGGGCTTCTCTGGTGGCTCAGTGGTAAAGGATCTGCCTGACGATGCAAAACACCCAAGTTCAATCCCTTTCCCAGGAAGATCCCACATGCCACAGAGAAACAGCTGGATTTTTCCTCAGCTAAATAAGGCTCACCTGTGACCTGAACACTACATGTCTAGTACTTAGTAAACAGCTTTGAAAAAGTACCCAGACAAAAATTGTCACACAATTAGACACAGGAGCTCTACTTTTAATAGCTAAAAACTTTCAAATATCAGGATGTCTTCGGTAGATGACTGTGTAAGCAAATTGGGATACATCCAAAGTGAAGGGGAGCAAATGCTACCCCAAAATATACCCCTTCAGCATGAGAATTCACTGGACTTAATTAACGTTTTTTTTTTTAGAGGACACATGATCATCTCTGAAACCCAATTTCAAGATGGCTCTTCTGAGTCACATTTACAAGAGAAATCTCATTTCAAAGGAATTCTCTGTATATATCAGATAGAAGGATGACAGTCTTGTGAAACTCTTTTTTTATCAATAGGGAAAGCTAAGATGTAAATCTGTACAACAACCATACCCTTCCTTTCCTTTAGTTTTATTTTTAAATATTTATTTGTTTATTTGGCTGCGCCAGGTCAACCTTCATTGAGGCAAGCCAGATATTTAGCTGTGGCATGCAAACTCTTCGTTGTGGCATGGGAGATCTAGTTCTCTGATCAGGGATGGAACCTGGGCCTCCTTCTTAAGGAGTGTCCAGTCTTAGCCACTGGACCGCCAGGAAGCCTCTGTTTTGTTTTTAGACGAAGACAGTATCTAAGGTGATATCTTGGGCCATTTCAGTCAATGACTCAGTTTCCTGAGTTTCTCCAAAGCACACACAAGGTGCACATTATTAACCTGGTTTGCAAAACAAGTAAAGGTAGTTCATACTACAACACTGTATGCTTACAAATATGTAAATGGTAAATGGCATGTTATTTATTTTTAATTACTATGGGGAAAAAAATGTAGTATTGATACATGTTACAAAATGAATAAACATTAAAAACATCTTTAGTGAAAAAATCCATATAGAAAAGGCCACCCAGATCCCATATTCACCACGTCTGCTTTACATCCACCACGTTTGTCCAAATGACTGAAAATCTCAGTAACAGTCTTAAAAAAAATTGGATGAGGATGGGAAAAAGGATACATTCACACAATTGGACAATTGCTGAAGGTGGAAGTGGGGCTGTGAATTACATTATAATGTAGAAACTATATGATTTCCTGATTTTGGAGATTATGTGCTGGTTCCACAAGAGAAGGCACCCATTTTGGATAAAAAGCATGGAGTATTTTAGGTGATGTGGCAAATGTGAGGTGTTTTTTTTGTTTGTTTTTTTGTTTTTACCATTATTAAGAGTTTCCTGCACATTTTAAGTTACTGAAAAGTAAATTTTTCAAAACAACCATGTCAATACCACAAAAGAAAATCAGATCAGACAGGCTTGAAACTTTGTTATAGAGGCCAAGAATTACCCAGACGAAGTTCAAGGGAAGTTGAGATGCTCATTGCCCTTGAAGGAGTCCACATGGAATTTATAAATAAAATTTCCCACATAAAGTTGTTAGAATACATTCAGTAAAGTTGAATACTTTGGGATCAATTTACAATCATATAAAATACTACAATTTACAATTTGAATCAATATATGAAAAGCAGTTGTGTTTCCATACACTAATAACAATCAGAAACAAAAATTAAGAAAAAACTTAACCAAGGATGTAAAAGCCCAGTAGTCAGAAAACTAGAAAGCACTGATAAAGACAGCAAAGAAAACACAAATAAATGGGAAAATATTCCATGCTCATGCACTGGAAGAATGAGTTATTAAAATGTCCATTCCAACGAAAGCCATCAGCAAATGCACTGCAATCAAAACATAATATCCAATGGCATTTTTCATAGAAATATTCATAGAATATTCCTAATAATATTCTGCAACAACTAAGGACCCTAAACAGCCAAAAAGACTCTGAGAGAGAAGAATGAACCTGGAGGCATCTTCCTCTCTGACTTCAAACCACATCACGGAGCTGTAGTAACCACAACAGTGAGGAACTGGCACAAACACAGGCACAGGGACTCGAGGAAAGAATAGAGCGCCGGGAATAAAGCCACATGTATGTGGACAGTTCATGAAAATCAAGCCAAGAACGTGCAAAGATGAAAGGACAGTCCTTTCAAGAAACAGTGACAGAAAACTGGCCACCTACACCAAAGAACATCACTGGCCATCCTCTAGATCATCTAACAGAAATCTAACTAAAAACCCGCCGTTTGCACATGGAGCTCTTCCCCGCCCCGCCCCAGTCCTCTGAGATGGACCTCCGGTCAGCGCTCAGCTCGACACAGGAAACGTCTACTTCGTCCTCATTTTTCCCTCTTGCAGCGCCTCCTTGCTGGTGGGCACTGAGGCAACCCCGCTCCTCTCAGCCTGGACGCAGCCCGGTTATCCAGAAGCCTCAGCCCTCACGGTGCTGAGGAGACAAAGCTCCCGCCAGTTGGTCACTGAGCCGAGTCCGAAGGCAAACGTCCTGCGCCCAGGGGTCAGAGGGGGGTTGGCGCCCCCTGCGGGCCGCCAGAGAAGAGCGGGCAGCCCCGCGCTCACAGACCTCAGAGGGCTCACCCAGAAGCAGCTCTGCTGTGAGCGCTCAGACTGGAAACCCAAACTGAAATGGAGCCAAAAATCTCCATGACCCTGCTCAACACACGGCCAGGGAACAATTGATTAAAAACCATACGGAATGAAAGGAGCATAAACACAAACTTTGCAACTGACACCACATTTCAATTAAAAACTATAAACATTTTAGAAAACAAGAAAAAATCTACATGACCTTGAGTCTGGTGATGAGTTCTAAAACACAACCAAAAAGCCAATATACAAAATGTTTTAAATAAATTAATTAAAACACTGACTTTTAAAAATGTATACATTCACTCTGTAGAGGACCTTGCTCAAGAAAACCACAGGACAAAGTGTTAGGGGAACCACTAACCAAAACCACCCGCCCGTCCTTGCCGGGCACCAGAGAAACCACCTGCAGGAGTCATCTTACAACAGGAGGTCCTGGGTAAGAACAAGGAACTAAGAAGCCACCACCAACCAGAATTCAGGAAAGGTCAAAGGAGATAGGAGACTCCAATCCGCAGGTCTTACCAACCTCCCAGGATCCTCCTTGCCAGAATCCGCGGGCTCCAGTCCAACAGCAGGGCATTTTTGAAGAGAGGAAACAGTCCCAGGAAAGTTGAGGAGCTCACCAAAGGCCCCAAAGCTTTCAATGGCACAGCCAGAACTGTGGCTGAGCACTCCCAGCTCCCAGGCCTCTTGATACTGGCCTCTCTCACCAGATACAGGTGTGGCAAACTAGAATCTAAAACATGGCTGAGGGCTTCCCTGGTGGCTGAATATTAAAGAATCTTCATGCCAATGCAGAAGACGTAGGTTGGATCCCTGTCCATGCTGTGGAGCAGCTAAGCCCACGCACCGCAACCACTGAGCCTGTGTTCTAGATCCCAGAAGCTGCAACTACTGAGCCCGTGAGCCTAGAGCCTGTGTCCCACAACAACAGGAGCCACCAGTGAGAAGCCCACGCACCACAACTAGCATAGCCCCTGCTCGCCATAACTAGACAAAAGCCCACACATCAAAGACCCAGCACAGCCAAACATTAATAATTTTAAAAAAACGCATATCTGATAAAGAATTTTTACTCAAATTATACCAAGAACTCTAGAGCAAACAAACCTGTTAATAATTGGTAAAGACTGAAACTCCAGTACTTTGGCCACCTCATGAGAAGAGTTGACTCATTGGAAAAGACTCTGATGCTGGGAGGGATTGGGGGCAGGAGGAGAAGGGGACGACAGAGGATGAGATGGCTGGATGGCATCACTGACTCGATGGACGTGAGTCTCAGTGAACTCTGGGAGTTGGTGATGGACAGGGAGGCCTGGCGTGCTGCGATTCACGGGGTCGCAAAGAGTCAGACATGACTGAGCGACTGATCTGATCTGACCTGAAACAGACACCTGGCCACAAAGGGTACACTGATAGTAAACAACCATAAAAAAACATACTCAAGATCCTGGTGGGATGCATGCACAGCCGCCTTTGGAAGACAGTCTGACAGTTTTTTCCAAAGCTAAACAGACTCATCTAGGATGCAACACTACACCTCTTGTATTTAGACAACAAAATACAAACAAAAACTAGCATAAAATAATGTTCAAACAAAAACTAGCATAAAATAATGCACAGATTTATTCTGGGTTAAAAATTGGTTAAAAACTGAAAGATATCAGAATCTTCTTCTGTAAATGAATTAATAAGCAGATTAGGGCACATATACATCAAGGGGAGCAGAATATGCCACCCCAAGTTGTGTCTTTTTGACATCAGGATCATTCTGGACTGGCATTTAAAAAACAGCAGACCCAGGAGAATGTTTGAAAATGCCCTTTTAGGAATTAAATTTACATTTATTAGGGAAATCTCCACTGGTAAGGCTGTCTCCACCTGTGTACCAGAAATGGAAGGATAACTAAGTCTTGAGAGAAGGTAGTCCATGGAGATAGCCTGGATGTAAATCTGCATAATATCCAGACCCTTGATTACTGTGCTTTGCCTCCAAACCTCTCAAATCATTCCACCACCCACCGCCCCCCCCCCGCCCCCACCACACCCCCCACCACCATATCTTTCTTTTGTTCTTAGCTAAAGATAGCACATAAGTTACAGGCTTGGGCCATTTCAGGTTTTCCTAGGTACCTTACAAGCATATAGGGGGTATGCATGGTAGTAAGCTTCTGTTTTCCTCCAGTTCATCTGCCTTTCATTGTGGGGAAAAGTCTCAATGAGGAAAAGAGAAATATAAAGGGAACATTATTTTTCCTCCAATACACATGCAATGGAATAGTATTCGGAAATATAGCGGAATGAACCATCAAACCAAGCAAAAACCATGGATGAATCTTACATGTATATTGCTAAGTGAAAGAATCCAGTCTACACACTAATGACCCCATTTATACAACATTCTGAAAAAGGCAAAACAGACTTAGAAAAAGATTATGAGGTAGGAGATTCAATATTCCATCTGATACATTACAGATGAAATGGTTGGATGGCATCACTGACTCGATGGACGTGAGTTTGAGTAAGCTCCGGGAGTTGGTGATGGACAGGGAAGCTTGGCGGGCTGCAGTCCATGGGGTCGCAAAGAATCAGACGCAACTGAGCAACTGAACTGACATTTCAGATGAATATCTACCACTGTGCATTTGTATAAACCCATAGATCTTTAGATCTCAATTAGTAAATCATAATCTATTCAAATTTAGTTATTTAGGATATGAGAGTGTTACAGAATGAAACACAGAATGCAGCAGAGTCTAAATGACTTAGAAATGCATGGAAAGAACTCACTCTTTGTTGGTGGCAGGGACGGCATAGGCTGACAAGAGCTGAAGCACCAGCAGGTCCTGAGGATCTTAGCTCAAAGACAGCCAGAACTGGGAAGATAAAGGGGTACAGCAGGGCCCCCACCCCGTTCCAGTCCTCTTGCTTCTCAGTCCGCTTTCTGGGCCTGGAGGAGGGTCCTCTCCAACTGGACCGGTGTGGACCCATGGGCAGCGTCACTGCATGGTGATAGCTGGGCACATGGGGCCCCTGGGCCACATGCAGCTGCCCAGGGCTTCCAGGAGCCCATGTGCAAGCGCCGGGACAGACTCGACACCTAAAGTGTCATCTGACACACAGACTCACCACCTAAAGTGGAAACACCTGGTTCCTGGGAATCTGGAACTTAGCTTTTTTAAGGCCCTTTCCTTGGCCCTCGCCCTTCTGGGCTGCTGTGTCTCCTCCTGACTCCTCCCCCTGAGACGTGTGGCTCACAGGAGCCTCCCTAGGACCTGAGCTACTCAGCAGCTCCCACTGTGGTCCAGCCTCTCAGAGGGGCTGCTCCACCGCCCGTTGTAAACAAGGGAACTTGCCGTGGAAAGGCCCCTGCGCGACGGTCAGGAGACAGCTGCGCAGGGACGGCCACGCCCACGCCACCTTCTACGCCTGCCCATGCCGCCTGGTTCAAGGACTCTGTTTTCCTTATAAGGGCCTCGGAGATCCCCTCGGTCCTTGTAGAAGTGTTCTGGAACGCGAGTGCAGGAAGCTAGCACACACTTTCTGCATTTCGGTCCTGCAATGCGGCTCAAGCCTTTCCCCTTCACGACCACACTGGCAATGTCGGGAGTCACTTAAATCGTTTTGCCGTTTAGTTGCTCTGATTAACTCCAAGGACCACATGCCTACACGCGTCTCTAACTGGAGCATGCACGGCCCCAGTTCGAGGTACGGGGGATGCAAAACAGAGTGTCTGTGATACAGCTTCCTGGGGCATCATGTTTATTCCCGGTGCTTTAGAAGGACACCCATTCAGCTTGAACTAACCCCACAATGTCCCAAAGACGAAACCTGAGCAGGTCCTGAGGAGAGCAGACTCCCTGTCTTCCTGAACTGAGTCCCACAATGTCCCAAAGCTGAAGCCCCAATGGGTTCTGAGGAGACCAGACTCCCTTCAGCCTGAACTGAACCCCACAACGTCCCAAAGCTGAAGCCCCAACGGGTCCTAAGGAGACCAGACTCCCGTCAGCAGGTAGCCAGATGCTCAGGCAGAGCGGGAATTCCGCTTGGGGTGGGGTGGGTCGGGGAGGCGGGTTCCCCACTCCCTGCCAGCCAATGGGAACTGCAGCTTAAGCCTCCCTCACTCGTGCAGGCGCAGCTAAGTGGAGACCCCGCCCCTCAGGGCAGTTCTGCTAGGTCCATTAAACTATGGAAATTCAAACTGAAATATTGCCAATATCCAAAACTTCTCCAAAATAGTTAAGGAATAATTAACTTGAAACTGTATAGAATGAAATGTAGTCACCAAATTCACTCAGATTTATTAACAGACATTTAAATTTTGAAACTATCAAAATTGTGGACATAAACATAGAAAATCTACATGACCTTGGGTTTGGCCTGTATATCATGAGCTTTGAGTTTTAACACACAAGCTGTCAGTCCACAAAAGAAAAATATTGTGGACTTTATAGAAATAAAGATGTCTATTCTGAAAGACCTCATTCAGAAAATCAAAATACAAGCCACAAACTGGGAGAAAATATTTGAAAAATTCATATTTGAAACAGGATTTGGACACAAAATAGACAAAGACCTCTTGAACAACCCTATAAACAATAAGTAAAGATCTGAACACTCAGCCAAATGTTATACAGATAGTACAAAACAGAAACACACTCAACATCATCCACCATTAGGGAATTACAAATTAAAGTCACGAGCTATCACACTACACATATTAGGGCTGCTAAACTCTAAATATATGACAATACCAATTGCTGGAGGCTGAGGAATAGCAGGAACGCTCCCTCAGTGCTGGTGGGATGCATGCACAGCCACCTCGTAACACAGTTGGGCAGTTTTCTCCAAAGCTAAACACACCTCACCTTGGGATCCAACAATCGTACTTCCAGTATTTAGGAAACTGCTTTGAAAAATCCATGCCCAAACACAAAGGAAGATGAACTTAGGCACAGAAGCACTATCCATAATAGTTAAAAGCTTGAAGTAATCATGGTATCCTTCAATAGATGAATGCATAATCAAATTGGGGTATATCTATGTCAAAGCAAGTAGAACATGCCACCCCAAAATATGCCTCTCTGCTGTGAAGATTGCTTAAGTCCACTTCCATGAAAAAAAAAAAAAAAGGACTCTCAGTGAACTAAGTAGCAATTGCCGTTTTGTGATGGACATTTACAACAGAGAAATCTCTGCATTTAAGGGTTGTCCCTGTTTGCACCAGAAATAAAAGGCTAATTAAAACTCAAGTAACTTATCAATGGAGAGGTCCTGACTTAAATCTATAAACAATCATACCCTTCTTTACTGTGTTTTGTGTAATTACCTTCCATAATGGGCTTGTCCCATTCTTCAGGGTCTTGTTTTTAGCTGAAGATGGCATTTAAAGTGATGACTTTGGGCATTTCAGGGAGTGACTCAGGTTTCTTTGGTAGTTCCCCTGTATACAGAGGCTATTTGTTGTTTTAGTCACTAAGTCATGTTTGCCTCTTTGCGACCCCACGGACTGTAGCCCGCCAGGCTCCTCTGTCCATGGGCTTCCCCAGGCAAGAATACTGGAGTGGGTTGTCATTTCCTTCTCCAGGGGATCTTCCCAACCCAGAGGTCAAACCCAAGTCTCCTGTATTACAGGCAGATTCTTTACCACAAAGCCACCAGGGAAGCATAGAGGAGGTATGCCTCTGTTTTTCCTCCTGGTGATTTGTCTTGTATTATGGAAGGGCAGAGTGAAAATTGTTTTTCCTCCCATACACATGCAATGGAGTATTACTCATCAGTAGTAAGGAATGAACCACCAAACCTTGAAAAGCATGGTTAACTCTCACGTGCTATCACTCAGTGAAAGAATGCAGTCTGGGGTATGACCTCATTTATGACATTCTAGGAAAAGCACAGCCACACAGATGATGAGCAGATCCTCTGCTGAAGGGGCTGAAGTGTTCCCTGTGACGCTTTAGGATGGGCCCCTGTCACTATGCATTTGTCTACGCTCGTCGATTTGTATAGCCCAAGGGATCAAACAATCTACTCAAGTATAGTTATTCAGGGTGTAGGAGAGTCGCAGGACAGAATACACAATGCAACAAAACCTAACCACATTAGAAATGCACTGAAAAGATATCTCACTGTAGGAGATGGGGCGAAATGTGTTGACTTTAGAAATGAGTGAATCGATACACAAAAGGCAAAATGGCCTGCACATAAACACTGGGCTTCATTTTATAGAGATCTTTCCAGAGTGCTGCTGCTGCTAAGTCACTTCAGTCGTGTCCAACTCTGTGCAACCCCAGAGACAGCAGCCCACCCAGCTCTGCCATCCCCGGGGCTCTCCAGGGAAGAACACTGGAGTGGGTTTCCATTTCCTTCTCCAATGCATGAAAGCAAAAAGTGAAAGTGAAGTCACTCAGTAGTGTCCGACTCCTAGCGACCCCATGGACCACAGCCCACCAGGCTCCTCTGTCCATGGGATTTTCCAGGCAAGAGTACTGGAGTGGGGTGCCACTGCCTTCTCTGTTCCAGAGTGCAGTAGCTAGCAATTCTGAGACCACTGTACGTGTAACCTGAAGAGGAGAAAAGGGCCAGGCTACAGGAGTGGGAAGTTACAGATAAAGAACAAGAGGACGAAGCTGAGCCCCTGACCACCACTCCTTATGGCTCTGAGTTGTGTCCAACAGGACCACCATCACCTGCACGTAGGTGCTATAACCAACCTGCCCCCTCCTGGCCTTTCCCCTTCCTCCCTGCGATGATTCCAGTGACATTTCCAGCCTTTACCCCTCTCCCAGGCCAGGTGTATCTGTCCATCCACAGCCTCCCCACCTCATCCTGGGGACTAACAGGCCCCTCGAGGACTGTGATCCTGCTGCTCCCCACGCCCAGGAGGCAGCCCCAACTTCTCCAGCTGCTGAGCCCAGACACCTGGTGTAACCGAGCAGGAGCCAATGGGGCTCTCCCAGAACAGACCCCGTCCCGTAGCCTTTGCTGTAACTCCTTTCTGAAGTATGGAGATAATAGTATCTGAGGCACATTCAGGGAGTTGTTTTACAGCTGCTAAAAGCCCCACTGAGTGGAAGAAGTTAACTACTTGATGAGCATGAACACGTTACCCCCAGAGTGTCCAGTGCCTGAGGATTTGTGAGGTTAGCCACCTGTTACCTCACCAACCAGAGAACCGTGCACCAGCAGTTCTCTGTCACCCCCTCTCCCTCATGTGGCCCGTAAAACTGCTTTCCTGAAACCCTTCAGGGATTTCAGTGTTTAGAGCATGAGTTACCTGTCTCCACATATTGGTGCCTTTACAATTAATGCTGCACTTTCCTTTACCGCACCTGGTGTCAGGCGACTGGCTTTACTGCACTCAGGGGTGTGGACTCAAGTTTGGTTCAGTAACACAGAAGCCTCCCAGGTTCCCAGTTCCTTGTGCCCCAGGGACTGTCAGCTCCTTCTCCAGGGCATATGGCCAACCCCCACACTAATTCCCCTCTACACCCACGGCCCTGGCCCAAGCCTAATCCCTCCATCAGGCCCTACAAAGCTCTCTGCCCTCACAGTGCATCTCACATCCCACCCAACATGGTCTTTTTGAAGCCTGAACAAGACCATGCCCCACTCCTCCCTGTGATTCCCCTCACCTGAAGAAGCCAGGCCTGATCTGTTCCAGGTGACTCCAGGATCCTCATTCTCTCCAGACCCCACGTGTGTGGCCACTGTCTGTGCCCGTCTATATGGGCCTGTGGTGATCTCCTAAAAAAGGGTTATTTTATATACAGATAATGGAGTGAATGGTGGCCCCCAAAGATGTGTCCCCCCAGAACACGGAAACAGGGCCATATCTGGGAAAAGGGTCTTTGTAGATGTAGTTAAGGATCTCAAGGTAAGGTCATCTAGGGTTAGGGTGACCTTCAATCCAACTGAGAGAGTCCTGATAAGAGATGAAAGAGGACACAGACGAGAAGGCTCATGAAGATGGAGGCAGAGGTGGGAAGGAGGGGGCCACAAGTCCCAGGACCCCTGGAGCCCCAAAGCTGGAGAAGGCAGGAAGGACCCTATCCTAGAGCCTCTGGAGGGACCTCAGCGCTGCGCCACCTTGGTCTCAGGTGTCTGGTCTACAGGACTGGGGGAGGATGAACTCCTGCTGCTTTAAATCACCCAACATGTGGTCGTTGTTAGAGAAGCCACAGTGAACTCACACAGGCCCTGCTCTGTAGGATCCTAAAAGTGTGGGTCTCACTAAAGGAAGATGGAGGCTGGATTACAGAACCCTTAGAGTCAGAACAATGGCACCCCACTCCAGTACTCTTGCCTGGAGAATCCCATGGACGAAGGAGCCTAGTAGGCTACAGTCCATGGGGTTGCGAAGAGTCGGACACGAATGAGCAACTTCACTTTCACTTTTCACCTTCATGCATTGGAGAAGGAAATGGCAACCCACTCCAGTGTTCTTGCCTGGAGAATCCCAGGGACAGGGGAGCCTGGTGGGCTGCTGTCTATGGGGTCACACCGAGTCGGACACAACTGAAGTGACTTAGCAGGAGCAGCAGCAGCAGCAGAGCCAGAACTGGACCCTCAGAAATGCTAAAGCAGTGGCTGGACCCCAAAATGTTGAGGGGTCAAGTCTGAACCCTGTCCCTAGGGGTACTACGGCACATGACTCCCCAGGTTCTTACACCTGTATGTGGCATAGTAAGTATCTAGTCCTGACTGAGGACATTTAATGTCACTGTTCACATTACTCATTAAGAACCCACCAGTTACACAGCAAAAACCCAATTAACGCTTGCTACACCAATGAGCAATTCTGAAGAGGGTCGGGGGTGGGGACTTATGTGCAGACAGCAGGCCTCCCACCCTCAAACCCCTCCACCACACTGCCAACACCCTTCTCCACACCCCTGACAAAATACTCTACTCTCCAAAACATCCTAACTCTAACCCCTAAACCTAACCCCTAACTCTAACCCTAAACCGTAACCCTACCGTCAACCCTAAAAATAAACCCTAAATCAAAACCCTAACCCCTAACCCTAACCCTAAGCCTTAGCCTTAGCCCTAACCCTAAACCCTAGACCTAAACCCTAGCCCTAAACCTAACCCTAACCCTAGCACCTAAAATCTAACACCTAACCCTAACCCCTAACCTGAACCCCTCACCCTAACCCCTCACCCTAACCCTCTGCTGCTGCTGCTGCTAAGTCACTTCAGCCGTGTCGGACTCTGTGTGACCCCATAGACAGCAACCCACCAGGTTCCCCCGTCCCTGGGATTCTCCAGGCAAGAACACTGGAGTGGGTTGCCATTTCTTTCTCCAGTGCATGAAAGTGAAAAGTGAAAGTGAAGTCGCTCAGTTGTGTCCGACTTTTAGCGATCCCATGGACTGCAGCCCACAAGGCTCCTCCATCCATGGGATTTTCCAGGCAAGAATAATGGAGTGGGGTGCCATTGCCTTCTCCGCCCTAACCCTCACCCTAACCCTAAAACCCTATCTTGACACCCTTACCCAACACCTTGTTCTGACAATCTAACATTAACCTGACACTAACCCTAACCCTAAGCTAATTCTCACAATTCTTCCATGTTGATAAACCTTGTAATCCTTTATTATGTGAAACAAACCGGTTCTAAAGGGTCAAACATTCTGTGATTCCACTGGTATGAAATATCCAAACAAGTCAAATTCAAAACCAGAAAACAGCAGAAAGTAATTCCCAGTAGTCAGAGACTTCATGTTTCATGGACCCAGTTTACCCTGGGGTAACTGACGTCCCATGATGTCTCCAAAACCGATTATACGATGACTGTGTAAGCAAATTGGGATACATCCAAAGTGAAGGGGAGCTAATGCTACCCCAAAACATACCTCTTCAGCATCATACTTAGTTGGACTTAACTTTTTTTTTAAAGGACACATGATCATCTCTGAAACCCAGGTCAAAATGGTTCTGTGAGTCACATTTACAAGAGAAATCTCATTTCAAAGGAATTCTCTGTATATACCAGATAGAAGGATGACAGTCTTGTGGAACATTTTTTTTTATCACTAGGGAAAGCTAAGACATAAATCTGCACAACAACCATATCTTTCCTTTCCTTTGTTTTTATTCTATTTAATATATATTTGTTTATTTATGTGGTTGTGCCAGGTTGACCTTCCTTGATGCAAGCCAGATGTTTAGCTACAGCACGCAAACTCTTAGTTGTGGCATGGGAGATCTAGTTCTCTAATCAGGGATTGAACCTGGGCTCCCTTCTTTGGGAGTGCAGAGTCTTAGCCACTGGACCATCCAGAAGTCCCGGTTGTTTTTAGATGAAGATGGTATCTAAGGTGATATCTTGGGCCATTTCAGTCACTGACTCAGTTTCCTGAGTTTCTCAAAAGCACGCACAAGGTACGCATTATTAAACTGGTTTGCAAAACAAATAAAGGTAGTTCATACTACAACACTGTATGCTTACAAATATGTAAATGGTAAATGGCATGTTATTTATTTTTAATTACTATGGGGAAAAAGAATGTAGTATTGATACATGGATAAACATTAAGACCATCTTTTGTGAAAAAAATCCTCTATATGTCCTTTTCTATATAAAGGCCACCCAGATCCTATATTCACCATGTCTGCTTTAAATCCATCAGGTTTGTCCAAGTAACCAAAAATCTCAGTAACACTCTAAAAAACAAACATAAAAAAACAGATGAGGATGGGAATAACAGATATATTAATACAATTGAACAATTGCTGAAAGCAGAAGTGGGGCTGTGGATTACATTATAATGTAGAAACCATTTGATTTCCTGATTTTGGAAGTTATGTGCTGGTTCTGCAGGAGAATGTGCCCATTTTGCATAAAATATTTTAGGTGATGTGGCAAATGTGAGTACTTTTTACCATTACCAGGAGTTTTCTGTACATTTTAAATTTCCGGAAAGTAAATTATTTTTCAAAACAACCATGTCAGTACTAAAAAGAAAATCAGATTAGACAGGCATGAAACTTTCTTATAGAGGCCAAGACTTACCCAGACGAAGTTCAAGGGACGCTGTGATGCTCACTGCCCTTGAAGGAGTCCACATGCAGTGAAGAAGTACTGTGGGAAGTCTATCTGTAACCACCATGTCTTGGGTCCTCTGAATGACCTATTGCAGGAGAAACAGATTTTACAAATAAAATTTTTCCCATAACTTCACAAAAAGTTGTTAGACTATATATATAAGTTGAATAATTTGGGATCACTTTACAATCATATAAAATACTACAATTTACAATCCCCATCAATATACAAAAATCAGTTGCATTTCTATACACTAATAGCAATCAAAAACAAAAATTAAGAAAATCCCACTTACAATTGCATCAAAAAATGAAACATCTAGCAACAAACTTAACCAAGGACACAAAAGACCAATAGTCAGAAAACTAGAAAGCACTGATAAAGAAACCAAAGAAAACACAAATAAACAGAAAACTATTCCACGCTCATGCACTGGAACAATGAGGAATTAAAATGTCCATTCCAACCAAAGTCATCAACAAATACATTGACTGCAATCACAAAATAATATTCAATGGCATTTTTCACAGAAACAGAAATATTCCTAATATTAGGCTGCTAATATTGAACAGGACCTTAAATAGCCAAAAAGACTCTGAGAAAGAAGAACACAGCTGGAGGCATCTTCCTCTCTGACTTCAAACTACATCATGGACCTGTAGTAACCACCACAGTGAAGAACTGACAGGAACACAGACTCATGGACTCCAGGAAAGAATAGAGAGCCCAGGAATGAACCCACATGTACGTGGTCAGTTCATGAAAATCAAACCAGGAACGCGCGAAGAGGAAAGGACAGTCTTCCCAAGAAACAGGGACAGGAAAACTGGCCACCTACACTAAAAAACATCACTGGCCACCCTCTAGATCATCTAACAGAAATCTAACTAAAAACCCACTGTTTTCCACATGGGGGACTGAGGCTGAAGCTCCAATACTTTGGCCACCTGATGCAAAAAAACTGATTCATTGGAAAAGACCGTGATGCTGGGAAAGATTAAGGCAGGAGGAGAAGGGGATGACAGAGGGTGAGATGGTTTGATGGCATCAGCGACTCGATGATTATGAGTTTGAACAAGCTCCAGAAGATGGTGAAGGACAGAGAAACCTGGCGTGCTGCCATTCATGGGGTCACAAAGAGTCAAACAAGACTGAGTGACCGAACAACAATAAAAACAACCAATATGATGCTGGTCAGCCCCCTGATGACCAACGTGAAGATGACTTCGAGATGACTGTGCTGTTTCTGCAGTAGACCCCGCCCCCAGTCTGTCTATAAAAACTCTCACCCCCTGCTGTCAGCTGCGGGGCGGGGGGCGGGGGGGGGGCGGTGCGGGGGTGTGGGAATCGACCCTTGGACAGATGTCCACCACCCTCCCCTGTTCCACTTGCCAGCATCTGAAATAAAGCAAACGTTCCTTTCCACCAGCCTGGCCTGTTTATTGGCTTCTGAGCGACAAGCAGCCAGATGGCCCACCTACCTTTCAGTAACAGTAGTAATGCTTCCTAAGGCCCACTACACTTACCCTCCAGAATGTCTGGCTCTAGGTGAGTGAACACAGCGTTGTTACCCAGTCATTAAGGCCTCTTTGCTTGTTTAGTTTTTCTGTATGTTCGTGTGGCTTTTTCTTAACCTCTGTTGCTTCTACTAGGTTCTTACCATTTCTGACCACCGTGTGCATCCTTGAATGAAATGTCCCCTTGGTATCTCCAGTTTTCTTGAAGTGATCTCTAGTCTTTTTCATTCTATTGTTTTCCTCTATTTCTTTGCATTCTTCACTCAAGAAGGATTTTTTATCTCTCCTTTGCCATTCCCTCCTCCACTGGACAAAATGTGGTCTGCTGGAGGAGGAAATGGCAAACCACTCCAATATTCTTCCCTCAAGAATACCATCAACAAAGGCAAAAAAAATCACCCATACACTCCAAATCAAATTAAAACATGTAAAAGAAGAAGAAACACTGAGTCTATTCCCCTCAGGCCTTGGGGACCCAGGCTGGTGTCACATCCCAGGAGCCTGAGCAGGCCTGGGGCCGAAGGCTGCAGTCTTGTGGGCTGAGGGAGCTGGGAGGATGCACCATCCAAGGGGCCCGCCCCTCCCGATGGACCTGGACTGCCTGCTGCCCCTGCAAACATGCACCATCTCAGGTCCCCACAGGCCCTCCTAGAGAAACCCAGCCTACTCCCCTGCAAACACGCACCATCTCAGGTCCCCACAGGCCCTCCTAGAGAAACCCAGCCTACTGCACCCAAAGGACGGTAGAGCCTCTGGGCCAGAAGAGCTGTGAAAACCTCCCAGGACTGACTCCTTGTCTCCTCCTTGTGGGGTTCCCATCTCCAGCCTCCTTCCTCAGGGTCACCCCACCTACAGATGACGGCACCCTCTGTAGAGCGGTCTAGTAGGAATCTGAATGTGTCTGGAGCATAAAGTGTAAGGGGGAAGAAGTAATGGGACACAAGTCCTAAGTGCTTCTTCCGGCACATTCCACTCATTGACAGTCCAGGAGCAGAACTTCCCATGAGACTCTCCGTGCTCAACTAACCAGATTTGGGAGGAAATGCTACCACCTTGTGGCCATTTCTCATAACAACAACTTTAAAACCGATGGTCTGAAACTGAAGTGGCCTCAAACTTCACAAGGCCTGCCAGGCAAGAATGACACCTGCCCTCAAGTAATGTCCTCAGGCAAATTATCGGAAAAAGGTTTAAAAACAGGCAAACTTTCAGGAAACCAACTTCAAGAGGTCAATTGTCCTCACATTGTATAAGATCAAAAAGCATCTGGAAAGATACTCCACCTCACTGCAAATCAAAACTACAATGAGAAATCACCTCACACTGGACTAAATGGTCAGCATCAAAAGATCTACAGAGAATAAATGCTGCAGAGGGTGGAGAGAAAGAACAGTCTTCCTATACTCTTGTGGGAATGTAAACGGCTGCAGCCAGGATGGAGAGCTGCATAGGCAAGCCTTAAAAACCGAAACATAGAGGAACCAATGGGATCCTGCAATGCGACTCCTGGGCTGAGATCTTGAGAAAATCATAATTTGAAGTGACACGTGCACACCTGTTTTCAGGGCAGCACTATGTACAATAGCCAAGAAATGGAATCAACCAAAATGTACATCGACAGAAAAATTAAGACTAACTGGTACAGCCCTACATGGGAATAGTACTCAGCCAAAAAACTCTACAGAATAATGGCACTGGCAGCAGCAAGGATGCACCGAGAGAGTATCAGACTAAGTGAAGCAGGTCAGAGTGAGAGAGACAAACGTCATAAGATATCATGGATGGAATCTATAGATTCTTATAAATGAACTAATTTACAAAACAGACACAGATTCACAAACATACAAAGCCAAGTTATGATTATCAAAAAAATGTTGGTGGGGAGGGATTATTTAAGAGTTTGGAATTAACATATACACACTAATAAATAACAAGTAAGTAATCCAAAATAATCTCCTGAATAGCAGAGGAAAATCTTCTTGACACACTGTAATAACCTATCTGGGGAAAAGGACTGGCCCCCCAATAATAAATATGCCTCTAATGTATAACTGAATTAAGTTCCTGAATACCTAAAACAAACCCAGTGCTGGACATTAACTCTACTGTTGTTCAGTCGCTAACAAGCTTCCCTGTCCTTGACCACCGAAGTTTGCTCAGCCTTCTTTATGGTCCAACTCTCACATCCATATGTGACTACTGGAGAAACTGTAGCTTTGACCAGATGGACCTTTGTCAGCAAAGTAATGCCTCTGTTTTTAATATGCTGTAAAGATTTTTCATAGCTTTTCTTCCAAGAAGTAAGCATCTTTTAATTTCATGGCTGCAGTTACAATCTGCAGTGATTTTGGAGCCCCAAAAAAGAAAATCTGCCACTGTTTCTGTTTTTTCCACATCTATTCAGATGCCATGATCTTAGTTTTATGAATGTTGAGTTTTAAGACAGCTTTTTCACTCTCCTATTTCACCTTCATCAAGAGGTTCTTTAGTTCCTCTTCACTTTCTGCCATTAGGGCAGTGTCATCTGCATATCTGAGGTTATCGATATTTCTCCTGGCAATCTTGATTCCAGTTTGAGCTTCATCCAGCTGGGCATTTCTCATGACATACTCTGCAAGCTAAATAAGCAGGGTGACAATACACAGCCTTGACATCCTCCTTTCCCAATTTGGAACCAGTCCACTGCTCCATGTCTGGTTCTAACTGTTGCTTCTTGATCCGCATACAGGTTTCTCAGGAGGCAGGTCAGGTGGCCTGGTATTCCCATCTCTTGAAGAGTTTTCCACAATCTGTTGTGATCCACACAGTCAAAGGTTTTAGCATAGTCAATGAAGCAGAAGTAGTTGTTTTTCTGGAATTCTTTTGCTTTTTCTATGATCCATTGGATGTTGGCAATTTGATCTTTGGTTCCTCTGCCTTTTCCAAATCCAACTTGTACCTCTGGAAATTCTTGGTTCACATACAGTTGAAGTCTAGTTTGAAGGATATAGAGCATGACCTTGCTAGCATGTGAAATAAGCGAGATTGTACAGTAGTTTGAACATTCTTTGGCATTGCCCTTCCTTGGTATTGGAATGAGAACTGACCTTTTACAGCCCATTGCTGAGTCCTAAAACTCTGATTCTGGTCTTCACTAAGGACTGATGCTATTCCTCACTAAAGCCATGACACTGGTCTTCACTAATTCCTGACTCAGCTCCTCACTAAATCCCTGCCCTGCTCCTCACTAAATCCCTGAAACTGGTCATCACTAAGCCCTGACTCTGATCCTCACTGAGGCCTGACCCTGTTCCTCAGTAAAGCCCTGGTGATGTCACTTACAAATGGTTAAGTGTGTCTCTTACTAAGAGGGATCTTCCCAACCCAGGGATCAAACCTAGGTTTCCCGCGTTGCAGGTGGATTCTTTACCGAGGAAGCCTGTAGACAGGACTTGTCTAAATCAATTATGTATGACAGACAGAAGTTTGTCAGGTTTAAGCTAGCTTAAAGCTACTCTCCTAGGAGGCACTTCCTAGGAGTGCCTCCTTGGACTTCCTTGGTGGCTCAGACGGTAAAGCATCTGCCTACAATGCGAGAGACCCAGGTTCAGTCCCTGGGTCGGGAAGATCTCCTGAAGAAGGAAATGGCAACACACTCCAGTATTCGTGCCTGGAAAATCCCATGGATGGAGGAACCTGGTAGGCTACAGTCCATGGTTTCACAAAGAGTCGGACACGACTGAGCGGCTTCACTCTTTCACTCACTCTCCTAGGAGGCACAGGTCACACATAAGCAGGGTCTCTTATCGTTGGAGGGGGCCTCGCCCTCATGTGGGAAGTAGGACACATATTTCTTAAAAAGAAATCATCACTGGGCTCCACACTCACACATAGCAGGAAACTGAAAGAATCTGTGTCCTTAAACATCTCAACAGGCAAAAGAAAAATGCTACCAATTTCTCTGAACACAGATGGTCAGGATCCAGGGAAGATCCAGGAATTTCTTAAAATGCAGCTCAGTGTCCTATAAAGACAGACACAGGAAGTGGCCTGATTCCAGCATCCTAGGCTTCCAAGAGGAGGTGACCACACTGGAAGCCTTCTGCAAAAGTATATTCTTTATCAGAATAAAAATATATTCTTGAAATTGCAAGCACACAAGTTATTATTTGAAAACCTAAAATATTCTTAAAAACTTAGCACCCTGATCTTTGTGGTTCCCATTGGTTCCTTTGTGTTCCAATTTTCTAGGTAGAAACAAGCCATCATTTCAAATTAGTTTCTTCTAATTCTGTTATTTGTTATTATAGGAATGAAAGGTCAAGCTTGAAAAAAAAACACAAGAAAATTCCTGAAAATAATTAAGTAACTCAAAGAGCCCACAAGCTGCATGTACTTTGTCTTCTAACAGTTATGTTTTTCTCCCTAAAGAAACCTGAAAAAATTGGCTCCCTGGTTTGTTGCTTCTCTGTTCAAACTGAGCTAAAGCGAAATTGAGATCATATCAATGAGTAAGAGTTTTTGAATTTTGAGATGTCATAGAGGGTAACAGGGGCTGGAGAAAGTGGAATGCTCCTACACTGCTGGTATGCAAACCACACCCTTAAAATAAAGCTTAATTTCAAATTGAATTTAATTACAACAGTATGTGGTTCCATGGAGTATGAACCACGAGTTATATATAGCAGGCAATATGTGAAGACACATTTAATATTCCATATGTGAGAGTAAGGGCTTCTCTGATGGTTCAGATGGTAAAGGATCTGCCTGCAATGTGGGAGACCTGGGTTCAATCCCTGGGTCAGGAAGATCCCCTGGAGAAGGGAATAACTACCCATTCCAGTATTGTTGCCTGGAGAATTTTATGGACAAAGGAGCTTGGTTGGCTATAGTCCATGAAGATGCAAAGAGTGGAACATGACTGAATGACTGATACTTTCCCTTCTCTTTTTTTTATGTGAGAGTAACAGTTTCTTGTCAGGTTGTAGCTAGTATACACAAACTGCTTTAGAATGCTCTCCAGTCAGATTGTCTGTAAGCCTGGCTAACTGTGTCACCACTTTATGATTCAAAAGGTGATCTGTTCATTCCAGGCAGGAATAGTAGGTTACTTTGAACAGTCTTTAAAACTTACATGTAATCCACTCAAGATTTCAAATACAAAACATTTATCTGAAATTTACAGGCTCTTAGAAAGTTGTGTTCTATATGAAAACAGTTCCTCTGCCTTTTTTGTTAATGATTTTTCACAATAATACTTTAACCCCTCAGTTACTGATATTATTACCAAGATAAACTTGTCCTCGTTGGTGAGGAAGGTGGAGTTGATCCATTGCTCCACCATAATTGCTCTCTGGTCAACATGAGTCTCCCAATTTCTAGTCATGTTCCTACATTCAACCTTTTTCTTTTTGTACCCATCCAATTCTGCTTCTCAGATCTTCATGAACACACAATAATAAATACCTGGTGAGTTCGGATTATATTAAACACTCTTTCCATAGCTTTTCTCACATCAAAGGAATCAGAACACGGTGAAGCAGGGAAAAGCATTGTTTCTAAGGCCCCTGAAAAAAATTAGACAGAAATCCTAGCATTTACTGGTCTATACAAATGAATTACAATGTGTATGTATGTGTGTTTTTAATGAAATTGCAACAAATGAATAACTAGAGTTGCAACAAATTGTAGAATTTTGCTTGGAATGATTTGAGTTGAAATAGGCTAGATGAGTGCTCATGAGGATGTAGGGGATGACACATACTCAAGGATGTATCAACAAGTATGTATCCATAAGTTGATAATGTATACCTTTGTAAACAAAGATGAAACATTTAACTATTTTTCTCGCTATCTGGCCCTTCCAGAATTTGCCATCTCCACTTGACTCCCCTACAGACTTAATGGTTTATTGCCACCAGATTAAAACTAGTTACACAAATCATGGTTAGATTTGTTCTCTTTATTTTGATATTTTTATGTTTCTGTCTCTCTCTTTGTCTACTTTATAAGATTGCTTTTTGCATCATCCACTGTGTAGCAAGGGCTCTATGTAAAGAGCTATCTTATATATTTCAAAATAGGGAAAGGAGAACATCAAGGCTGTATATTGTTACCTTGCTTATTTAACTCATACACAGAGTACATCATGTGAAATGCTGAACTGGATGAGTCACAAGCTGGAATCAAGAGTGCCAGGAGAAGTATCACAACCTCAGATATGCAGATGATGTCACTGTAATGGCAGAAACTGAAGAGAAACTATAGAGCCTCTTGATGAGGGTGAAAGAGGAGAGTGAAAAAGCTGGTTTAACACTCAACATGCAAAGAACTAAGATCATGGCATCTGGTACCATCACTTTTGATGGCAAAAAGAAGGGGAAAAAGTAGAATCAATGACAGGTTTTATTTTCCTGGGCTCCAGAATCACTGTGGACAGTGACTGTACCATGAAATTAAAAGATGCATGCTCCTTGGAAGAAAAGTAGTCAAAGCTGTGGTCTTTTCAGTTGTCTTGTACAGATGTGAGAGTTGGACCATAAAGAAGGTTGAATGCCAAAGAACTGATGCTTTCAAACTGTGGTGCTAGAAAAGACTCTTGAAATTCCCTATAACTGCAAGGAGATCAAACCAGTCCATCCTAAAGGAAATCAACTCTGAATATTCAATGGAAGGACTGATGCCAAAGCTGAAGCTTCAATACTTTGGCCACCTGATGTGAAGAACTGACTCATTGGAGAAGACCCTGATTCTGGGAAAGATTGAGGGCAGGAGGAGAAGGGAGTGGCAGAGGATGAGATGGTTAGGTAGCACCACTGACTCAATGGACAAGAATTTGAGGAAACTCTGGGAGATAGTGAAGGACAGGGGGGCCCGGCATGCTGCAGTCCATGGGGTCACAAAGAGTGAGACAGGACTTAGAGACTGAAAACAGCAAAAACTTAATAAAAATACAATCAACTGTAAATTCTCGTCAAGTTGTTTTAAAAAAAAAAAAGCTCCCCTATGTAAACATGCTGAATATCATGATTTATAAGAGGTGTGCAAGTCAAGAGCACAACGAGGGATCACTCTGCACCAGTGTGAAAGGCCATAATGAAAATTCTTTGGGGAAGAAATGATGCACCTACATGAAGAAGTGGGAGCACGTATATGGTACTTACAGCACATAAAAGATAAAAACAGTGTGGAGAGGAAAATGGAACTGCCTTAAAGAAATAAAAATAGAGTTATTATAAGATCCTGCAGAACCACTCTCAGGAAAATTTAAGAAGACAATGTTTTGAAAAGGCACATGCCACCAAAGTGTGCACTGGACTACACTTTACACTAGCCTAAAAATGCAAGTAAACATATTATTTATGGAGAGATAAATGGATAAATATAAAGAGACCCATGTACACAGTGAAACCTGCTGCTGCTGCTGCTAAGTCACTTCAGTCGTGTCCGACTCTGTGCGACCCCATAGATGGCAACCCACCAGGCTCCCCCATCCCTGGGATTCTCCAGGCAAGAATACTGGAGTGAGTTGCCATTTCCTTCTCCAATGCATCAAAGTGAAAAGTGAAAGTGAAGTTGCTCAGTCGTGCTCAACTCTTAGCAACCCCATGGACTACAGCCTACCAGGCTCCTCCATCCATGGGATTTTCCAGGCAAGAGTACTAGAGTGGGGTGCCATTGCTTTCTCCGCAGTGAAACCTGACTCTGCCGGAAAACAAAATTAAATAATATAATTTCCAGGAACATTAATAAAACTAGGGATGATCAAACAACATGAAGAAAATAAGAATCAGAAAGAGATGTATCTTGATATTATTATTATTCTCCAGATATTATTCATAGCTGTAACTGAAAAATACACACCAATGTATTCATTGAGAGACATAAGAAGACTCTGACCTAGAAAACAATCTTCTGATTACTAGAGGATAAAAGTAAATGGAAAGGCATAAAATAAAAAGTTAGAGTAAACAAATATAGTCATTTCATGTAAAAAGGGCAATCATCAAGGACTTAGGTATAACAAAGGGTCCTTATGAACAAACTGTAATAAACTCCATGGGGGAAAACTCAAAGGTGAATAGATACGCATACCCATGCAAGGGTGCTAAGTCGCTTCAGTTGTGTCCGACTCTGTGCGACCTTGTGGACTTTAGCCCACCAGGCTCCTCTGTCCATGGAATTCTCCAGGCAAAAATCCTGAAGTGGGTTGCCATTTCCTTCTCCCGCGAGGTACCATCATAAAGCTTTCATCTCCAGCATAACTATATTTGAGCCTGACAATCCTTCCCCTTGTGGTCATTTCCTGAAATAGCAACCATAAACATTTTGCTTATCAGGAACTGTGGTGTTGGAAAAGACTCTTCAGAGTCCCTTGGACTGCAAGGAGAACCAACCAGTCCATTCTGAAAGAGATCAGCCCTGGGATTTCTTTGGAAGGAATGATGCTAAAGCTGAAACTCCAGCACTTTGGCCACCTCATGCGAAGAGTTGACTCATTGGAAAAGACTCTGATGCTGGGAGGGATTGGGGGCAGGAGAAGGGGACGACAGAGGATGAGATGGCTGGATGGATGTGAGTCTGAGTGAACTCTGGGAGTTGGTGATGGACAGGGAGGCCTGGCGTGCTGCGATTCATGGGGTCGCGAAGAGTCAGACATGACTGAGCGACTGAACTGAACTGAACTGAATATGCCAACATCCGCTGGATCATGGAAAAAGCAAGAGAGTTCCAGAAAAACACCTATTTCTGCTTCATCAACTATGCCAAAGCCTTTGACTGTGTGGATCACAATAAACTGTGAAAAATTCTGAAAGAGATGGGAATACCAGACCACCTGACCTGCCTCTTGAGAAACCTATATGCAGGTCAGGAAGCAACAGTTAGAACTGGACATGGAACAACAGACTGGTTCCAAACAGGAAAAGGAGTACGTCAAGGCTGTATATTGTCACTCTGTTTATTTAACTTATATGCAGAGTACATCATGAGAAACGCTGGGCTGGAAGAAGCACAAGCGGGAATCAAGATTGCCAGGAGAAATATCAATAACCTCAGATATGCAGATGACACCACCCTTATGGCAGAAAGTGAAGAGGAACTAAAAAGCCTCTTGATGAAAGTGAAAGAGGAGAGTGAAAAAGTTGGCTTAAAGCTCAACACTCAGAAAACTAAGATCATGGGATCTGGTCCCATCACTTCATGGGAAATAGATGGGGAAACAGTGGAAACAGTGTCAGACTTTATTTTGGGGGGCTCCAAAATCACTGCAGATGGTGACTGCAGCCATGAGATTAAAATACACTTACTCCTTGAAAGGAAAGTTATGACCAACCTAGATAGCATATTCAAAAGCAGAGATGTTACTTTGCCAACAAAGGTCCGTCTCATCAAGGCTATGGTTTTTCCAGTAGTCATGTGTGGATGTGAGAGTTGGACTGTGAAGAAAGCTGAGTGCCGAAGCTTTTGAACTGTGGTGTTGGAGAAGACTCTTGAGCGTCCCTTGGACTACAAGGAGATCCACCCAGTCCATTCTGAAGGAGATCAGCCCTGGGATTTCTTTGGAAGGAATGATGCTGAAGCTGAAACTCCAGTCCTTTGGCCACCTCATGCGGAGAGCTGACTCATTGGAAAAGACTCTGATGCTGGGAGGGATTGGGGGCAGGAGGAGAAGGGGACAACAGAGGAGGAGATGGCTGGATGGCATCACTGACTTGATGGATGTGAGTCTGAGTGAACTCCACAAGCTGGTGATGGACAGGGAGGCCTGGCGTGCTGCAATTCATGGGGTCACAAAGAGTTGGACACAACTGAGCAACTGAACTTAACTGAACTGACTAAATATTCACAAAAAACGCTGTGTTCTAAATGACACGAGTTCAAGAAACCTCTTGAACAAAACAATAAAAACATGCAAATCAGTGCAAATTATCAGAAGAAAATATCAAGAGATAAATAAAATCTACAAGGTTTTAAAATAAAAGGACATGAAAAGTCACTCAGTCAGGTGAATAGACGCAGGAAAATCAGTCTGACAATGAGTAATCACCTTAGAGAAGTGAAAAAGACCAGTCTCAAAAAAAAAAAAAAAAAAATCTACACACAAGAAATGCTAGAATGAGGGGAAGAAAACAGACCCTAATGTGGTGCTTGTAAAATTTCACTGTTAACAGTTCTCATGAGTATTTCCAAAGATGTGCGTTTTCTAAAAAAGAAATCGACTCCCTGTATAATCTGAAAGTCCGGCTTCTGAGAGTGTACACGGATAAAATCAGATTTTTAAAAACACGTCACCGAAGCCTGCACGGCAGCAGGACCTACAATAGCCATGACCTGGAAGTTAGCACAATATACAGGGACAGGTGAATGGATAAAGAAAAAGTGACACAGGCATACAATGGAATATGACTCTGACTTAAAGAAATGAAATAACGCCATTCGAAGGGATAGATAAATCTAGAGGTAATCTTAGAAGGTGAAGTAAGTCAGATTGAGACAGAGAAACATTCTTTGATATCATGTACAGGTGAGAAAGAGGTACTCACTGAATTCCCCTTACTAACATTGAAACAATCACATAGTCTTAGGCAACAAATTATGGTCATCAAAGGGGAATGGTGGGAAAAAGTTGTAAATTGACAGGAAGGGATTAATTCATACCCACAAATACATAAAAAAGAAATGGTCAGCATGGACCAACTTTAAAAAGGGCGTTGGACTAAGCACACTGTAATAACCTATATGTTAAAAAAAAAGATAATAGATATAGAAATAAGTATGACTGAACAAGACTTTGTACACCTAAAACAAACACAACACACTTCTAAGCCATTGTTACTCCAATAAAAGCTATATATTATTATGAGAAACAAAAGGGTTAAAGAGACAAGAGCTTTTGATGGCTTCCTCTCACCTATTCAATCATAGTTTACAGCCAGGCACTACCGCGACGACTCAGGAATGGGTCCCATAGAAACAAGCAAACTAAGTGAATGAAAACATGTAAATGGACAAAGAATGGGGTTTATCATGCACAACATTATCCACCCGTACAGATGGAGCTAGCAATGCCAAGTCCAGTCACAAGGAAGGAGGTGGGGGAGATCATAACAAGCCAAGTAAGGGAGACAGGGGGACACGTATGTCATATGATGTCACTCAGGTGAAATCTAAAAGTGGATACAGATGAACTTCTTGATCAAAGAGACATAGTTTCACATACATAGAAAAAAGCTTATGTCCCCAGAAAATAAAAGAGTGGGGTGGTGAGAAATGAGCTGATTCAGACTGATAGAAGCACTCTATTATTTATAAAATAAGCCCCAAGGACCCACTGTGAAACACAAGGACCCATACTTAACACTCTGTTATAACCTCCCTGGGGAAAACCCAAAAAAGAACATATATAGATCTAAGTAAATCTAGTTGCTACCGGTTAAAAAGGAAAAAACACTCACCCACAACATTGTAATTCCCCTATATACTCCAGTGAAAATTACAGAATTAAACCCAATCACACACACAAAAAAAAAACAGAGGGAGAAAAACAAAAGCTAACTCTATGCCCCTCATGCCCTGGTGACCTGGGCTGGTGTCACAGTTTCTGGAGGTTGAGCAGGCTTGGGTCCCAAGGCTCAATTGTTGTGGGGCTCAGGAAGCTGGCAGAATATGGCAGGCAGTGTAACCACCACCCCGCCCCCCTCAACCACTGGAGAAGGAAATGGCAACCCACTCCAGTATTCTTGCCTGGAGAATTCCATGGACAGAGAAGCCTGGTGGGCTACTCTAAAGCATGAGGTTGCAAGAGTCAGACACAACTGAGTGACTAACCTGTGCCCCCCCATATTCTCTTACCTTTCTGCCACCTTGTGGCCATTTTCCATAACAACCTGAAAAACCGAAATGATGGACACTCGTGTTCAGAAGGTCCGAGGCCCTATAAGGAACATCCTCAAGAGACATCCTAGGGTTGGTCATCAAAAAGAATTCAAAATTCAAAACAGGACAGGCATTTAAGAAGCCATCTCTAGAAGTAAGTTTATCCAAGTGTGAAAGCATTAGTTCAGTTGTGTCCAAATCTTTGCAACCCCACGGACTGTGGCCCTCCAGTCTCCTCTGTCCATGGGATTCTCCAGGCAAGAATACTGGAGTGAGCTGCCATTCCCTTTTCCAGGAGGATCTCCAGGGATTGAACCTGGGTCTCCTGCACTGCAGGCAGATTCTTTATCACTGAGCCACCAGGGAAGCCCCTAAGGTTTATCTGCTGCTGCTGCTGCTATGTCACTTCAGTCGTGTCCGACTCTGTGTGACCCCATAGACGGCAGCCCACCAGGCTCCCCCATCCCTGGGATTCTCCAGGCAAGAACACTGGAGTGGGTTGCCATTTCCTTCTCCAATGCATGAAAGTGAAAAGTGAAAGGGAAGTCGCTCAGTCGTGTCCGACTCTTTGCGACCCCATGGGCTGCAGCCCACCAGGCTCCTCCGTCCATGGGATTTTCCAGGCAAGAGTACTGGAGTGGGGTGCCATTGCCTTCTAACAACCCTTAAAAAAATTCACATGGCAAGATGGCAATGTCACAAAAAAATAGAAAAATGCAAATTGAAACAACAGCAAAGTATAACCTCACACCAGTCAAAATTGCCGTTGTCAGGAACTCTGCAAACCGTAACAGCTGGTGCATCTCCTTCACTGATGCTAGAAATACAAATTGCTAAAAGAAACTGCAGAGGACAGTGTGGAGGTTATTGAAGGAAAAAATGAGAATGAACACCCCCCCCCACCATACACAAGTTCCAAATAATATAAAGATCTAAATGTCAGAATGGATACTATGAAATTCTTGAGGAAAATATAGGCAGGACAGGCTTTGATATAAATCACTGCAAGTTCTTCTTGGGTCAGCCTTTTAGAATAATGAAAAATAAACCAAAAATAATAAAAAATGAACCTAATTAACCTTAAAACTATTTGAACAGCAATGGAAATCTTAAACAAAAAACAAAGACAACCCTCAGAATGGGAAAAAATAGTTGTAAACAAAGACACCCATAAGGAATTCATCTACAAAAAATACAGTCAGTTTGTGCAGCTCAATATCAAAAATACAAACAACCCAAGAAGAATATGTGCCTAAGATCAAAAAAGGACATTTCTGTGATGGAGTCATACAGATTGCCATTAGGCACATGGAAAGATGCTCAGTGTCACTGATTATTGGAGAAAGGCAAATCAAAAGTTCAATGAGGTATCACCTCACACGGGTCACAATGGTCATCTCCAAGCATCTCCAACAATTAACGCTGGAGGGTGTGGAGAGAAGGGAGCCCTCCTGCACCGTTACCTAGAATGCACGTCAGTACATCCACTAGGGAGAAGGGTATGGAGGCTCTTCAAAAAGCTAAACACAAAAGCACCTTAGAGCCCAGTGGTCCCAAGCCTGGGCAGAGACCTGGACAAAACCATTTTAAACACAAGGGTAGCCCTGTGATCACGGCTGCGCTAGGTACCGTAGCCAAGACACGGAACCACCTAAGCATAGAGGGACTGCTGCACGGATACCAAAGATGGGGCACACACAGTGCAATGCTGCTCAGCCATAAAGGGAGGGAATCATGCCACGTCGAGCCACCGGGGAGAAAGCAGAGACGGTCCCACCAAGGGGAGAGAGGGAGACAGGGAGAGACAAGGGCCATAGGGTATCACTTCCAGTTAAATCTAAAAATGGACAGAAATGAGCTTCTTTACCAAACAAAAACAACCTCACACACTTCAAAGAGAAACTTAGGATCACCAAAAACAAAGGATGTTGAGGGCGGGGGGTGGGGGGCGGTGCAGAAATGAGCTGTTTCAGACTAACATACCACACTACCATTTGTAAAATAGGCCACAAGGACCCAAAATGTAACACAAGCAACCTTATTCAACACTTTCCAATAACCTATGTGGGAAAAGAACCCGAAAAAGAATGTAAATACATCTACATATAAATGACTCAAGTTGCTGTAGATTGAAAAGGGAAAGAAAAAAACAACACAGCATTGTAACTCACCTATATGGGCTCAGATGTTCAGTTGTGCCCAACTCTGTGAGCCCATGGACTTTTGTCCCCCAGGATACACACTCCAGTTCAAATTATTGGATAAAAAAAAAAAAAAGGAAAAGAAAAAAGTGTTGACTCTGTTCCCCTCAGGCCATGGTGACCTTGGCTGGAGTCACACCCCTGGAGCCTGAGCCCCCAGTCTCCAGTGTCAGGGTCTGAGGGAGCTGGGAGGGCGTGGCAGGAGTGTGTCCCCACGATGTTCCTGAAGTGCCTCTTGCCCCTCCACACGAGCCCTTAATCTCCAGGTACAGGAGGGCCCTTCCGCAGAGAAACCAAGCCTACTGCACCTGAAAGATGGTGGGGCCTCTGGGCTAGAAGCTCTTTAAAAAGTCCCCTGGGGTCCACGTGTCCCCTGGGCTGGGGTTTTTAGTTCCAGTCACCTTCCTTAGGATCGCCCCAGCTACAGACAAAGCAGCCCTGTGAAATGCAGTGCATGTATGGGACTGGGGGTCAGTTCTCAGATGGCTACACTCAAATCCAGGGGGTGGGATGGGGTGCCTGCAGTCACTCCCAGCGGTCAGCATGCTGGCCATGGCACCTGGTTGGGGCCTGGGAGGTCCTGGGGGTGGGTTGAGGGGGCAGTTTGCAGAGACAGGACCATGTGGGTAGATGGTCCTGGGCCCCAGTTTCCTTCCCAGGGAAAAGAGAGATCAGTGCACAGAGAAGGGCTGGCCAGTGATGGTCTTGGGCTTCAGCAAGCACAGGCCCCACTTCCACCCCTCTCCAGGCTGGCTTTGCATTTCCTGCTGCATACCACGAAATGCCAGGTGAGGGGTTGGGACAAGAGACACTTACTCTCAGGCCTGCAGTCCAAGATCGAGGTATAGGAGGTTGTTCCTTCTGCAGGGTCTGGGGATGGTCAGTTCCAGCCTTTCCTAGCTTCCTGGGTTCCATCCCTGGTGTCCTATGGCTATATCAGTCCATTTCTGCCTCTGACATCACAAGACCTTCTCCTCCCATGTGTCTGTGTTCTAACTTCATCTCCTGAAGACACCCCCCACCTCAACACACACACACACACACACACACACACACACACACTGGTCAGGACCCATACATTGAGTGGCCTCATCTCAACCTGGGCTGCTCTGCAGTGACCCAACAGAACACAAGGTCCCATTCTGAGGTCCTAGGAAGTCCATGCATCTTCCTGGGAGCCTCTTGGGGTGAGAGCTGCTGAGGGTCAAGCATTATAGAAATAATTCTTTCATATAATTATATGCAAAAAAATACAGAAAGATATATATGGCATGAACACATTTGTTTTAAAAACCTCAACTACCAGAAATATGTTTTTATAGATACCTATATGTACATCTATGTGAAAGCAGAGAATGAACTGAAAACATGGGCCTCCTTTTGTCTGAACAGGGAAGTGGATTTAGACATGGTCAAGAGAGATCTTCACATCAATCGATTTACAGTTTTATAGTTTAAATGTTTTATCCCATCATTGTTCATTATTTCTGCAAGCGTAGAACTCAACAGACTTTAAAACAAAGCTAAGGGAACAAGGAATTGTGAAACATGACATTCTATGGGTTGTTCATGACAGAATCCCATGCACCCAGAGCCCTGGGCATGTCTGTGCTAAATGGTACATGATCCAAGGGGTCACAGATGTTGATGCTGGGAGGGGCTGTAAAGATCCCACCAGATTCCTTGGTTCAGTAAAGGCATTTTTGGAATGAGTTATGAGACAGGGGTCTGTGGTAGGGACTAGGGAGTGTTAGACTACAGAAGCCAGAGTTCTCCAGAACCAGTTCTTGTTGTTCAGTCCTTCAGCTGTGTCCAGCTCTTTTGCAACCCCCTGGACTGTAGCCTCCCAGGCTTCTCTGTCCATGGGATTACCCAGGCAGGTATACTGGAGCGGGTTGCCATTTCCTTCTCAAGGGGATCTTCCTGACCCAGGGATCAAACCCGGGTCTCCTAAGTCTCTTGCATAGCAGGTGGATTCTTTACCACTTGGGAAGCCCCCAAAATTCATTCTAACGAATTCTATTTCATTCTAATTTATTCTTGAAATTCTAATTCTAATTCATTCTAATTCTAATTTAATTCTAACTCTAAATCATTCTAATTTATTCTTGAAATTCTAATTCATTCTTAATTTCACTTTCATCTCAAAATGACCTTGCCATATGAAATATTTCAATAAAATCTAGTGTAATATCGGGGAACCCTTCTGAATGCTGTTAATTTCCAAGTAACAGCTGGGGTGTCGTCTCTTCCATCTCCTACCATGCCCTCTTACCCAGACTCCTGAGTTGTTTGTCCCCCTTATTACCAAGAACCTTACAGCCATTTCAGCGACTATACAGTCAGACTTCTAATTTCTACAGACTTCAGACTTTTAAGGACAGTAAGAGATTATTCCAAGCTTCTTCTTTCCATGGTGTGAAAAACCAAATAACAAGCAAATAAAAGCTTCTCTGCATCCTGGTTTCTACCCTCCCTCCACCCCTAGTGCCCTTTTACTTTCCTATACTGTCTTTACCTTTCTTTTCAGACCAAGCCCCTGCACTGATTTAGGGGGAAATCCCCTACATTTCCATCACCCAATCACATTTTTCTAGGCAGACAGCAGACCTGGGTGATTCATTGCACCCAGACTATACTCAGTCACAAATGACAATAGAACTCACCCAAGGGGGCACAGGTCCAAGGCCAGGAACCACAGGGGACAGCTTCAGTCCCTGTGGGGAGGCTCTTCATCGGATGGCCCCTTGATTAGGCAGTATCTGTTGGTGAAGACAAAGTTTCACATGCAGCGTCTGAGTGGGCCAGATCCCTGCAGCAGCACTGAGTCCACACCTCGATCCCCTTTCCCAGCCCCTGTGAACTTGCTGCACCCCACGCAGCCTGTGGCTATGGATCCCTGCCTCACCTTTCTCTTGGAGCCCTTCTACTGGCTTCCATGCCTCTTGCTCCAACTGGTCCTCATGGTCCAGAGGGGTGCCAGTGAAGCTAGAACACGGGAGCACCATTCCCTCTTCACTCCTGTAACCCCCATATATCCTGTTTTGCATGGGTCAGCTTTCTGCAACTGCAAAGTCAATGACATCTGCATTAAAACATTCAAACATTCTGACTTACAGTTGGCCATACATTCCTTCCTCCTCCTTTGTCTCTGGTATTTCCTTCTTACTGTCCCTTGTAAAAAAAAATAAATAAAACTTCTTAAATGGTTTCTTTAATGCTTCTGTCCTATTTCTCCTCTTGTTTTTTCCCTTCTTTTCTACCCTCATTTCCCCTCTCTTTTTCTTTCTTTCCCTCTGTTTTCCTTCTCTGTACCTCCTCTTCACTGTCTCATCCTCTCTTGTGTATGTACTCGTGAGCTGGCCTTCAGGCCTCTCTTCAAGCCACTGCTCTAAACATCCCCACATCTGTGTCCTGTAGGTACTTTGGGTTCATCCAAGACTGACTTTGCAGTTCCCTCTCTCTTGCTTTTCATCCTTCGTCCCTCCCCAGAGTAGCATTCATCCCCCTGTGCATCATCCTTGTTTCTTCTTAATCAGTCTGATCATGTCCCCCTCCACTTGCTCACAGGCTGAATCTTAACTCCTGGTGATCACAGGAGCAGCTCCATGATCTGAGACTGCCCACATTCCCTGCATGCTGGAAAGTCTCCACGTTTGGAGCAAACATGCCTGTAAGCTTCAGCTAAAGCTTCTGTGATACTCCCATAGAACCATTCCTCTTCCCACGGGTAGAATTAACAGCTTCCTTTTTATATTTCTTCTGTGCCCTAGACAGGCTTTTTTTTTTGCAACACAAAAGACATTTATATTTCTTACTCATTAAATGATATGAGCCCCAGGGACTAATTCAAGTGGACAGTTTAGGCCACACACGAGGCACTTAATGAATGTTTATTGCATGAATAAGTGAACTAATAAATAAAAGAATTAATGACAACAAACAAGTAAACTAAGGAACACTCCCACTAGAAGGAAAAAATCAGTCTTTGTTTCTTTGTGGCCATCCAAAAATCCACTGTATCACTGCCTGGATCTGAGAGTGGACACACTGTGGGACATAAGAGAAAATTTATGATTTTCAGTATCTTGTCACATCTTTAAGCGGCCAGACAACAAATATATTTGAAAATTTCTGAAAGAGTATCAAGTTGTTCAGTACTGTGAATGTATTAGAAGTTCAGAAATGGAAAGGTGAGCAGGTAATCGATGGTCTCTTAGGATTTTGTATAGGAGCACAGATAGGATGGGGGCAACCTATACAAGAATGAGCAATGTCTCTTTTAAAAAGAAATGAGCAAGAAAAACTGCAAAACAACTGCTGAAGTTCCTCGTTAGTAAGTGTCTAAAAGCTTCAACAAGATTCACAAACACTAGCAATATCTCTATGCTGTTTTCAAATGCAATTACAGTCTTCAATTTCAAACATAACTTCACTGTAGCTCCCCACAGAACGGAAGCCGAGCACGCGGAGGGGTCGTCTATGTGGTGTTGGAGGCAGAGCAGGAGGACACCGGTCTGTTTAGGTCTGACAGAGAGGCCAGGAGAGCATCACCTCAGGGCATCGGGAGGTCTAGGCTCTCAGAACTCAGGGGCTGCAAGGCTGCATCATGGCTGGCCTACCCTCCTGCCCCACAGCCTCTGTGATGTCAGTCAGCCTCTGCTGGCACATGGTCAGTATGGAGAGCAAATGACCTCACGAGGGAACAGAGGATGGCGGGGGAGCATCCAGGAAAAGGGAGAAAGGTGTGTCCAGAAGAACATGTGACAAATATGAGCCTGTAGCAGGCACTTCTGGAGGAGATGTGCTAACATCTGGACCTGTTGAGGATGTCAGCGCGTCCACAGGCAGCTGGCTGCGATGGGCACAGTGCTGCATCTGCTGTAATGGCAGTGCAGACCCCTGTGGGGAGACGGCCATGCAGAAGCAGGGGTGGGAGGAGGGGCAAAGGTTTACTGCAAAATCAACTTTTCAGTAAGAAGAATTATGAAAGGTGTACCAGACGGTCCTGGGGCACTAGTGCACCGGAAACAGAGTCTTGTTTTAAGGGTGAGCAGATCTGTGATTTATTTTCACTTTGCAGTTCAGTATAAAAAATCCACCTTGTAAAAGCATAAGATCTCTTCGCATAAATAAAACAAAAGAAGATACAAAACATAATCAACTTGCCTAGAATGCAACCAAATTCATACACAGTACTGAGACATCTGACTGAACTGTTTCAATCTCCACATTTCTTTCATTTCCTTTATGAAAGCAAAATTAAGAAAAAAAACACTCCCCTGAGTATTCTTATGATACTTTTGGTGAGTGAAACAGTAATTTCAGCAAAGTTTGCTCTTGATATCAGAAAGCAAAATGTCAGGTTTTGGGGGGAGAAGGGTGCTAATTGTCATTCAATACCAAAGACACTATTTATTAACACTTAATTTTATTGAGAAAATAGCAATTTATGGTTTGAGATGATATGTTAGGGTCTGCTGAAGTACCATATGGTTCTAGCATATTATGAATGAAATTCCAGACAAAGGTGGAATATTTAAGAGGAAAAAAGTCAACATTTAACAGTCCATGGGCTTGTACACTGGATGTTACACATTGATATAGAGCTAAAGTAAAGATGCGAAAGTGGTGTAATAATAATATGAGTTTTTCTACTAATGATTGATTTTAAATGATATTGACATTCAAATGTATATACATGCTGGTCTGTTGAGGAAAATTGAGATTCAAATTTGTGTTATAAAGATGATGTACTATGGTTACTGTATTATGCTTATAAAATACTGTTGCTAGAAAGCCCTCAGGTACGTTGATAATCCCATAAGTCTGTACAGTCCTTCGGCACTTTGGTCACTGAATCAATCAGCAGGGTCACTACACAGTTAGGGGTTAGACCAAACCTTTGTGGCAAACAGATCGCAACCTGAAGTGGACATCATAGTTTTCTACAACAAAACCCTCTGACAAATACCATTTCCTGTAATAAATATCCATCATCTCAAGGAAGAACAATTAACAAAAACCCTTCAATATTATCTAAAAGAGTTTGCTTTACTAAACAGACTGATAAACTCATTTTAAAATACATATATAAAATATTACTAAGTATAAATTTAACTTAAATTTATTGTAAAGGATATGCAAATATTTTCTAGACTTAACTTTCTATGCAGAAGCTAGTGGTTACTTAAGCACTTGACAACCTTACAGCAATTGCTTCCTCTAAGGTCCCTGTAATTGAAGTTTGAGGCATCAAAACTCACCCTGATTTTAATCAAGGCTGAATTCAAGATATCAGAAGTTTGTAATTTTTTTAATCTTTTTAATGATGTAAAGAAGTTTATTTGGACATGAACATCCCATCAGGCAGTGTTTCAACTACTTGGCCAAATATCAGGCAGCGTTGTCTAACAATGGCAATGATAACAGGAGGACAAGGGGCACGTTAAGGGATGACAGGTGCGTAATGATGTAGATGGTGGTGACAGTCATGGATGTGTGCTTACACCGAACCCATCAAGTTGTTTACGTTAAGTATGTACCGCTTTTTGTATGTCCATCATACCTCAATTTAGAAAGGAGGGTTAGTAATGAGGTTTCCTTCCTTGAAGGTGAGCAAGAGCAGGTCTACACGCCTTCTAGCCACAGGATTTAGACACGGGCATGGGGCCAGTGCCCTGGGAATCCCCCCTACTGCTCCTCTTCACCCCCACACACCTTCTGTAGTTGGACGCACTGAAAGTGCATTTAGGGAAAATTACAACGTGCGCCTCTAAGCCACACAGTCACAGAATGTGCACAAGCCAATGGTGCTGTTGATCAAGACATAAGCATTGGCCTTGGGCTCCTGCCTCTCCTCCCAGCCCGCCTTCCCTGCTCCATCCTGGTGGCACAGGTACACCTGCAGAGCCTACAGCGAAGGAAGAACCGTCACTCCTCACCAGCCACCAGGGTTCCTTCTCAAGGTCAACTTCCTACTTGCCGGAGAAGCTGCCTGCAGCCCACCTCCTGTCTACTCTTGCCTGAGGAATCAGTTAAAGAGAAGTGGGAAGCCAGGGATCCCTGCTCCAGGGGCAGGTGTGGGGGGAGTGCTCCCTGTTCTGCTCTTGTTCCTCTCCAGGTGGCCCACAGCTGGGAGGCAGACTGGGCAAACAGATTCTGGGCCCCGTTTGGGGTGGTTTGGGGCCTCCTTATTGGCCGTTGCAAAGCAGAGGAGAGAAAGGTGTTTTCAGGACTGCAGGCTAAGAGGAACAGGCCAGGGGCAGATGGAGAGGTGGACTGGACCTGAGCAGCTGCCGTGGCCTTCCTCCTGGCAGCAGCTGCTGACGTGGAGGCCAGGCTCTCAGGTGAAGAGAGCTGGTGGGTACCTCAAGGGAAAGCACCTCCAGTTTCCCATGCCGCCTGCCACCTACTCAGCATCGTCAGTGTCTTCCAGGATCCCTTCTCCTCTGGGGGCTGGTCTTCCTAGAGTGACCTCAGCCTCATTCCCGCCGTTCTGTCATCATTGCCACTTACAAATAAGCAAGGTTGCAGTGCTCCTATCTAACCCCAGCAGGCAGGGACTTAGCTTATGGTCTGCCCTTTGAGAAGCTTAAGGTCTGTTCCCTCAAGACTTCTGTCCCAGATCTCTTCCTTTGTCCTTCCACCCTGACTGGTGGAAGACAGAGAGAGTGGACTATACAATGGTCTTGCCCTCTAGTTTCCTGTTGGGCTCAGCCCATGGGAATCCTGGGGGAGGCGAGAAGCGAAGAGGGGAGCCACGTCCCTTCAGCCAGCCACGCTGGTCATGCTGACCTCTCCCCCCAGGCTCTGAGCTCAGAGGTGGCAAGTGCTTCCTGGTCACAAGGGCGGAAGTGAGCTCCACTTCCGTTTGTGGTTTCCCTGTTCCCTGTCCACACTTATCAACACGCCCTTTTAGTAAGCCCAGCTTATGTTACATATTTGGAGAAGGAAATGGCAACCCACTCCAGTATTCTTGCCTAGAAAATCCCGTGGACAGAGGAGCCTGGTGGGCTGCTGTCCATGGGGTCACACAGGGTCAGACGTGACTGAAGCGACTTAGCAGCAGCAGCATGTTATATATTGTAATTTTAAAATATCCTAATCATCTTGTTTTTTGCTAGAACCCTGAGAAAAATCAGTCTTATATAAAACAGGCAACTGTTTAAGAGAAAAATATATTAATATTTTGGTAAGAACTATAGATTTTAGAGATAGAAAAACTGATGAGGAATCTTGCAGTAAGATCTCAACCAACCCCAAAGGTCACCATGCACAGCTGTGGCATTCACAGTCCAGGGATGCATCTGGGCCCATCAACCCTCCCTACTGGGACTCTGAGTGCAAGAGTAAAGAGTGTCTTCTGGACTTCCCTGTGGTCTGGTTCTTGAGAATCCACCTTCCAGTGCAGGGCATGTGGCTCAATCCCTGGTGAAGAAACTAAAATCCCACATGCCGTGGAGCAACTGAGCCTGTGTGTCTCAACTAGAGAGCCCGAGTGCCCAAAGAGCCAACTCAGCCATAAACAAAAAATAAATATTAAAAAAGGAGTCTCTTCTCTGGCTGTGTTATCACTTGCTGCTGCTGCTGCTGCTAAGTCACTTCAGTTGTGTCCAACTCTTAGCGACCTCATGGACTGCAGCCTACCAGGCTCCTCCGTCCATGGTATTTTCCAGGCAAGAGTACTGGAGTGGGTGCCATTGCCTTCTCTGATGTTATTGCTTACTCTCGATGTTTTTTTTTTTTTGGAACGAAGCCCCTCTACACAGAGGCAGGATAACGTTTGAAATTACTGCTGGGTGAGATGCATGAACAGAACGTACCTGAAAGCTCCAGGAGTGCTGGTCTACCCGGGATGAAGTCGCCAGATGATAGGATGGCATTTGGCAGGATAAGAGGCAGGGAAGGCAGGTGCAGATCTGCAAGGAGATGTGTGCCACTCCGCTGGGCTTAGGGCTTGACCTTGCTTTGCAGAAGGATAAGCTAAGGACAAAAGTGTAAATAACCTGAATGTCTATTTTATAGTCCAAAAACACAATGAGATGTGCAGGGCTGTGTGGAAATTGTGCAGAAACATGAGACTGTTTATGATACAAAGTTCAATGAATCAAGCAGAACATTAATGCATGCCATGGTTAAAACTCCAAAAAGTGTGTATGAACATAGATTGTACAAAAATAAAACCGAAAAAAGAAAAATAAGGTGTTGAAGTGATGGGATTACGGTACTGTTTTTTCATCTTTAATGTCTTTGTTGAAAGGGGTAGTCTTCTGTGGACCTTGAACACCTTGCTGGGAACGCCAGGGTGCAGGGCCCTGATTGTGCCTTTGGCTGGGCCATTTCTCAGGTTGTTTGTGCAGCTGGTAACCTTGAGAGATGTAACGTTGCTCCCTAGGCAAGGAGCAGGCTTGCTTAGTACTTGCTGTAAAAGCAGTGATTTCTTAAACTCAGTATTCCTCAGCGAAGATGTACACCGCTGTGCACAGCATCCATCGTGTCCATTTTATCACCATGTAGGGGAACTGACAGCAAAGGGAACTGACCCCAGCTGTCTGCTGTGCTGTGAGCAATAAGTAAATAAATCATAAATAAATAAGCCTTTGTCTCTGGCCCAGAAGTTCACGTCTTCTGCCAACATCCGTTAAGCACTAGTAACAGACTGGAGGGTAAAATCCAACCTCAGACCAAAAGCCTGTAACATTATCACAAAACCAACTCATAACTATCCATTTAAAATATATCTTTCCCATCAGACTATAGATTTTAAGGACTAAGAATTGGGTCTGTCCTTTCTACACTGTTTTTAATGCCAAAGTTTAATCCCAGGATAAGTTTCAACAAGGGCTTCCCAGGTAGTACTAGTGATAACCCTCCTGCCAATGCAGGAGACATAAGAGCTGTGGGTTCAATCCCTGGGTTACAAAGATACCCTAGTGGAGGGCATGGCAACCCACTCCAGTATTCTTTCCCTGGAGAATCCATTGACAGAGGAGTTTAACGGACTATAGTCTTTTAATGTCACAGAGTCGGACACGACTAAAGTGACTTAGCACATGTGCATGCAAGCTTCAACAAACATCTCTTGGGTGATGGACTGAAGGAGCAGAGATATGTAAGAAGCAAGTTCAAAAACAGAATTCAAACCCAAATACGGGCTTTGAAGTTTGGGATGACAGTTTGCAATCATATGTTCCTATTGTTCAGTAACATATAAAGGCACTACCATTTACTGAAGACCTAGAGGCCAGCCCCTCTTCTGGGTGATTTTACACCCTGCATTTTTCAGGTACTGCTCTGTGCATTGTCAACTCTAAAGGAAAGCCAACCAGAACCCGACATCATAACCAACCCCAAACAGCCTCCTTGACCTGTTCCAGTGGTCTTAAGGGCCTCACATTCCAGCCACTGCAGGCTTCTAGCAACTCCTGCCAACCCTTCCTGCCTGGTGGCTGCTGATGAAGTTGCCACCCTGTCCCATGGCCTCAGCCAGATAAGACAAAACCCCAGATGTGTCCACAAGCTTGGTTGTTATGGCATAAACAAGTTCAGAGCTGTCACCCTGGTGTTCCTGATCTGAGGCAAGGCTGAGACACTGGGGGGCTCTGAGCCACAGCGCCCTCATCAGTGCCAGGCCTGGGCTGGGCGGGTGTGGAGCCCCTTACTCTGCTTCTCACACATCACCTGTTGCAGCACTACCTCACAGCACACCTGTGGCTCCCTCTGGAGGCTCTGCTTTCTCAGTCCCCATCAGACCACTGAGTGAGGCCTCCTTGCCCCTAGTTCCTTTCTGCTGCCCTCTCTGCCCTGGGCCCCTCGTCGGCAGGTTGCCTATCAAAACGTCCCTGCCCTGAGCTTTCTTCCCAAAGAGCAGAGAAGGTTTGACATCTGTGACGAAGGATGGTTGCATTTTACCATACAGGTTAGAATTTTGGCTCTCTGGTTAATATTTCATTTCTTCCAGGAAACCTCAACTCTCTTAATGATCTCTATTGCAAATATATTCATTCTTCCAGATCAGCTCACTGATGTGCAGGTTGTTAATCTGGGAGGTGCCAATCCTTTCTCTGCGTGTGGTAAGCAGGAGACTGAATGAATGAGCTAGCTTGTCGTCATTCATGAGGTAAATACACACTGCTTTATTGAACACTTATCTCCTGTGTGCCAGACACTGTGGCTAGGTGCCAAGACGACAGAACGAACAAGGCAGAAAGATACACTCAAGTGGCCTGTGGTCCAGAGAGAAAACAGACATGAGCAGGTCACTGTACATTTCATGCCACAAAGCACCACACACATGAGCAAGTGACAAGCCACATGGGGAGACCTAAGAGGGCTTCACAAAGGAGGTGAAAGCTTCACTTGTCCTGAAAATTTCGTCTGAATTTCAGCCCACAGACTGTATTTGGTGACTACATTTTCCCACAGCTCTGGGCAGGACTTGACCCAAATGTAGGGCAGCTTAATGTGGGTGAAGCCTTAACAAGTTTCTCCCCTGCTTTCGAGTGGCAAAGTTTCCTCTAGAGGGAGCCAGATGATTGTGGGAAAGGAGGAAACATTGTGGCTCCTTTTTTAAAAAGATTTTGCTATCACTTTTTCTTACCAAAGTGTTATTGACTTACAACGTATCTTATTAGTTTCAGGTATGCAACATAATGATTTGACATTTCATGCATTCTGAAATTATCGCCACTATAAGCCTAGCTATCACTATCATGTCATACTAAGTTATTACAGTATTATCGGTTATGCTCTTTATCCTGTGTACCATCCCTTGTGGCTTGTTTATATTATAACTGAAGTTTGCGCCTATTCATCGCCTTTACCCGTTTAGCATACTCCCCAGCAACCACTAGTTTATCCTGTTCTGTGAGCCTGTTTTATGCTTTTTTAGATTCCATATATAAGCAAAATCATGCAGTGTTTGTCTTGCTCTGATTTATTGCACTTAGCGTCACACTGTCTAGGCTGTCCATCTATGTTGTCCTTGATGGCAAGACTTTATTCTTAGCTATGGCTAAGTTATATTCCCATTATAATTATATAATATACAGATACATATAGATAGATAGATCGGAGAAGGCATTGGCACCCCACTCCAGTACTCTTGTCTGGAAAATCCCACGGACGGAGGAGCCTGGTAGGCTGCAGTCCATGGGGTCGCTAAGAGTCGGACACGACTGAGTGACTTCCCTTTCACTTTTCACTTTCATGCACTGGAGAAGGAAATGGCAACCCACTCCAGTGTTCTTGCCTGGAGAATCCCAGGGATGGCAGAGCCTGGTGGGCTGCCATCTATGGGGTCGCACAGAGTCGGACGCAACTGAAACGACTTAGCAGCAGCAGCAGCAGCAGCAGATAGATAGACAAATATGTCACATCATCTTAACCCAGTCATTTATTAATGAACACTTGGTTACTTCCACATCTTGGCTATTGTAAATAGTGCTGCCGTGAACATCAGGGTGCACATCATTTTGAATTAGAGTTTTTGTTTCTGTTTTTCAGCTAAATACCCAAAAGTAAAATTGCTGGATCATATGGTAGCTCTGCTTTTAATTTTGAGGAAACCTCGTATTTTTTTTCCATAGTGGCTGCGCCAATTTGCAATCTCATGAACAGTGCATAAGGCATAAGGTTACCTTTTCTCTACATACTGGTCAATACTTATTATTAATATTTGCTGTCTTTTTTGATAATAGCCTTTTTGACAGATGTGAGATGATGTAACTCTGATTTTCACTCTCTGATGATTAGTAATGCTGAACATCTTTTCACGTGTTTGTTTGGTAGCTGCCTGTTTTCTTTATCAATTTTTTTTTTTTTTTTTGGCTGCACCTTGTAGCAGGCAGGGTCTTAGGTGCCCAATGAGGGATCGAAACTGCTTCCCCTGCAGTGGAACCACTGAGTCCCAACTGCTGGAACATCAGGGAAGTCCCTGTCTGTCTTCTTTAGGGAAATGTTTGTTCGGATCTTCTGCACATTTTATAGTTGGATTGTTTTCTGACGGCGAGTTGTATGCATTTTTTGTAAAATTTGGATATTAACCCCTCATTTGAGGTATCATTTGTAAAGATCCTCTCCTATTCAGTAGGTTATAAGGCACCTACTGTTGTGTTTGTCCAACTCATTTGCAAAACATTTTTGTTTTAATCAGAGCTGTCCCCAACTCCAAATCATTGTAATCACTGCATATGTATTTTCAGTTATCCTATAAACTGGTTGTTTCTTTCTGAGCAACTTTGCAACTTCCCTTACTTGATGTGAGAAATGAAACTGGAGTCTCTAATACTACCTAAATGTAGGTAACAATTCTGCATCTTCTATGAAATTTAACGCAGGGCCCTCTTGTCCTTTCCTCGTTTGAATGCTAAGTCTCACATTGGTCAGCCATATCTCTGAAGGTTTTTTTAAAGAAAACAAAAATCTTCAGGGCCTGTGTGGGAATTCTTGTTATTTCAGAATGTAGCTCTTTTTTTCTGCTTTTTTTTTTTTTTTAAGAACAACAGGCAGAAACTCGCCCTCTCACAGCTCTCATGGCCAGACGTCTGAGATCAAGGGTTAGAGCTGCTCCGTCTCAGGCCCTTGTGTTCTGCCGACAGTCTTTGGTGCGTCTGGTCCCTGCCTTCACCTCCCAATGCACCCTCCCTGTCTCCATATCTCCCCTCTTCAGGAGGACTACAGTCACGTTGGACAATGGCTCACCCTCATGACCTCATTTTATTTGTAAGACTTTGTCCCCCAGTGAGCTTATATTCTGAGATTCTGGGCATTAAGACTAACATAGGAACTTGATGCGGATACAGGTGACACCATAACGGTGCCCAAGCGAGGAACCTCAGACTTGATTCTCAGGGTCCCTTCCCCTGCTTCTAACCCCAGTCTCCAGCCAAGATTTGTTGCTTCTCTCCATGTCTACCCCCAGTCTGCACCTTCATATTTGGTGACCTCTGCCCTCTGATTGATCTCCTCCAGCAAGTTCTCCCTTGCAAACCACTGTACGCTGTCCTGAAATCGCCTGGTACTAGGTTTGAAAACATTTTTCTGGTTTCTCAGGGACAGAGTGACTCTCTATATGAATTCGTTTAATCCATAGTAGCCACATTTAGGGTTTTCAGCGTGTAGATTAAATGAATTAATACATGTATTGTGCTTAGGTGTCAAGGACATAGTAAACACTCTACAAATGGCACCTGTTATTATTGGGGCCAAGTCACAATTAGTCACAATTACTGCAGGACATGATTCCCAAGTCAAAGCCTTGCCTGAGATGGCTCTGGGGGAGGGAGGTTGCACAGTCTTGTCTGTACTTTCTAGCTTCTGAATTTTAAAGAAGTGCAGCACCTTGGGGCATTCCCACTGACGACTGACTCCCACACAGCAGGGCACGATTTCCCTAGAGCGTTGTGACCAGTCTTCCAGATCGACTACCTCCCCGATGAGCACCTTGCACGTTTCAAAAAAGTAACTTCCTTAACGCACATCTGCTAGGTTTTCCTTCCTCTCTCCTCTTTGTTTCCTTTTTTCATATTTAAACTTTTGAGCATATTAACAAGAGTGAGAAAATTTTCCCCAGCGCCCTTCTAACTGCAACATGATTCAGCATACTTCTGATCACTCTTTTATTCTGGATGCGTGGTTTCTTGTGACCTTTTCAGGGACCCAGTTCTGTGTGTTTGTTCTGTGTGACTTGCTGTGTTGCTGGAAATGGACTGTGATTAATTATAGCGCTGCTTTTCTCTTGTCAAAACCACAGTCATATTAAGGGGTACTTGTCATTTGACATCTTTGGGGCACATTTTTGTGGTCTATTAGTCTGAAACCAGGATTCAAGGGAATTATAGTTCTCATAAAGAGGTTAGTTGGATGCTGAAAGAATTTGTTTAGGACTACAGAGCAATTCAGAGATAAAATTGGTTTTCCTAACAAATTAGCACATTGAATTTGATGCAAGAACAAAATGTCAGCAAATAGAAGAAGGCTCAGTTGTTTTGTTACAGTGGAATTGATATTCAGAAATCGCATTCTTCTTCTGTATCTCTGGGGTTGATGCTTAGCTGACGCTTTCTGGGATGCAGTATTATGTGATGAGTGGTGAGAAGAGCAGGTGTGATGGGTAATGGCAGGTGCTGTTTCCTTCCAGAAGGGAGGTGGGGATCTTTATGGGAGAAAGGAATAAGAGGACTAAAACCTCGTAATCACTCCTAGAAAATATGAAGATGGAACCAAGAACTAGAGGCATTAATGTTGTTAAGGGTTATAGTAGCTTGTGGTGTCATTGCAAAAGAAAAGAAAAGAAAAGCCATGCCGTCTGTAAATATCTAAATCTGAAATATTATATCAAAACTAAGCTAAATAGACTAGAAGAATAAAGACAGAGGTCTCTATCTGACTTCAAGAATTACTAAAAGCTACATTAAAATCGTGTGGTATTGACCTAAACATAGATAAGTAGATCAATGCATTAGAACAGAGAGTCCATCCAGAAATAGAACTATACAAATATAGTCAGTTGACCATTGACAAAGATGCATAAACAGCTGATAGATAGTCTTTTCAGTAAACAGTGTTAGGATAGTTTTCATCCATATGCAAAAAGATGAGCCTAAACCCATACCACATACCCAGGGCCAAAGATAACCCAGAATGCATCACAGACCTAGGTGTAAAACATCAACTATAAAACATCAAGAAGCAAATATACCAACCTTAAACATTTTTGTAGATGTCTTTGTAGCATTCTATTCACATGAAAGTATATCGGACTGTATGTACTATGTCTCTAGCCAGCTTTTTGTCACTTAACATTATATAAATTAGCATTTCTCAATTTCACTGAAGTCTCCTCTTGCTTCTTTATTGAAGGCCATCCTCTGATTCTAGGATAGAGGAGAACTACAAAACAGACAATTCATTAAGAACTTTGGGTCCTTGAGTGGAATTCAGAAGCACACTTGGTGACCCAGCTCATCCATCCTGTAGGACAGCCTCAGAATGAAGAACACAGACATTTTCCAGGGGCAAACATCAGATCTGTGCTGGGTCATGTACCATACAACAAATCCTGAAATAAAAATACCTGAAAAGAGAGCTGTACTTCCTGAGTCACCTGCTGCAGCTGTGGGGGCAAGAACCTCTGTGACACTGAGACAATTTGGCCTTTTTTTCCTTTGGTCTTCCTGTTTGTGTTTTCCAGACCACAGCACCCTGCAGTGTCTGGGTCTGTGCCTGTTACTGTCTAAAAAAAACCCCAAACCACATAAAATTTAATAAATGAAGACATTTTGAATTCTACCCTTTGGGTTTACTATAACATATAAAAATTTTGTCTTGGGTGTAGGTTGGCTCATAGTGATGAATTCATTATAGGAAATGGTCATGTGACTTCCTTCTGGAGGAGAGGCCTGTGGGGGAGGGAGTGATTTGGCCCGAGTCCAGGGGACACAGATCTGTGTAGTTTCTCATAACCATGAGCTGCTGGGGGTGAGTCAGACCAGTTCTACTCCTCTGTGAGGTCCTCAGGCATCCTTGATCCACTGAGTAGATTCTATTCTCTGTCTCAGTTTCTCCACTTGAATGTAAGATCCACTACATAGGAGCACAGGTTAGACCACATCTGTCCTGTTCACCTCTGTATTCCAAGTATCAAGCAGAGTGCTTGACATCTGATGGGCATGAAATTAAAACTATGTCAGATCGATAGATGAGTGGATGAATGGCTGGTTGGATGAGTGGACGGACTGGTGATTGAATGGGTGGATGGATGGATAGATGGATGAGTAGATGAGTGGATGATGGATAAGTGGATGGACGGGTGGGCGGGGGAATAGATAGGATGAGATGGTACTGATTTGTTGGTTCTGTAGTTTAGTTAGAGGGCTTTATTGAAGGGATGTACCTGGGTGTCACACACCCCACACATAAGGCTTCAGTTTAGGCAGTGTTCGCCCTTAGTCGTAAGAAGAAGAGTGTAATGAGCGTTCCTGCGCTTTCCCTCTATTCCTTGTAAAACCCCTCAGGTTGCTCACTAAGTACATCAATTGCAACAAAACTGTGGCACTTTCCCTGCAGCCCGTCCCCCCTTTCAGGGGCTTCCACAGAGCAGGGCTGTCTTGCAGGCCGTCTGCAGCTGCTCACGAGAGTCACATGTGTGTTCCTCCTGTCAGGTGTCCAGATCCACCAGCCACTTTCAGCCCTTGGGAAATGTGGTTCAGCCCAACCGTGAGGCTGCTGGCATCCACTATCCTCGGGTGCCCAAGCAGGCAAACCCTCCTCTGTACTCTGCGGGTCTGTGCTCCTCTGTGGCTGCCAGTTTGCCTCTTTTCTTAGGTAAGAGAAAAGTTTACAAGAGGTCCTAGGAAAAAGCAAAGAAAACACAGTTTGGGGCCATTTCTGACAGGCATAGTAATGAGGTAAGCCACCTACTGGGCTTTGTAAAGGACTCCAATTGCGATCTGAGCATATCCCTTAGGGCTGCCCCTAGGGTAACCCGCATTGTCCGACTCAACCAGCAACATTCGAAAAACACTTGTTTCTAGTTCACCTTGCTGCTGCTGCTGCTAAGTCACTTCAGTCGTGTCCAACTCTGTGCGACCCCATAGACGGCAGCCCACCAGGCTCTGCCGTCCCTGGGATTTTCCAGGCAAGAACACTGGAGTGGGTTGCCATTGCCTTCTCCATTGTGTGAAAGTGAAAAGTGAAAGTGAAGTCGCTCAGTGCGTCCGACTCGTAGTGGCCCCATGGACTGCAGCCTACCAGGCTCCGCCATCCATGGGATTTTCTAGGCAAGAGTACTGGAGTGGCTTGCCATTGCCTTCTCCGTTTAGTGAAGGTTTATTGAGGGCTGAATGTAACAGGGTAACATGAATTTTTGCTTCAAAGGAATTACAGCTTGGCTAAGCATAAAAGACAATGGGAGTAGATGTGATTAGAGAACAAGGCAAAATAACCTCAGAAGCTGCACTCTACACTCCCCTAGTCCAAAAGGGAAGGAGTGTCTTTCTCTGTTTTCAGGTGGAGAGTCATAAAGCAACTCCTAAAGCTAATCTATTAAAAAAGGGAAAGTTAAAAAAATATAACACGTAGTACAGTCACACAGACAACTTACATCCATTCAAATATAAGTACGGAATAGTTGATAAAATGAATCTGAACTTAAAAAAAAACCTTCTACTTAAAAAAAAAACCTTCAGAGATTTAGGTTTCAATTTCAACTATCTGAAATTTAGTTGCAAATTTAAGAGTAAATAATAAAAGCTCTCTAAACAGAAAATCAGATGCAACAAGGTTTACGGACCCCGCAGAAGTGAGTACCGCCTTAATCCAATTGAAAGAAGTACAACATTCCAGCTTACTAGACAGAAGTACTTAACAGAAGATATTTAAAACAGAAAGAATGCTGCCAGAGATGTAATCTCTGAATTTAAGAAAAGAGACAGCTTAAAGTGAAGGACTATGTGACACTATTTTACAGTATTAGAAACAAGAACTCAAAAGACAGAATAAGACATTTACTATTCAAGCAACCAGTCTTACGATTTCAAGGCTCCTCAGTTTAACACATTTCAAACATCACCCGATTTTCTAATGTGATGTTCTGTATATAACAGTAAGCTACATGTTTGGAATGCTGAGTCACTTCTCTTAGATATAATGGTATAAATGATGATTTAATTTCCAGATTAGCACCTAAGAGTCAGTGAACTCCATAATGCTACTGTAATATTTATAAGTTGCAAATAACATAACAGAAAAAACTTCTAGAGCCACATTTTAGTCTTCAACATGTGAAAGCCATATGGCAATACTAATAAAATCAGCCTGTTGCTTGTTATTCTCCCCAGACAATCATCTAGTCCAGAGCCCAGGCCCATTTGGTGGAGGATAAATCTCCCTTAGGACCAATGCTTTTGCTTAATTTCCCACACAGATCACTGGAGCCCAAAACGGGTAGAAATATGGGCTATGAGTGTTTCCTATGAAAAGATGGCGGGAGGGCTAGCACTTGCCTCAGTAAGGCCAGAAGAGAACCTCAAAGGATGAGATGGTTCAATAGCATCACCGACTCAATGGACATGAACTTTCAGCAAACTCCAGGAGATAGGGAGGGACAGGGAAGCCTGGCATGTCACAAAGAGTTGCACATGACTTAGCGACTGAGCAAAAATGAACAAATACGGATTTTAAAAGCTTTTCATCCCCTTGACGATCAGGGATATACAAATCTGATAACAAGGCAGCATTTCCACTTATTAGGTGAACAAACCTTTAAAAGATCGCCAGTATCCACTTTTGTGGAGGATGTAGGCCGTTGTTTTCCTGAGCATGTGTATCAGAATTGTTTGCTGGGTTTATTTAAGACAGTCATCCACACTTGGAAACAACCCAGATGTTCTGCCAGGGTTGAGCTGATGAGCAGTGGCATGTCCTCACCAGGGGCACATTCAGCAATGGAAGGAACAAGCTACTGATACGGCGACAACTTGGGTGAAGCTCGGTGGCATTGCTCTGAAGGAAAGAAGACAGTCTCACAGCTTGCATCCTGTGTGATTCCAGACTCAAGAAGGAAAAACCGATGGTGGCAGAGAAGACTGGTGTTTACCAGGGGGGTGCGGTGGGGAGTCTGTAAACATAGCCATAGTAAGCCCGTTGGGGTGATGGGACTCTTCTGTACCCCAACGGTCGTGGTCACACAGATCTACTATCTGTGTAAAGTTCACCACACATTGGGTCTCATTCTCAAAACAGCCTTAGGGTGGATTTCATTATCCTCTATACAAATGAGGAGGGCTTCCCTGGTGGCTCAGCTGGTAAAGAATCCACCTGCAATGCAGGAGACCCCTGTTTGATTCCTGGGTCAGGAAGATCCACTGGAGAAAGGATAGTCTACCCACTCCAGTATCCTTGGGCTCCCCTGGTGGCCCGGATGGTAAAGAATCCTCCTGCAATGCGGGAGATCTGGGTTCGATCCCTGGGTTGGGAAGATCCCTTGGAGGAGGGCATGGCAACCCACTCCAGTATTCTTGCCTGGAGAATCCCCATGGACAGAGGAGCCTGACGGGTTGCAGCCCATGGGGTCACAGAATCGGACACGACTGAGTGCAACATACAAATGAAGCAACCATGGTGTAGAGAGGGTAAGTCGCTGGCCCAAGGCTCCGCCCACCCATCTCTGTCCCCTTGGTCTCTGCCTGCATTCCCAGGTAGGTTCTGTATTGACAAAATGATCCATAAAACTAAAATGCAGCCAACATATACACATATTTCCATCATTTCACAGTAATTGAATACATTTATTATTGCATTTATTATTGAACACACATTTATTGAATACAATAGAAAGCATCCCTTCATACATTATTTAAACATTTGAGATGAACAGCATCCATGCTGTCTTCTGGGCCTCACTGGCTATGTCCCCAGGTGAGGTCTGGGAATCCTTTGCTCCTTGTCCATAGCCCTCTTCCTTCTGACTGGACCGCCATTCTGATGGTTAGTTCCCTTGCTTGCCAGTGGTGGAGCGTCTTGGCTGTCAGTCCTTGTCACATGGGTGTTTGCTGTGTAAGTACTCCCCAGTACATGTCATGCCTCCCTCTTCCTTCATCTCTAGTGCCTTCATCTCTAGTGCCATTCAATTTTCTGAAATTGAATACCTTCTCACTGCCTCAAACTCAGTGTCAAACACAAAACTCAGCCTTCCCACTCTAGTTTCTTATTTTCCAAGCATGGCTCTTGGGGTCCCATCTGTCTTTACGGACCTTCTTTACCACACCCTTGATCTCTCTAACAGCTCAAGCTTCTGGTCCCATCCTGTGAAACCCCCCCCTGCCCTGCCACCTGGTGCCCCCTTGGGGTCTCCTCTACCCAGATGGTCCTGCAAGTACTGGCTTCCTGAGGGTGGCCTCACCTCTGCTTATCTTCCACAGCAGGTACAGCACCTGTCACCCACTGTGTGCCTAATGCACACGGCTTGACCCAGAATGACAGGTGGAGAATGACCCACGGCAGGTGGAGAATAACCAGATGAACAGCACTTACAAGAGACTGGGCATGCGGGAACACCTCTGACGTAGTGGACAGTGGAGCTCGGACTCTGCAATGCCGCCTCTTACTGGGCAGTTGCAGGAGCGGCCCAGCTTGAACCTCATGAGAGGAAGGGCAGTCCCAGGAAGGCTCTCACAGCTCCACCACCTCCTGCTGCCTAAACAGCCTGACTGTGGCACAGTTTTTGTCTTGTCCATGAAGTTGTTTCAGACAGACCAGGAAGGAATACTAGCCCCACTCCACCGTAAAGCTCTGACAGCCCTTCCAGTCACCACTCCCAGAAAGAGGTGCTAATACTCACTCAAGTCTAGAGTCAGCAATGTGATGCTAATGTTGTGAGACTGTTGCTTTTACCCACAAGGCGTCTCTGTGAACTACAAAGCCCATGAAAAGAGGCGCCCGGAGAAAGCAGCACCATGGAGGCAGCTCCTCTGCAGCCCTCACTGCCCACCTCGTCCCCTGACACCTCCCCAGCATGCATCCTTTTTCTTCAGTTGCCTTCAAGGAATTTTCTGAAATTGAATACCTTCTCACTGCCTCAAACTCAGTGTCAAACACAAAACTCAGCCTTCCCACTCAAAACTCAGACACTGCTGTCTTTAACCTCCATTTTCCTGTCTTGGACCTTCGGTAATCTGTCACTCACCTCCCCTGAGCCCCCATCTCTGCTGTGATTAGTCAGGAAGTGTTGTACTGATGAGAGGCTCCTTCATGGCAACTCTTAGACTTGCTTTTCACCGCACATCTCCTCGGCCACGAGCAAGTCCAGGCTCTCCTTTCCCGCCTGTGATTTCCGACCACCAACGTCTACTGTCAAGGCAGAGCTCAGATTTCACCTCCAGAATTTTCCTTTATTCTCTGACCCTCTGGATTCACTATATTATACATCATGAAATGCCTCTAACCTGAGCCTCATCCGCCTACAGCCCAAGACCTAGCATTTGGGTACTCACATGGAACAGTTGGGGCTTCCCCTATGGCTCAAGTGGCAAAGAATCTGCCTGCCAATGCAGAAGACCCAGGAGGCACAAGTTCGATCTCTGAGTCGGGAAGATCCCCTGGATGAGGAAATGGCAACCCACTGTACTCAACGTGTGGTTCTTAGCTGGGCAAGCTGTGGTTCTTAGCCCCCTGGGCAAGTGCCCCCAGGGCACCTGTGATGATGACTGGAGACATTTCTGGTTGTCGCAACTAGGGGGTGGATGCTGCTGGCATCTAGATGGGGGAGGGCAGGGATGTTGTGAGCTGTGCCAGGACAGCCCCACAGCAAAGAATCTTCCGGCCCCAGTGCCAGCAGATTGAGAAGGTTGAGGCGTTCTGCCTGCAGGGATCTCTCCAGCAACAGTCAATTCTGAAGCGTCTTAAGTCCCAACTGTTCCCATAACCTTTCGCAGCCCCTCGAGTCTACCAGCAACTTCCCTTCCTTAGATCCTGGCCTGCTTAACATCTCCTACCACCGCAAATCTGCACTCGACACTTACCAACATGTTACCAAATCATGCATTTGTTTTATCGCATACCCTCAAGTAGGTTGTAAGATCCTCAAGGACAGTAATATTTATGTTTCTATAGGTATGAGCATAAGGTGAGTGTGTAGTAAATACCTGCTCACCCAAGTAGTTTCCAGAAGCACTGAATGAAATAAGTAAACTGAAATTCCAAGTTGAATTAAGCCAATGCCTGAGGATGTCAGGATATGGAAGCAGAGGAATCTTGTTCAAATCTAAAAGGGAAGTTCTAGAATTTCCACAGAACTTAAACTTCTTATTCTGAGGAAAATACCTGGAAACGGAACTCAAATACCAGCTAGAGCCACAACTGGCCTTTGAAATTTAAATAAAAATTGACTCAACCCTTCAAGGATGGGGAAAATCAGCATTTTTCCCCACCCAGGGGCCCCCTGGGAGTTATGCGTTCAGAAGTCAATCTTCTCCACAGTCTACTCTGCTGATGCCCACTCGCCCCTTCCCTCCCAGGCTGCCTCTCCATCCTTCCTGGCGCTCGGCTCCTCTCCCATCTCCTAAAGCCTCCACAGGGTCCTGAATGAGCATAGAAGTCTCCAGGGAAGGTTAGACAGACAGGGTGGAAAATGAAATAGTAGAAAGTCCTATTGCTGTTTTTTTTTTTCGGACAGCCGTATTTTTAAAAGTCCTTCAGTAAACCCAGTCCAGGAGTTTCCCAGAGACCCACCTTTGGCCCCAAACTTCAGTCTGTCGACCTTCTCTGCCTTCTGTCCTTTTCCTAAGATCCCCCAACTCGTCTGAACCACTTCTACAGAGCAGCCAACAATTCTGCACCCCACACGGGCTTGACTGGTCTGACCCTAGGCAAACACAACTCTCTTCCTAAAAAGCCCTCCTGCCTTCCGCCCCCGCCGCCACACAGACACAGGTAGGGGGGCAGTCGTGTGGGCTCCGCAGGAAAGGGCGGGTGTGGTGGGCTGGCCTGAGGAGCTATAGGTTGCTGGGACGGCTCTCACAGCTTCACTATGTGTCACAATGATTTTCTTTCTATCCACACCTTGGAGGGGTGCGGACACCTTTAAAGCCCCCAGGCCCCTCAGAATCAGCCAGCATGCCTGTGGCCACACCTGTGCCCCCAGGAGGGACGCAGATAGAAGCCTTGCTCACACTAAAGAAACACAGACAAGCACACCATTTGGGCAGAACTCACTTTTGCTGGTGTGCAAAAAGCGCTCAGTGATGCACAATAAGGCTCGTGATTCTTATTCTGTGATTAATAAAGCTCGCTGTACCCTCACTGGGAGAAATTACCTCTGTGAACATTTTAGTGCATTTTCTGCTCTGAAAAGGGTGCTTAGAAAATAAGAGAAACGCTTATTATGGTCACTTTTACCCAAGAAAATGGCCCTTCTTATTTTACAGGTTCAGAAAACCCATCTTCTCCTGCTCCCGGGGAGTATCACACTCCACCCTTTAAGTTAATGCTCATACATTAACTTAATGTACCGCCATGAAACTCAGAGGATTTCTCAGTCCTCCTGCCCTTTGGAATTATTTGAGTTGTTCAGTGAATATTTACTGAGTGCCAACTACTGTTGCCAGATGCCTGTCAGTGTGACAGGGACCCGAGTGGCAGGCAGGCCCTGGGGCTCTTACCTATGAGAGGAGGGAAGGAGGTGGGCGCTCCCTCCATTGCTCCCAAGCAAATGAACTGGGGAAGCTGGACCAGAAATTAAACCTCTTCAGATGGAAAAATCACTGAAATGCTTGTATTTTTTAATGTTTATTTATTTTTAATTGATTGATGATTGGGTTACGATATTGATTTGATTTCTGCCATACATTAACATGAATTAATCATAGGTGTACATATGTCCCCTCCTCTTGAATCAGTGAGAACAGCTCTTCAAAGTTCCTTTTTTTATCTTTAAAATTGTTACAAGCTCTGCATTTTACTTCCTGATATGTCCAAGTGTTTTAAAATATAAAAACAACATTTAAAGTGATTTATCAAGGAGTAAAAATCACGGTCTTGGAAAATATGCCTTAATTATCCAATGACTACACATCGACTCAGAAAGACACTCCACCTTGAGAAGCAGGACTCTTCCTTCTCTGGCAGAACATGGGAACAATTTCTTCTGACGTTTTCTTGACAGCCAGTGCAGTAGGCAAGATATCTGGACTCGTGGGGCTTGAGGTGGGCAGAAGAAACCACTGAGTGGGAACAAATTTTCAGAAAAGGGAAGCTAAAGACAAACTTCCCAGTTGTGCCTCAGACAGGCCCCAAGGTCTGAGCCCTGTTCCTTCAGTCCTTGACAGATGAAATGACTTAATGCATGCCTTACTGCTCCCAGACTCTTTCCAGGTCCTGATGTAATGCTCACAGTTACTCTGGGAGACAGTTGGTCCCTGTTTTACAGATCTGAAAACACAGTCAAAGAGGAAGGGCAACCTGCTTAAGGTCACGCAAGGAGGGGACTCAGACAGTGCCCCCAAGACAAAATTGGGTGCTTCTTCCCTATACTCCCTCTCTGAGACTTAAAATCCCTATCAATTACTTTGAAGGCAGACAAGCTAAAATGGTCCCAAAGTGGCTTTGCGTTCTGCTCACTGTCAGATAGCAATGACATCAAGCCAGGTGCCTAATGGAAGCCCAGAAGCCAGCTGGGAACCAGCTGACCCAATGCCTCTATGTCCCTTTGGCTTGCATCTATATGAGGAACGTGAGCCCATGTCCCACAGGCAGCGGGGGGGCCTCCACACCTGTTTCTCCCAGGCCCCCGCCTCTACCAGCAGCCTGGCTAGTTTCAGTCGACCAGGCCCTTTCCCTGAGCCCTTTTCAGAGTAAGCAGGATGTGTGAACCCTGCTGAGAATCCTCTAGGAAGAAGAAAGACTTCTTCTTAGAACTTCTTTAGAAGCTGAGCTCTAAAGAAACCTCAAGTGCTCTCCACCAGGCGAGGGCTTTTCTCTGCCTGAGTGATCAAACCACGGCTGCTGGGGTGTGGGTCGAGGGGAGGCACATCCCAGGGTCTCTAGCAGGGAGCTTGGTGGCATGCTCATAGCATCCTCGCTCCCTGTCAGCCACTGGCCCTCTGTGCCCCGTTCCCAGGTAGAAGCAGCTTTAGTTCCCTAATCTGTAAAGTGGGAACAATAATAACCTACTTCAGTGGTGTTTTCCTTTGAGTTTTGAGAACTGAGCCTAATTATCTTTAGCTTCATTCTCCTCCACTTATGTCCCTCATTTGAAATATGAATCAACAGTTCTCAGAATAATTCAGGTTCGGGTGTGTATGGTAGGGGAGGGGTGGGGAGCCTGATCAATGGTTTAGAACTTTGCAGAAAGGTTGGAGCTGTCTCATCGACTGTCAGCAGAGGTGTGTGAGAAGCGCAACCACAGAGCTGTCCTGGGAGGGCAGGGCTGGGCAAGGTGAGACTCCAGGGAGGTGGTGATGAGCAGTGACCTCAGGAACACAAGGAAAGAAGGAGAACAGGAGGGACTTTCTCTGTGGCCCACAAGGGAGCTTGTCTCTGAGGAAGGGGAAAGCACAAAACTGACCACTGAGCAAACAGCTACATCGAATTCAATTTTCACATACTGGTGAGATCAGTAAAAAGAGAAAGGGAAGGAGACCACATACATCGTGAAACTAAGCCATAAATAATGAAAGTACCAGTTACTCCCTGTTTCTAACTGACGTTTTGTTAGATGAGACAGGTAAAAGGAAAAACAGCGAGACCGAGGCAGCAGCCGCTGGGGCATGATATTAATAACCGCGTGAAAGGACGTTTCCTTCACTGGTGTGCATGGTGGGCCAGGGCCCAGTGGGCTCTCCCGGGCCTGGAGAGCTGCTCGTGGCTCCCTTCCTGCATCCCACATTCTCTGGGAGGCCGAGTGGTCCCACGGGATGCGGGGCCTCTCCTGGCCACTGCTGGGTCCCTTCCTGGCTGCTCTGAGCTCACAGTCTGCTTGGTCTCAGTTCCGCAGCCGCCCTCGTCCCTCTCCCCACACAGACCCAACGTGGAGCGTGTTCCTTTGTGAGTCCTGCACCTCCACACGTGGCCCCTGATGTCCGGCGTACTGCTCACACCACGAGCTCCGTGTGCAGGGGCCCGAGGGTCGGGGGTCCAGGCCTGGCCGCTGCTCTGGTGGCCGGCCCAGCCTGTGCCCAACCCAGCCCTCAGGCCACCCCCGCAGACGTCCCCCCGCCCTCTTCTCCGCTCTCACACCTCAGACTGGTGCCCCCTGCCTCAGCCTCAGCTCAGGCCTTCCCTCTCTTCATCAGATACCCAGTCATGCCTCTGCTAAAATGAATGGTTTATCCTTCAGTAACATAGAGAGGTTGGTAGATCCTTTGAAAATTTCAGGTTTTCCTTTCTCCCCAGCCAGCTCTCTAGATGCAGGGAAAGTATAGCCATTCTCCCATTGGTGACAGCCTTTGTGCCCGGTCTTCCTAGAATGCATAAAAATAAGCATTAGTTTTGAATAGCCAATATTTTTTCTGCTTCTTCAGTAAGTGAAAATAGGTCCCGTTAAATAATGCACCATCGCATTACTTGTTCCTAAAGTGACACCTGCTGTATCACATTCACCTAAATGTTTACTTTTCCTGCCTCCTCAATACCTATTTTCCACATCTGCCCCTCCACCTCCACCCCAGGCAGTGTCTCTGCCTCTCCTTCTTCAGCCATTAGCGTCCCGTCCTGCCGACTCTGAGCTGAACACCTGGCCTCCCGTGCTGGACCTGCTGTTTACTCTCCTTATAGTCTTTGTTTCATTATTTCACACAGCTTTATCTTCTCTCCTTGATTTCAAACGCACTGCAAGGCTTCACCAGTTTTAAGCCTTGAGATCATTTTCAAATATGTCCACCAGCAGCGACGTGTCCTTGGGTATATAACTCCATTTGTGCACCTGCAGAAAGGACCTGAAAATAGTTCCTTCCTCAGATGGGATGCTGTGAGGATTAAATAAGATTATGCTTCAAAGAACTATGTATGCATGGTGTTGACACATGAGATGCTCTCTCTAAACACCAGCTTATTAGGCTGTGGATGACGATCAAGACAGAAGTAGGATGTCAAGATGAGCAGGATGAAGCAGATGGAGAAAACCTGACCAAGGCCGAGAAATAACTGATCAGTCTGGCAGGGGAAGCACGTCAGCCCAGGCAGCTATCTGAATTATTGTGGGTCAGAAAGAAGCCAGGCTATTAGCTTGACTTGTTAGCTTTCCAGGCTGTGATGGCATGTTTTGCAGATGATACGGCTTCTTGAGAGATTGTCCAGTCACTGTGAAGAGCACAGTATGTCTGCTCTGCAAAGGCCACTCTTGGCCAATAGTAAGAATAGGAAGTGATGACAATGATCAGTTCACTGGCCAACTGGAATGGAAGGGGAATTCTTCCACAGATCATTGTAATTCCCCAAACTGAAAACTTGACCAAGTAGCCAGAAGGCTCAAAAGGGTCCTCTCTGCTTGTCAGCCCATGGCAGCCTAGGTGGGTATCAGTATGAGCATTTTCAGTAGCACAGGCTGGCATGTTGCTTCTGACCTGACCTGCTCATGACCTTCTGACTCACCAGCACCCCTTCCTGCAGCTTCTCGATTCAAGACTCCCTCCCCCAAGGGCTAACCAATGATAAAACTCATAACCAACAGTTATTAAACGTGTACTAGGTGTCAAGAGCTGTGTTGTTATATCAGCACAGCAACCTTATGAGGAGCCTGCATCCGTTACTCCCTTTTACAGGAGAGAAGGCTAGGCTGTGATGTCTGGGTGAGTCGCCCCACATCACATTTGTAATGAAAGGCAGCTCTGAGCTCCAGGACTCCACAGTCCACATTCTTAACTGTGGACAAGGAGCCTGGGCACATCTCAGCCCAATAAGTTTATGGTGAGAGTCAATACCATGGTTAACACATTAAATGAGTGCATATCTGATATGATTTGAAAGGCAGTAAGTAGTTATTTAAAACAAGCAAGCAACAGTTGAAACATCATCTGTATGTCCTGAAACCCTTACATTCCTCACCTCTTTAGATCAACGCCTTAAGACTCCGTGCAGAGCCTTCCCTTGTGGTCCAGGGGCTAAGACTCTCTGCTCCCAGTACATGGGCCCTGGGTTAGATCCCTGCTCAGGGAACTAGGTCTCACATGCTGCAATTAAGACCCAGAGCAGCCAAATAAATAAACGAATGAATATTTTTAAAAAGACTCTATGCAAACGTTACCTACAAGGGCAGGAAGGGTGTGTGTTAGACAGGCGCTACCTGTCTAGCACTTGTCAGAGCCCCTGAGTGACATGGGGGCACACTCAGGGATGAGACCCTCCGTCCTATAATCTCTGCATCACCCAACTCCCCTGCAGATGACTCAGAACTCCCTCCGTCCTGAGCTCCACGCTCACCTTCTGGTGATCAGACAGCGTCTGCACCCAGCTCTCCCTCAGCCACTCCGTGACCTCAAAGTCAGACTTTTTTTAATCCTCTCTGACTTCTCCATTCCAGTCAGTGTTGACACCATATCTTCGCCACACAGGCTGGAAACCTCAGTCTCCCGGTTCTCCCTTTGACGTGAGACAACCAGTTGAGTCCTGTAGACTCTCCTTGGAAGCCTCTCCCCCTGTTTCCCACTCCTGTGATTTTGTCCTGGTTCAGTAGCTCTCTGCTCTCCAGCTGCCCGCCAGCCCGCCCAGGACTGTGACCCTCCCCGCACCAGCGCAGCTCTGGTCACAGCACTGCTGCCCAGGCATCACCATCAGGTGCGTCACTGCAGGCTGTCCCCAGGGCGACGTCCCCTCCCACCTTCTCCAGGCCCCGGGCACATCCTCCCTGCTCTTCCTGCCCAACCACAGCTCACACAGTTCTCTTCTTTGGAATACGCTTGCCCTCTCTCCACATGAACACTCCTGAGCTTTTACTAAGACCCTTTCGAGGCACGCTTTCCCCAGGGCCTTGGCCAGTGGCTCTTGCTGCTCTGTCCCAGGAAAGAACCACAGGCCCGGGGACAGGACACCAGAGGCAGATCCAAACCCAGAGCTTAGGGTGGCCACGGAGAAGCCACTCTGCAGAATGGGAGTGAAATGGGATGGTGGGTGAAAAGTGGAATAATGGGAACCAGGTTGCTTCAGGCACCAGAAAGACAGCATTTACATCTTTATCTTCAGTTCAGTTCAGTTGCTCAGTCGTGTCTGACTGTTTGCAACCCCATGGACTGCAGCACACCAGGCCTCCCTGTCCATCATCAACTCCCAGAGTCTACTCAAACTCATGTCCATTGAGTCAGTGATGCCATCCAGCCATCTCAACCTCTGTCACCCCCTTCTCCTCCTGCCTTCAATCTTTCCCAGCATCAGGGTCTTTTCAAATGAGTCAGTTCTTCACATCAGGTGGCCAAAGTGCTGGACTTTCAGCTTTAGCATCAGTCCTTCCAAAGAAATCCCAGGGCTGATCTCCTTCAGAATGGACTGGTTGGATCTCCTTGCAGTCCAAGGGACTCTCAAGAGTCTTCTCCAACACCACAGTTCAAAAGCATCAATTCTTTGGCACTCAGCTTTCTTCACAGTCCAACTCTCACATCCATACATGACCACAGGAAAAACCATAGCCTTGACTAGATGGACCTTTGTTGGCAAAGTAATGTCTCACCTTTGAATATGCTATCTAGGTTGGTCATAACTTTCCTTCCAAGGAGTAAACGTCTTTTAATTTCATGGCTGCAGTCACCATCTGCAGTGATTTTGGAGCCCCCCAAAATAAAGTCTGACACTGTTTCCACTGTTTCCCCATCTATTTCCCATGAAGTGATGGGACCAGATCCCATGATCTTAGATTTCTGGATGTTGAGCTTCAAGCCAACTTTTTCACTCTCCTTTTTCACTTTCATCAAGAGGCTTTTTAGTTCCTCTTCACTTTCTGCCATAAGGGTGGTGTCATCTGCATATCTGAGGTTATTGATATTTCTCCTGGCAATCTTGATTCCAGCTTGTGTTTCTTCCAGTCCAGCGTTTCTCATGATGTACTCTGCATATAAGTTAAATAAGCAGGGTGACAATATACAGCCTTGAAGTACTCCTTTTCCTGTTTGGAACCAGTCTGTTGTTCCATGTCCAGTTCTAACTGTTGCTTCCTGACCTGCATATAGGTTTCTCAAGAGGCAGGTCAGGTGGTCTGGTATTCCCATCTCTTGAAGAATTTTCCACAGTTTATTGTGATCCACACAGTCAAAGGCTTTGGCATAGTCAATGAAGCAGAAATAGATGTTTTTCTGGAACTCTCTTGCTTTTTTGATGATCCAGCAGATGTTGGCAATTTGACCTCTGGTTCCTCTGCCTTTTCCAAAACCAGCTTGAACATCTGGAAGTTCACGGTTCACATATTGCTGAAGCCTGGCTTGAAGAATTTTGAGCATTACTTTACTAGCATGTGAGATGAGTGCAACTGTGCGGTAGTTTGAGCATTTTTTGGCATTGCCTTTCTTTGGGATTGGAATGAAAACTGCCCTTTTCCAGTCCTGTGGCCACTGCTGAGTTTTCCAAATTTGCTGGCATATTGACTGCAGCACTTTCACAGCATCATCTTTCAGGATTTGAAGTAGCTCAACTGGAATTCCATCACCTCCACTAGCTTTGTTCATAGTGATGCTTTCTAAGGCCTGTTTGACTTCACATTCCAGGATGCCTGGCTCTAGGTGAGTGATCACACCATCGTGATTATCTTGGTTGTGAAGATCTTTTTGTACAGTTCTTCTGTGTATTCTTGCCACCTCTTCTTAATATCTTCTGCTTCTGTTAGGTCCATACCATTTCTGTCCTTTATCGAGCCCATCTTTGCATGAAATGTTGTTTAGGTTGGTCATAACTTTTCTTCCATCTTAGCTCCAACCATTGCTAGTTGTGTGGTCATAGTTAAATTGTCTGGACTTCAATTCTTTATAATTTGATTTTCTCATCTGCAAAAACGAGGACAAGGGTATCTCTTTTAGAGAAGTTTTAAGAGAATGAGAATTAACAAATGCGAAGTGCTAAGTACATGACTCCCAACAATGGCATTTTATAGTGTTTAGTTTGGTTCTTGTCTGATAAAGCCTCACACACAGGTACAGTGATTACTGCTCTCAGCCCTTTGCACCTCCCTTAAAGCCTTATCTTTCTCTGCCATGTTTTCTACTTATTTTAAGACTGTCTTTCCTTTGACTAAGGCCGGAAGAGGAACTACTTCTTAGTTGTCTTTGCATCTGTTGTAGAGGCTAGCAAAGTGCCTGGCACACAGACCTCAGGAATGTAGGATTTGGTTAAATTTGAGGAAGAAAAGGAGCCTCAGGCAGGCAAGGAAGGTGGGAGGGGGGTGTCTTTTGAGACAGAGCAGTGGGGACCTCAGAGCCTGAGAACAGGCACAGGGGAGGGACCCAGGGTGGCTGGGGTCATGGGTTTTCAGAATGTGGCAGCTTCACAGTTTGCCTCCTCGGGAGGATGAGAGGCTTGTGCTACAGTGCTATGTGATGTGTGACAAGGAAGAGACACTTCAGTCACCCAGGCTTGGATTCAGATTTGGATTCTGCCCCTAATGCTCCCTGAGGCTCAGTTCGCTTTCCATACTCTGAATAAGAATACGATGACTAGCTCCAGAGAGTTTTGAGAAGATGAATTCTATGCAAAACATACAGATTTTCATCTTTGACTGTGATGACTGAGAAATGAGGGAAAATGGCCAAAGGGGAGGATTAACCTAGTTGATGATCCTGTAGAAACCCCACGGCATTACACCATCTCTCTGGTTGTAGGAAACCCCCCTCTTGGTCCCTGCCCTCCCATGGGCTAGTAACACAGATGGCAAGTACTGGAAGTGATGCTGTGCTTAATGTGTCATAGCCACCTGCATGCAGGGCATGCCCATGGGGATGGGGGTGCAGGGGGCACGGGCGGTGGTCCACTGTACTAGAGCCTGAAATGAGCCGTGAAGTCCAACGGTGGTCAAGTCATTGACAGCCTAACACTGAAGGAAGCCTCAGATCCAGGCTTGTCCACCTTCAAAACCAGACTCTCTCCTCGAGGCCATGTTGTCTCGGAGATGAAGGAGACTTCAGCCCAGTGCTTGGGAAGCTCACAGTCTAATCCCAGCTCTCAGAGAAGAAAGGAACTAATTGATGTGACCAGAAGGAAGAGGCATCACACGCCCTTAATGATCAAAAGTAAAACCTCAAAAGCCCCCAGATGCCTTCCTGGTCAACTGCCTTCTCCACTTCAGCCACCCTTTTCTCTTCCCCTCTGAGCAGAGGAGCTGGGCGAGGACCAGGCAGAAGCCTTTCCTTTTGTCTGTTTTCCATTATCTTTGGAGAGAGGTCCTGCTTCTGAATTAATCAGAGCAACTTTAGAGATTTCTGAATACCATCATGTGAGGTGCCGAGTGTGTGTGGTGCTGTTTGGTATGGGTACCTGATTTTCTGAAACAAAATTCCCTTTTAGCACCAGCATGCACACCAAAGGGAGGCAGCAGCACCTTGCTGCCCTGAGGGGCTGAAAAGGGGCAGGCGAGCTGATCACAGATGCTCTTGGGGGAGGATGTCAACCTGAGAGACAGGGACGACTTTCAGTTTTGAAGATCCTTCGGCTCCTCATGGGCTTACATTCTGAGGGTTTACCTTGGAAGAAAGGACCAGGCTGGAAGAAAAAGGGGACTATGATGCCTACATGAGGTGCACACATGCTCGCTCCTTGGAAGAAAAGCTATGACAAACCTAGACAGCATATTAAAAAGGAGAGGCATCACTTTGCTGACAAAGGTCCATCCAGTCAAAGCTATAGTTTTTCCAGAAGTCATGTCTGAACGTGAGAGATGGAGAGTTGGACCATAAAGAAGGCTGAGCACCAAAGAACTGATGCTTTTGAACTGTGATGTTGGAGAAGACTCTTGAGAGTCCCTTGGACTGCAAGAAGATCCAACCAGTCAATCCTAAAGAAAATCAGTCCTGAATATTCATTGGAAGGATTGATGCTAAAGCTGAAACTCCAATATTTTGGCCACCTGATGCCAAGAATTGACTCATTGGAAAAGACCCTGATGCTGGGAAAGATTGAAGGCAGAAGAAGGGGGTGACAGAGGATCAGATGGTTGGAGGGCATCACCAACTCAATAGACATGAGTGTGAACAAACTCTGAAAGATAGTGAAGGACAGGGAGCCTGGTGTGCTGCAGTCCGTGGGGTCGCAAAGACATAGGACTTGGCAACTAAACTACAACAGCAATGACAGCAATAACAACAGACCCATAAGCACCTTGGAGACTGTCAGTCCAACCTCTCACCTTTCATACAAAGAGACCAAGGCTCAGAGAGGTTAAGCAGCGTGCCTAAGGCCACACAGCCACTAAGGGCAGGAATCACGTTCGCTTAGCAGCAATTCGACACTCTCCACCACGTGGAGTCACAGAACAATGCCTCACAGCTCGGTGGGAAGTGTGGAGGCCGAAGCAGCTTGCAGACCCCAGACCCTCCGCACAGTCTGACTCTGTCCCATCCAGCCTGGAGCCAGCGCCCTCTATACCACCCACGTCTGCTCTTTCCCGGGGCTTCCCAGCCCCGCTTCTCTCCTGTCAAGGCCGCACGTTGCTGGGACTGGGGGGTGGGTGCCGAGGGCACAGCCACTGGGCCAGGCCCCTTGTGGCGAGTTAACTGAGCAGATGTGAAATAAGAGAGTAAAGGAGTGAATTTTCTACATTTCCTTTTTTCAACCCAAGTTAGTATCCTTGCTAATTAACAAAAATGAATGAGTTTTAAAAATATAGACACAAGAAAAAAGTATTTCACAGCTGTTCACTCTTAGGTAGCTTTTTTCACATATTCAGATTATACATACATCCTTAAATATTATTTTATACATTTTTCACATAAGTCCTGTATTTCAGTTATATTTATTCATAACTACTTTTCACAATTAAAAAAAGTGTCAAACACACAGAAAATACTAAGGAACACCTATTTTACCTTTCACCCTGGACCGATCGATTGTTAACAGCTTGCCATATTTGTGTTCTCCATCTCTTTCTCTGACAAACCATTTGGAAGTAAGTTGCACAAATCAGATCACTTCACCCCTGAAGACTTCTGTTTGTCCTCTCTGAGAACAAGGACATTCTCCAACATGACGACAGCAGCACTGTCACACCTGAGAATGTTAACATATAAAGACATACATGCCTTTAATGTGATTTAATTTGGACCAGAATAGTGGAGAGAACACTGCACGTTCACAGCCTCATTCCAGTTTCTGAGAAACGTGATCTCACGCTGCTGCTCCCTAGTCAGCTTGAATCGGCAAAGTGTCCGCCAGCCTGGCTCTGCCACGGCCTCCACCACCTTCCCACCCAACAGATGCTGTTGGCCTTGAACACCTTAGGCACAGCGGTGCCGAAGAAACAGGCGAGAGGAGACTGCCTCCTTTCTCACGTGGGGGCTGGCTTCTCGGCTCCGCAATCAAAGCCACGAAAGATTAGTACTAGGCTAGCTTGAAGATGTCTGGGAATCCCGCTGGAGAAACACGTGGCTCATTTCCATTCACGGAGCCTCCTGCTTTCCCTCTGAGCGGAGCACTGTGCTCGCGTCTTTCCCACGTGAACGAGGTGCCCTTCCTGGCTCTGCCTTCTGAGGTGGCGTTTCTACTCGAGGGTGCTAGCGAGGCGCCCAGGTTCGCGTCAGCGCCTCCGTGGCCCCACGTAGCTCCGTGTGACCTTGCAGCTGAGTGGTCAGGGCGGTGCGGTGACACACAGGAGGAAGAGCGGGCACTCCTAGAAGCACACCCAAGGGGCTCACCTTGACAAGAGCCACGAGAAACGTGAAGCAAGGACCAATCTTTCCTGAGAAAGGAGATTAGAAACTTCTAAAACAATTTAACAGAGTTGCCAAAGACACAAAGAAGCGGCTGGCGCCCTCCAGCAGGGTCCTTAGAATGCCTCCATCTCCAGGCTTCCTCAAAGGACGGCTCTGGTGAAGTCAGAGCACACAGTATCCTGCCTTTGGGAACTGAGTTGCTCAACTGAGGGATTAAGGAACAACTGACAGTGTGCCGCTGGGTCGGCCGCTAGCTTTTCTACCCACTGCATCAAAGGCCTCAATTTCAGTTATTTGTAGAATGGCATCTGGGGAGAGAAGATGCTTTCTGATAAGAAAGGAAACCCATTTTTTCAGAAACTGGTAAAAAAATTGTCGAGTTTGTAATTCCCAGAGCTGAAAGAGCTATATTACAAAAGGAAGTGAAGACTCTGTGGTCCCATATTTGTAAGATGACTAACAATAACAAGAAAAAATGAATGAATTCACATGCACATTAACAAACATGAAACTTCCACTTGGGCTTCTTTCCTAAAAGTTGTTTTAATTTGTCCCAGTATTTTCCTCAAAAGAAAAACATGTAAGTAGGTTGTAAAGAAAGATAGCTGGCTTCTGTTAGGGTGAAACTACAGGAAACGGTGTTTTGTAATTGTCAGAACAGAATCATCAAATGACGCGTGCAAGCTGAAAACCTCGCACTGCTGCCCGCCCTGCAGGCTCACTTTTTACGCAGACAAGCAAAGTTTTAAGAACCTTTAAATGTAATAGATCTGTTGAGGGTGGAAGTATAGACAGTTGTGTTTGAGCCTTGGGAGGTGGACGTGTGCTTCCAAGGTTCTCTCCGTGTGCATCAAGGGTTGATGGTCTTCCTTTTAACTAATGGTGGAAAATGTCATGATGATATGTTCAATCAAACCTCTGCTGAGTCTTTTTCTTTCTAGTATCTGGCTGAGCTCACACATTTGACTTCCCATGTCCCTGTGTGGTCCAGGGAGTGGAAATTCCGAGAGGCTTCACAGGGGGAGTCCCCTTCGCTCCTGCCACCTCACACCCAAAGGCAGAACAGGGTGCTGCCTGCAGCCTCACTGGCCTGGCTCTTGAAAGGACCTTCTATTCCATGCATTTTCTTATAAATGTGAGGGTGTCGGTTATTTTGGTGGAAAGCCTGCACAAAGTGCTTTGATAAAAAAACACATTAGAATTAAGTTGCTTATGCTTTCATGCTTGCGGTTTGGTTCCTAATTGACAGTTGTCAGAACTGAAGCTTCTGGGCTTCGCACAACAGTGACAGGGACACAGTCATCTCCCTCTTCTGTGTCGGTTTGCTCAGAATTTGGGGAAGAGGGATTTGGCTTTGATGAGTCCTTCCATCCCAGGTGCTTTATACAACCTCTCCACAGCCAAACGCAATGTCCAGTTACCAGAACAAGCTTATGTTCCTACTCCAAACATAGACTCTCTTTGTTAATATTCATTGTAGGAGATGATGGTTCTCCTGGAAGTAATTTTGAAGGATGTCTTCTAGCCCATATGGCCCTTATTAGGCTTACTTGGGGATTAACTCGAGTAACTTTAAATGATTTTGTCACACTGCTCTGTCTCCACAGTGAGGGTTAAGTTTCCTGGATCTTACTTCATCTGTCTCTCCACCTGCAGTGTGGGAAATGACCCCCTTGACCACAAGCGCAGGCTCTAGAAGGTTCATGAGGCCCCCTACGCAGTCTGGATGGGAGGGGCATGGTTGGGACTGGGTGCTGGGAGTCGGACCCCGAAGGCAGCATGTCTGCCTTGTCTTCAGGAAGCAAAGGCACTTTCTTCTGTGTGCACCCAGGCTGATCACCTGCTGTGCGGGGCAGCCATGTGTCAGGCCCAGATTAGACACTGTGGATACTGTATTCGTTAAACCTTTACAGTGAGCATAGGAGGTAGAGAAGATCACCATCCCATTCCAGAAGAGGAAAGCCAGACCAGAGAGGGTTCACGGGGGTGACCCACTGAGAGAGGGTGAGTGGGGCTAGAACTTTCTTTGCAGGACAGCCCTGCAGGGGCTAGGTAGTGGATGCCCTCGGGAAGCCTGGCCACTGCCATGGGTGTCAGGCAAACAAAATGTCTCATTCCTGCAAGTTTGTATTTGAGTGACCTCATCACAGTTGCTTAATACTGACCCTCATCTCTTTTATATGTAAAATAGGGCTCAGAAATTTCATCCCACAATTACCAGGTGAGAGCTTCTAACTGAAGGCCAGCCGGCTCTGCCACAGGTGCTCAGCACGTGGTCACTGAGTCCTGCTCATCCCTCACCCTCCACCCCAAATGCCCAAGTGATTTCCCTCGATGTGCAAAGAGTTGTGCCAGCCACTGTGCTCCCGCTACCTCTCGTAACCCATCTTCTGCAGCCTTGCAGCAGGGACACCACCTGCCCTCCTGCTGAGAGGGGCTGTCAAGGTGAAAAAGAGTGTTCTCTAAGGAAAGTGATGTGAAAGATTCCCAGGTGCTGATTTCTATCTTTCAGCTCATTTACCCCACTGGGAATTTAATGCTGCTGAGGGGTTTTTCCAGTGGTCATGTATGGATGTGAGAGTTGGACTGTGAAGAAGGCTGAGTGCCAAAGAATTGATGCTTTTGAACTGTGGTGTTGGAGAAGACTCTTGAGAGTCCCTTGGACTGCAAGGAGATTCAACCAGTCCATCCTAAAGGAGATCAGTCCTGGGATTTCTTTGGAAGGACTGATGCTGAAGCTGAAACTCCAGTACTTTGGCCACCTCATGCGAAGAGTTGACTCATTGGAAAAGACCCTGATGCTGGGAGGGATTGGGGGCAGGAGGAGAAGGGGACGACAGAGGATGAGATGGCTGGATGGCATCACCGACTCAGTGGACATGAGTTTGGGTGGACTCCGGGAGTTGGTAATGGACAGGGAGGTCTGGTGTGCTGCGATTCGTGGGGTCGCAGAGTCGGACATGACTGAGCGACTGAACTGAACTGAGGGGTGCTTAAGGGCTTCCCTGATGGCTCAGTGGTAAAGAATCTCCCTGCCAATGCAGGAGACTCAGGTTGGATCCCTGGGGCCCACCAGGAGTCACTTGGTCAGCATAAACTATCAGGGCTTATGGTGAACTGCAGAGTCACTCCAATCAGTGGGGAGGTTCCAAGGATTTGGGGGTCTTCCCAGGAAGCTGGACAAAGGCAAGTTGGAGGCTTTATTAGGCAGGAGTGTGTGTTTCTACATGTCTGAGTGTTCACATACATGTACATGTACGTGTCCATCATCATCCAGAGGATAAACCACATCTGCCTCAAGGGCACACAGAGTCCTTCATACCTGTGCCTCCTCCTTCCCTGCTCCTTCCTCCCTCCTCCAGGACACCGGGTCCCCCTACTGCCGGGGACCAGCCCCGGCTGATCCAGGGTATTCGAAGGAGAGACGGCGTAGGCGAGGATCAGGATACAATAGCTTCAATTAGATATTAATTAAAGATATAAAGCGTAATAGGATGAGGACAGCTCAGTAGGAAAATTCAGTGGAGAAAAGAGGCTGAGTAGCTTGGTTTACGCGGGAGACCAATAAAACTTCAAGACAAGAAGTTTGCACCACTTACGTAGGCCGCAGGCGTCCTTCCGTTCTCCCGAAGGAGAGGAGACACTGAGGCCTCCCTGGTCGGATCTTAGAAGCCCAGGCATAATTAGTAAGCATGGTGGGTTCCGCGCTCCAGATGGAGACTCAACCAGAGTGAGAGAGAGAGCGACATGGGGAGACCAGTATTTCGAGAAACTGATCCCAATTCTTTATTTTCCAGAGTCTGTTTTTATACACTAAGATGTTATACAAAAGTCACGTGGGGACAGCAGTCCTGACTTTTATTAAAGTCAGGTGCTTCACACAAATGTATACAGAGGTCTTAGGGGTGTTACATCATCTTCTGGCCAGGGGGGCCTGCTGATAATTTACGACCCTCTCCTTGTGACAGCGGTCAGTCAATCAGGACACTTATTTCTCCAGGGCTGATTATTCTCAAAACAGACGCCACCCAAATAAAGTTACATTCCTACAGGGTGAGGGTGTAGTGGGTTTTAGTTAAGGAAAGAATTTACTTAGCCTAAGGTCTAACATGATTAATATCAAAGGTTAATACTTATTCCTTCTATATATTCATTAATGTGTGTAAGGGCAGGGGATGTGGAGACTTAGCAACAAACATTGGCTCAACAAATGAAAAACCCTTCACCAACACAATTTCTAATCAGCCCACTATACTTATAGTTTTCTAACTTCTCTAAAGAACCTGTTTTTAGAGGGTTTAGAGCATCTCGTGCCTCTCACGGTTGGGAGGCTGTGAGCAATCACATGTGGCCGGACGAGCCTGTCAGGCAGGCTAGAGAACCTTCAGAGGAGTTTGTAGGTTAAAACACTCTTATCACGCCCAGGAATTATTATAAACTGGAGCTCTAAGTTAACTCCTTCTCCAAAAGACGTGGTGGGGGACAGCCCCCTGTAAAGTCAGAGATGTAGGTAAGCACAAAGTAGTAAAGTAGGCAGGCTCTGGTTATGGGGGTAGACGCTCGAGGATTTCCAGGGGGACTCCTGAGGCTCGATCCCGCCTTTGCGTATGTCGAGCCTCCTTCCTCATGACCTTTGTCATGGGCGGAGTACCTCACTCTGGCCCCCAACACCCTATCTCCCACTGGGCTACTTCTCATGCTCCCTTCATCCTTCACCTCATGCTCCTGCCCCCACCCCCTCCCCGGGAAGTCCCTCCCTTGTTCCTTCCAGCAGGGCTGATAGTTCGATCTGCTGGAGCAAAAGCTCTCCATAATTAACACTATTACTTTTCTATTTAATTTAATAGGTTCCCCACTTGATTTCTAAGCCTGTGTACACATTAAGTGGCTTTTTGGCTACAAGTAGTAGAAAAATCTGACTTAAAGTACAAGGACGTTCTTGGTTTACTTATTAAGTCCAGAGATGTCTGGGTCCAAAGTGCTTCAGCCACAGTGATGCTGCTGAGGATGGGCTCTTGCTGTCCTCCGACATGGTCACCTCTGCTGAGTGTTCACCATTTAATATGGAAAGATAGCACCTCCCATGGTTGTAGGGGTCATATGCCTTCAAGGGAGAGGAACAAAACACTTTTTCCTCCACCATGTCTCTCCATCAGAAAGGAAAACTGTTTTGAGTAGCTCCCAGCTCACTTGCCCACAGATCTCACTGGTGAATCAGTTCAGTTCAGTTCAGTTGCTCAGTCATGTCCAACTCTTTGTGACCCCATGAATTACAGCACGCCAGGCCTCCCTGTCCATCACCAACTCCCAGAGTTCACTCAGACTCACGTCCATCGAGTCGGTGATGCCATCCAGCCATCTCATCCTCTGTCGTCCCCTTTTCCTCCTGCCCCCAATCCCTCCCAGCATCAGAGTCTTTTCCAATGAGTCAACTCTTCGCATGAGGTGGCCAAAGGACTGGAGTTTCAGCTTTAGCATCATTCCTTCCAAAGAAATCCCAGGGCTGATCTCCTTCAGAATGGACTGGTTGGATCTCCTTGCAGTCCAAGGGACTCTCAAGAGTCTTCTCCAACACCACAGTTCAAAAGCATCAATTCTTTGGCACTCAGCCTTCTTCACAGTCCAACTCTCACATCCATACATGACTACTGGAAAAACCATAGCCTTGACTAGACGGACCTTTGTTGGCAAAGTAATGTCTCTGCTTTTGAATATGCTATCTAGGTTGGTCATAACTTTCCTTTCAAGGAGTAAGTGTCTTTTAATTTCATGGCTGCAGTCACCATCTGCAGTGATTTTGGAGCCCCCCAAAATAAAGTCTGACACTGTTTCCACTGTTTCCCCATCTATTTCCCATGAAGTGATGGGACCAGATCCCATGATCTTAGTTTTCTGAATGCTGAGCTTTAAGCCAATTTTTCACTCTCTTTCACTTTCATCAAGAGGCTTTTTAGTTCCTCTTCACTTTCTGCCATAAGGGTGGTGTCATCTGCATATCTGAGGTTATTGATATTTCTCCTGGCAATCTTGATTCCAGCTTGTGCTTCTTCCAGCCCAGCGTTTCTCATGATGCACTCTGCATATAAGTTAAATAAGCAGGGTGACAATATACAGCCTTGACGTACTCCTTTTCCTATTTGGAACCAGTCTGTTGTTCCATGTCCAGTTCTAATTGTTGCTTCCTGACCTGCATACAGGTTTCTCAAAAGGCAGGTTGGGTAGTCGGATATTCCCATCTCTTTCAGAATTTTCCACAGTTTATTGTGATTCACTGGTGAATTCTGGATCACATATTCTCTCTTACACCAGCCCCTGGCAAAGGGGTAATCTGCTACACTTTAACTAAGACGTTCCCTGGAGCGGTTATGTGTTCCATAAGCATAGCTGGGTCATTTTAGGAAGGAAGACGGTGTGAGTGACTGGGGGTCCTTTGACTTGGAGCAGATATAGAACGTGTCCTCAGACAACAGAAAGGCAGCGAGGGTCTGACTAAAGGAAGGAGGGAGGCAAGGAAGGAAAAAGGAAGCAAGCCATGGCGGGAAGGGGACAGAGGGAAACAAGATAAATATTTAAACAAAACCAAAAAAGCAAGGTCCTCGCTTGTAGAAATTTTGTATACTGGATTTATATTACAACTAAACATATCATCATGACTTAACTATGGCTTGACAGTTTTCAAACATTTTGAAGCAAGCAAACTTTTATGTCAAATAAATAAAATATCATTTTAAAAATTCTATGAGTCAATATAAAACAAAGACAATCCATTTTCCATGTGGAAGCAACTTGCATCACAGCTTTTAGGGTTATTCCTGATTTGGAGAAGAGATGGAAGCCCACTCCAGTCCTCTTGCCTGGAAAATCCCATGGACAGAGGAACCTGGTAGGCTACGGTCCATGGGGTCACAAGGAGTTGGACACGACAGAGCAATTTCCCATTCATTCATTCACCTGATTTGCTCACAGGAGAGAATGTTCCTTGCCTTTCAGAGTGAAGATAAGCACTTTCCATGGAGACTGACAAGGACACAGAACAGAATTAAATAATAAATTTCTGCAAATTTAATATTTTTTAAAGGAGAGATTTCTCCCAAGCCCTCAGTGTGTGATGTGCTTGCTGAAGTCCCCCCTCAATTCTTGGGCAGTGTTGGCGGAATCTCAGCAGCCATGCCCTGGGAAGACTGACAACCCTTCCATGATACTTGTGCTGGAAGAAGAGCAAGACAGAAGATGCACACTAGAAGTTGTTCTCCAGAAACCACAGGACAAAGGTACCCAATCACATCCCTTCCCACAATGTCTAAAAGAAGAGAGGCTCAGCAAGGCAGTGAGAGGTGGTATGCGGACCTAGTCTTACATTCCTGGTGCCGGGTGGCTCCAAACCAGTTTCAATGGTTTTGAAGTGAAACTCACCTGGGTGTATGTGGTTCGGCCTCACTCATCGGTCAGGTTTAGACACTCCCCTAGGTCAAAATGAAACCCTCGAACTGGTGCCTTATGAGAGGCTGACCCTATAAATCATACAATGTGTGCTTCCAATTCCCGTCCCCAGAAACAGGGGGACTCTCACAGCCCAACAGGACCCCCTCCCAGCCAGCGACCTCCTGGAGTTCTGAGCTGACAAGATAACTTTGTGTTTAGTGCTAACTCAGGGGAAGGCATCTGACCCCAGAACAAACTCCATTTACTCTAGACCCTGCCCGCTTTAACAGATTTCCAGTATTCAAAGATGATATGCGTCCGTCAAACTTATACCCAAATGAAATCATTATAACTGTACACACATATATGTACATACATATACACACACAGTAAATATGTCCACACACATATATATGGTTCTGAATCCTGCTTTTTCACTTAATGATATGACTTGCAGAATTTTCCATATGGTCATATTTAGATCTACCTCATTCTGTTTCAGTTCAGTTCAGTTCAGTTCAGTCACTCAGTCGTGTCCGACTCTTTGCGACCCCATGAATCACAGCACGCCAGGCCTCCCTGTCCATCACCAACTCCCAGAGTTCACTCAGACTCACGTCCATCGAGTCGGTGATGCCATCCAGCCATCTCATCCTCTGTCGTCCCCTTCTCCTCCTGCCCCCAATCCCTCCCAGCATCAGAGTCTTTTCCAATGAGTCAGCTCTTTGCATGAGGTGGCCAAAGTACTGGAGTTTCAGCTTTAGCATCATTCCTTCCAAAGAAATCCCAGGGCTGATCTCCTTCAGAATGGACTGGTTGGATCTCCTTGCAGTCCAAGGGACTCTCAAGCGTCTTCCCCAACACCACAGTTCAAAAGCATCAATTCTTCAGCGCTCAGCCTTCTTCAGAGTCCAACCCTCACATCCATACATGACCACAGGAAAAACCATAGCCTTGACTAGACGGACCTTTGTTGGCAAAGTAATGTCTCTGCCTTTGAATATGCTATCTAGGTTGGTCATAACTTTGCTTCCAAGGAGTAAGCATCTTTTAATTTCATGGCTGCAATCATCATTCTGTTTAATAGCTGCAAAATAGTCCATGGTATACATATGCAGCAATTTATCTAATCTTCTATTTTAAGAAATAGGAGATTTCTTCTTCCCCTTCTTTTTTTCAGCCTTACAAATAGTGCTGCAATAAACAGTCTTAGACATAGATATCTACAGATAGAGACATAGATAGATAGATAATATTTACTTAAAAATACATATCCATGTGGTATATGGATTTGCCTTGAAAAGAACATTGCTTTTTAAATTTGGCAGGAATTGTCCACCAAAATTATCATAACAATTTACTCTCCCAGCAGCACTGCAGGAAACTTCTGGGTAACCCTCACCAAAACTGGACTTTATCAAACTTTATTTGGTGTCATTGTTGACACAGGTGACCATTTATATTGCATTGTTGTTTTGATTTATGTCTTTAATTATGTGTGTAATTGAGAAATCTCTCCCATGTTTGGTTGCTGTATACGTTTTTATTATTATGAACTGGCTGTTGATATACTATTTTTCTGTAGAAGTATTCACTTTTTTTTTTTTTTTTTACTGCTATAACAGCTCTTTGCACAGTACAGAAAGAAGCCTGTGACCTACGTGTGCTGCAAAACCTTCCCAGTATATTGTTTATCTTTTGGCTTTGTGTATTTTTTAAGTAAAAGCTTAAAACTTTTTTTTTGCAAAATTAATCAATATTTTTCTTTATTAATTCTGGCCTTCCTTTATCAAGATTACTTTTGAAATCAGCCATCTTTTCTTAGAACTCACAGTTATAACTAATTTTAACAGATCACAAAATTTTTAAAGGTGATTATATAATCTCAGTGGCTCCTGGGCAATGTTCCTATGAAAGTTTTAGCAGTTGTAAGCAAGCTTGTGTCTTAAGTGACCTTTTTTCAAGGATGACAAAGTCAAATGCCATTAGCTACCTGTCCTTCCTACCATGACTCTCTGAGGAAGCTGAATGCCAGTTAAACAGTCATGTGAACGTTCATGGTAACAACTATCAGTTTTCCTAGTTTTCTTTAATTATGAAAGATTCCTGGGCTATTATGGTCCTAACTGAATGTACATGAATCTTATTCAATGGTAGTGTCATTTATTTTTAATTGGAGTGACATTTCTTTTACTGAAATACTTTGAAAATGTCCTTAGGGGCACACTGAGCATGCTCAGGACCCATGTCTGTGGGAAGGAAGGGGGAGGACAGGCTTGGCTGGGCAGCAGCATCTGCATTCAGCTCCTCTCTGATGCCCTGGGCCCACGCGCCCCTCCTTTGGAGCACAGCTGTGGCTGTAGTGCTTTAGAGACGGTCCAGGTTGTGCTAAAGGCTGTTTGGTGGGAACACATACCACATATCAAACGGGAAATTGTTCTTCAGTCGCTCACAGCAATGTTGCGCTATTTTTTTATTTGCTTTTCCGTAATTTCAATCATTATGTAATGAACCAGTATTAATTTTACTTTTTATAAAGATAATGGATGTCGGGAAAAGTTAAATAACAATAGTGTAGAAATTTAACTCTTGTTGGATGAACAGAGAAGATTCCTGAGTTCATTCATTTTGAAGCCAATGTGGGAGGGTGAGAATACATGAGCTGACAAGGGTCCCTAAGGACCCCCAGTGGTCAGATGTCCTCATGGCCACTGAGGCGGATTCTGCAGTGTAGGCCACGGGCCGGCAGAGATGGCCAGCAATCACCAGAAGCTGGAACAGAGACATGGCCTTGCCAACACCTTGGTTTTGGACTTCTGGTTTCCAAAGTGTGGAACGATGCCTTTCTGTTGCTTTAATCTACCCGATTTGTGGCAGTTTGCTGTGGCAGCCCTGGAAGTTCTAACTTAAGAAACTCAGGCTCCTGAAGTGGAAAGTTTGACCAAATCCTCCCAGCCAGGATTCACACTGAGGTGTGCCTGATCCTGAAAAGACTCATGTTTTTTCTCTACTCCACTCTCCCCACAGGGCCAAACGAGTGGCGGCGGTGACTGGATGGGGCACCTGGCCTCGCCTGCACCAGTGAAGATGCCACGGAATAGGCAGGGAGGAGAAAGCGCCTCCAGGGTGGTGCTGCTTTTCTGAGCTTGGCAATCCTGCAAGCAGGCTCTTTCTCAAAGCAATGGCTGACACACTAGAATAACTATGACTCCACAGTCTGGCTAAGAAATATTTATCTTAAGACTACAAATCAAGTCAGAAAAGGCTTAATAATAATAGTTGTGATAGAAGAATAGTTCAGGTGGAGAGCTTGCAAACAGCATGTTGTTTATTGTATCTTGTCCTCTAGCTAACCCTACTTCTCAGTGTTCCTTTTATGAGGGACCTGAGTCCCAGGGAGTAAAAGTGACTTTCCTAAAGACACACAACAGAGAGCAGGGGCTATGACTTTTAACCCTATGAACTGACTCTATACCAAGTGCTGACCTGATAGAAAGTTGTCGTAAGGGCTGAGCACAGGAGAGCGCCAAGGGTCAATAAGGCCACTTCCACAGGGGCTTCCAGACTAAGGTCTTGCTGTCAGCTCTTGGGGAAGACGCATTTGTTATTCAGACTCTTGGCCCAGGAATCTTTTTCTAATTAATTTACAGTGGAGTACAGTTGATTGGCAACGCTGTGCTAGTTTCAGGTGTACAACAAGCTGATCCACTTGTACATTTACATGAGTCTATCCCTTCTCAGTTTTTCCCATGTCAGCGACTATAAAACACTGGGCAGAGTCCCCCGTGCAACACTGTAGGTCCTGTTGGTTGTCTGTTTTATACACAGCGGTGTGTGCATGTCAGTCCCAACCTCTCCCTGGCAACCAGAATGACCAGAAGAGAGTGGCTGTGACAAGCTGGGGGCTTCCCTCAGGGCCCCAGACTTCAGGGAAGAGGGCGGGGCTGGGCCTGAGGGAAGCAATGGAGGAAGGAGGCCAAGTCCCCCTCCTGGGCCCCCCAGCACTCATATGAATAATAACTGGTCCCTAATATCCCCTTCTTCCACAAAATCTTGGGTTTGTTGTTTGGGACCAAGTACCCCGATATTTTCTTTTCTCCTTTTCCCTCTTCCTCTAAAGCTAAATGTCACGTAAATAGGTGGCACTTGGTAAGAGTGGTGTCGGGTGGGAGGGGGATTCCTGGGCAGGTGGACTAGAGCTGCTGGAGCGAGCCCGGCGGGTGGGGGAGCCGGTCCTCGTGGGGGTCCCAGGCCAGCCATCCAGTGTGCCAGAGCCTGCTGCACATGCTCATCAGATCTTACTAATACAGTGATGCAAAGCAGTGATCCTCTAACAAAAAGAAACTTTAAAAGAGAGTATTTTATTCATAAATTTTCTTTTCTTTTCCACAGTGAAACCAGGAAAGCCTAAAGAGATTTTAAACTCAGGTTTAAATCAAAACTCTCATCAGTGAATGTGAATAATTTCCCATTCAGAACAGAAAGAAAAGCGGAAGGAAGAGCTTTTGGAAACTTCCTCGGTGACTCGATTTTCCTTCACCTGTTGTGCGCTCTTTCTCAAGACCTCATTTTCCATTTTTTCAGACATCACAAAGCAGAAAAGAAACTTATCTCACATAGACCCATCTAGGACGAGGAACCCACCCACACACCGAAGGCTGTAAGGGGGAATGTGGTTAATCATTTCACAGAGAGAAACCTCTTTCTGGGGAGAGCAGAGAGAGAAGAGGTTGAAATATTTACTCACTTGAGATCGACAAAATAAAATTCGAGAATCGGGGTCCATAAGACCAAGAGGCACAGAGAAATAATGAGCGAACAGCGTCGTAGACTGCCCCACCGATGCGTGCCTCTCTCAGCCCCACTGCCCTCTCCACGCTCCTGGGAGCCCAGGCCTCTGGGGAATTTCATCCAGGATGTTGATAAGGAAACAATAGGGTTCTGGGAAGAACTGTTAAAACAAACAATTGAGTGTTGCACATCTGACCTCAGCCCTATGTAGACAATAAATAGAACTTACTGTAACCAGAAACAATTTCTTTTTCAAAGTCCATGTTTCTTGCCTGTTGGGAGACACTTGTTCTCAGGCAAGACAGGCCCTCATACCCTCCCATTCCAAGACTGATTCAGACACAAAGCAAAGCTCTGCTTCCAGCCCCGCTCACCCGGGACCCTCCACGTTCAGGCGGTCACCCTGCCGCCGGCTGCTGGCGCTGCCGGCACGCAGAGACCTGCAGATTCCTGGTTTCTGTCTCCATCTTCCCAGATGCACTACTTCTATTTTTGCTTTCTTGGTGATTCCCTTTTACCCTCTCAATCTCCCTAGAAGTCACCTAGAGTTTCAGAGGAAAGTATTGTGTGCCACAAAATGCAGTGGAAACTGTACACAAATCTAGCTTTTTGATCCTATAAAGAGAAAGAAATCTAAGTTGCTGCCAGCCTGTTTGATTTTTTTGTCTTTCATGTTACTTCAAGACTCCAAAGCATCAGCTAAAAATGAGTCTTGTCACAGAACCAATAGAAGACAACTTTCCCTATAATATGAAAAAGCTACCACACACATAGCAGCTCTCGGTGCTGAACGCTGCAGGCCCGTGGGAGTCTGTTTACTCGTGGTAGAAATATAAATGGTACACAGCCCCTGTGATGAGTAATTTGGCTGCTGCTGCTGCTGCTGTTAAGTCGCTTCAGTCGTGTCTGACTCTGTGCGACCCCTGAGACAGCAGCCCATCAGGCTCCCCCGTCCCTGGGATTCTCCAGGCAAGAACACTGGAGTGGGTTGCCATTTCCTTCTCCAATGCATGAAAGTGAAAAGTGAAAGTGAAAGTGAAGTCGTGTCCGACTCTGAGCGACCCCATGGACTGCAGCCTACCAGGCTCCTCCATCCATGGGATTTTCCAGGTAAGAGTACTGGAGTGGGGTGCCATTGCCTTCTCCAGAGTAATTTGGCAGTAGGTGTCAAAAAAACCTTACATGTTTTGAACACTCATCAATTCTACTTGGAAAAAAATTTTAATTATATGTTAAAAATGACATGTATACCCCCAAATATGTGTGCACAATATTTATTAAGTGAAGTGAAGTGAAGTCGCTCAGTCGTGCCCAACTCTTTGCGACCCCATGGATAGTAGCCTGCACCAAGCTCCTATGTCCATGGGATTTTCAAGGCAAGAGTACTGGAGTGGGTTACCATTTCCTTCTCCAGGGAATCTTCCCAACCCAGGGATCGAACCCAGGTCTCTCACATTGTAAACAGATGCATTACTGTCTGAGCCATCAGGGAAGTCCAATATTTATTAAAGTATTGCTTAAGTAGTGAATGATTCAAAACCATTTGAAAATCCAAAAATGGACTCACTAAATATTTTATGGTATTTTCTTACAATGAAGGAAGTATGCAATCATTAAAATTTGTTGTAGATCAATACTTAACCACATAAAAATGTCATGGCATCTGGTCCCACCACTTCATGGGAAATAGATGGGGAAACAGTGGAAACAGTGTCAGACTTTATTTTTCTGGGCTCCAAAATCACTACAGATGGTGACTGCAGCCATGAAATTAAAAGACGCTTACTCCTTGGAAGGAAAGTTATGACCAACCTGGATAGCATATTCAAAAGCAGAGACATTACTTTGCCAACAAAGGTTCGTCTAGTCAAGGCTATGGTTTTTCCTGTGGTCATGTATGGCTGTGAGGGTTGGACTGTGAAGAAGGCTGAGCGCCGAAGAATTGATGCTTTTGAACTGTGGTGTTGGAGAAGACTCTTGAGAGTCCCTTGGACTGCAAGGAGATCCAACCAGTCCATTCTGAAGGAGATCAGCCCTGGGATTTCTTTGGAAGGAATGATGCTGAAGCTGAAACTCCAGCACTTTGGCCACCTCATGCGAAGAGTTGACTCATTGGAAAAGACTCTGATGCTGGGAGGGATTGGGGGCAGGAGGAGAAGGGGACGACAGAGGATAAGATGGCTGGATGGCATCACTGACTCGATGGACGTGAGTCTGACTGAACTCCGGGAGTTGGTGATGGACAGGGAGGCCTGGTGTGCTGTGATTCATGGGGTCACAAAGAGTCGGACACGACTGAGCAACTGATCTGATCTGATATTGTAAAGTTCATATTACAAAATAATATTTATAATATTGTTTTTATAGAACTTTATATTATGTGATATGAATAAAGCAAAGACAAAAAAAATTCCCTTAAAAACTAAAATGTTATCACTAATATTCCTAGATTATGAGAAATTAAACTTTTCTTCCTTTTTCTAAAATGCTCACAATGTATTTTGTGTCTGTATTGTATACAATTATACCTTTTTAAAAGAAATTCACTGGAGGGCCAGTTACAATAGTTTTTATTTTTAAAATAGTTTTTAGTATTTTGTTCTGCATCACAATGTTCTCTCCAACATAAAGCCCGCAGAAGGCAGCACTGTGCTCAGCTTCATTCAAACTTGGAGAACACACTTCACAGAAATGAGAACCACTTGTGTCTCACACACCTGTTGTAAACTGGAGGCTAACGATAACAGCTCCTGCTGAATTCAAAATAAGTTCACAAAAAACAAAAACAATCTCCTTAAGAAACAAACAACCCCCCCCCATCTACCACATACTCTTTCAGTGAATATGAAATTCATTTTTTCTAGTTGATTGTCCAGTTTCTCCCATGATTCTTCCTGTAAAATGATCACTCAAACTAGACAGCTTTTATTGATCATTGGCAACATTGAAATCCAAGAATACAGAAACTGCACAAACCTAAAACCAAACCTGCATAGGGCAACTGAGAGGGCGCCAACCAGAGAGACTGCGCGCACACAGCAGTGCCATCCAGAATGCAAACTGCACGCGCTATTTTCTTTAAGAGTCTTTATAACACACGTGTACATATACGCATGGTGTACACATAAGAAAACAGCCATCGTTGGAGTGTCTTAGTGAAGTAAGAGGGAGCTCTTACTATATATCATTACATTACTACTAACTGTTTAATTTTTGGAAGAATGCGCTTCACAGAAATAAAACCACGCGATGCTACAAACTGGAAAGACCTGATGAAGCGGCATGTGTGTCTGGTCTGAGTGGCAGCGTCTCTGCTCCCTGCTCTGCCACACCCCCGCGCACCAGCGTCTCCAGGAGAGGAGCTTCTGTACGCCTGGTGACCGACTCTGTGCAGCTACCACCCAGAAGGCACCCCTGATCCCCTGGCTCTGTAGGCCAGGGGGTCTCGAGTTCCCAGGCCCCATGAGACTGTGACAACTGGAAGGGCAGTCCTTGGCAGACTTTGCTCCCAGGGCACTATCAAGACCTTAGGCTGAAACACACCCCAGTCTTTCTGAGAAGGAAGCCTATTCAGCTTGAGGAGTGGGCTCTGGTTTGCAAAGGGACCTGAACAGAGGCTCCCAAGGAATGGAGACTGGTGGATATAGTCTTTGCACTCTGCCTTGCCCCAGATCACAGCATCTCACAGAGAGGAGCTTACACCCTGCTCCAGAACCTTGCTTTTTGTGGCTACTGCCGGGGGACACCTGTGCTTTTCCTGGCTCTAACGTCCAGCAGGACTTTTGCTTCCAGGTGCCACAGGACTGTAACCAACAGCGAAGAATACTTAAACAGCTACCACCCCCAGGGCGCAGCAAGGGGCAACGGACCCAGGAGCTCCGTCTTTCCAGGCAGAGACCCTTTAGCTAATCCTCATAGCTACAGCTGGAGGGGCTTCTAATTCAGCATGCACACAAGGGCTGACTGTAGAGCTTTCCTGATACCTCCGAGGGTGGGCACTCGGCACGCTCGCCCTCTGTTGAATGCGAGACAGCCAGGGAGCTTTGACACAGGTCAGGTATCCGAGGTTTTATGTCTACACCCTGGTTTTTGCAGCTGCCACTCAGGAGATGCCCTTTTGCCTTACTCTGTTGGCCGGGGCTTGCATTCGCGGGCCTCACAGGACTGCGACAATCAGAAGGAATGTTCCAAGAAGGTTACACCGCTAGTGCGCTGCACAGAGAGCAAAATGACAGAGACCTACTTCCTTGTCCTGAAGCCTCAGCTGTAGAAGCAGGCACACCTGGATCTGTGCACATGCTCACAGGGGACCTCGGGTGCAGGGGCCATCCCTGTGCTCTCCCTCTGCCTCATGGCAGCTCAACAGGCTCCCCAGAATGGAGCTTGTGCACCCACTTGGAGCCCCAGCTTTGGCAACTGCAGCCCAAGGAGCAGCTCCAGATCTCCTGGCTCCAAGGCAAGTGGGGCTCACACGTGTGGTCGCACAGGACCATATATATTTGCATTATTTCAAAGCTGCTACCTGATGGTCTGGCTTCCAGACAGCCTGGTCTAAGTGTTGACCGAAGTCAACACTGAGCAGTCATGGCACACCTTCAACTACTTGGAGATATTAAAAATAAAATAGGTTGCGTGGACAGTCACAAAGGTTTGAAAGACACCCAAGGGCATGATTAAATGATAAGGTTCTCCTGCACAAGGCCAACCCTTTAAGACTGGGAAAAGCAGCTATTCTAACTAATGTGTAGAGACTAACAGGAGTCAAGCAAAATGAAGAAAGAGTGGAATATATCCTGAGTGAAAGAACAAGATAAAACCTTAGAGAAACACCTGAATGAGACAAACACAAATAGATTACTTGATAGTGAATTCAAAATAATGGTCACACAAATGCTCTCCAAACTTGGGAGAAAAATGGATAAACAGTGGGAATGTCAACAGAGAGACGGAAAGCGTTAGAAAGTTCCAAATATACGTCACAGAACTGAAGAATGCAATAACTAAATGAAAAAAAAAAATCACCAGATGGATTCAACAATGTACTAGAGGAAGCAGAAGAAAAGATCAGTGAACTCAGAGGTAGGGCAAAGGACCTTATTCAATCAAAGAAGCAAAAAGAAAACAGAATGGAAAAAAACAGTGAAGACAACATCAAGCAAACTAACATTTGCATTACAGAGATATCGGAATGAGAAGAGGGAGAAATGAGCCGAAAACTTCTTTAAAGAAATAATGGCTGAAAACTTTCTTAACCTGAACAGAAAAAAACAGAAATCCAGACCCAGTAGCCCAGAGATTTTCAAAGAAGATTTACCTAAAGAGACCCACACCCAGACATATTATAATTGAAACGCTGAGAACCAAGGCTCAGGGAAGTAACGAAGTCCATATTTCAAGGCTAAACAGTCAGTTAACCTCAGAGCCAGAGCCAGGGTCTGAGTCTTCTCATTTCTAGCCAAGAAACACTCACCTCCACCACCCTCTTCTAGATCACATCTCAGAATAGTGACACAGCTCCCAGTACCTGGAAATGCTCCCCTCTGCATCACCTAGGCACTTAAGGCTCTCAGCTAAGTACTGCTGCCCAGGAGAGAAGTGCAGTGACTCAGGGAGCAAGCCCATTGCAGCTCAGAGTCTGGAGTGCTGAGGAATCTCAATGGATATAATAACCTCCCTATATACCTTGAGTTACCATGTTATCATTTCAGCATCCAGTTCAGTGACTCATTTCTTTGGGCAATACTGTGAACAGCGGCTTATAACTTTCTGTTATTTTAAAATCCACCTATTGATCTCCCCTGGTTGATTTCTCTGTGGCCTTTGACCTGGAGTTTAAAAATAGTATTGAAGGACCTCTCTGGTGTCCCAGTGGATAAGAATCTGCCTGCCAACGCGGGGGACACCGGTTCAATCCCTGGTCTGGGAAGATTCCACATGCCACGGAGCAGCTAAAACCCCGCACCACGACTCCTGAGCTGGTGCTCCAGAGCCCGCAAGCTGCAAACGCTGAGCCTGTGTGCTGCGGGTCCTGAAGCCTGGGCACCCAGAGCCTGTCTTCCGCAACAAGAGAAGCCGCAGCAATGAGAAGCAATGAAGACCCAGCACAGCCATAAAGAACGCTAAAAAGAATTATCTTCAAAAAAATCTTATTAGAGACAGTTATTCTTATACTTGGACCAATTCCAGAGCTGTGTTTTCCAGAACAGAGAATTAGTGGGGATTGCTTTGGCCTAAGTAGAGCTGAGAGTGCAGTGGAAGTGTTAGTTGCTCAGTTGTATCCAATTCTTTTTGACCCCAATGCAACCCCATGGACTGTGGTCCATCAGTCTCCTGTGTCCATGGGATTCTCCAGGCAAGAATACTGGAATGGGTTTCCATGCCCTCCTCCAGGGGATCTTCCCAGTCCAGGGAGCGAACCTGCATCTCCTGCACTGTGGGTGGTTTCTTTACCATCTGCGCCACCAGGGAAGCCCTATGTCTAGAGAAATAGCTCCTTCTATTGGCTGTGCCACTGGCCAGTGGTTTGTCTGTCATCATAGAAGGGAGACATCCGGGACAAATGCTACAGCCCAGCCTCCAGGAGAGGGGAGAAGGGGAGGGATGGAGGGAGATGCTCCCCTTGCACGTATTTTCTTCTTCTGTGCTCACGGCAGCCTGAGCAGAAAAATGATGATCATCCCCATGTTAGAAAAAAAGGAAACAGGGAAAAAAGGAACAGGGGCTAATACCGCAAAGAGGAAGCCAAGGGTCAGGATCTGCCTCAGCCCACTTAATTCTGATGAGAGCCCGCTCTCCAACAGGCCCGGGAGGCCCGGGGCCCAGACCCATGATACTTTGAGGACCCACAAAAATAAAATCAGAAGAAACAATAAACAATGGTAAATGTATAACGTCGACTCCAACCTGGACTTCGTCATTGCATCAACACAACCGTAAAATAACTTCCCAAGCACTTATACATCAGGGAGCCACAAAGGCCACGGCGCCCTTCACTGCATCTCAGAGGGAGCCTGTGCTTAATCGGAGGAGGTCCTGGCCCTGCACCCAGTCCCGGGCCCTAACAGTTCCTGGGTTTCCAGTCCTGCCCCGTGGCTTCCTCGTCGTGGTATCATGAGTTCCCCAAGCCCTGTCTCCTTCTTTTCTCTAACACGGGAATGATCAACAACCTTCAGCTCGGGGCTGCTGAGGATAGAAGAAAACGCGTGTGGGAGGAGTAACGCCCGCCCCATCCCTCAGCTTCTCCCCTCTCCTGGAGGCTGATCTGCAGCATGCGTCGTGGGTTTCTCCCTTCTGTGATGACAGACAATCTGCTGGCTGATGGCGCAGCTGTTAGCAGAAGCTGCCTCTCTAGGTATCAGGTCATTTTCCTCCCTCTGCTCTTGTCAGCACATTCAGGACATCCCTAAAACTTCCCTGTGATGATGGCCACTTCATAGAGGAATTCATGTCTCCCGGTTTTTGCATAAACACAAGCTAACCTCCTGTATAGAATAATCCACGTTGAGCATGTTTTTAAAAATTAGCTACATAACAGAGTTACTTCAACAATGAGAGACAGAGGAGAAATATATGTCCAGTTAGTGATGAAAATAATCAAGATTGATACATTCTGTAGTATCCTGAGGCCTGTCTTGCTCAGCTATTCATTTGTCATAAATATTTGTGAAATATTTCAAGTGGGGAAAAAGTAGGTGAAAATATGGTGCAAGTGATTCTTGTTCACACAAATGCAGTTTAGTTGAGCCCTTATTACAAGGCAATTGATCATTGCCCAAAAGAAGAACAGTTATAAGACTATTTGCATTATGTACTATTCATTTTATAGTTCCTTATTTCCTCACTATCTAGTTCTTAGAATTCTCCCTTGAACTGGTTGTAACATCTTACTGGTTCCCTTATTTAATTAATGAGTACAACAAGATCTTTGGTACATGTTCATTTTATATTGTTTGAGAGTCTCATTTTATCTTTTTGTAAAATTATTGACATGTTTCATCACCATTGATGAGAAAACTCTTGCCTCCTTTACACAATCTTATCACATTCTGACATGGACCAAACCCTAAAACAAGGTTTTTAAATCATAGGCCCATGATAGGCCTAGACTATCTGACAGAGGGAAAAGATGTCAGATAAAACAAACATTATAAGAGGAACGACCTCACTACGAGACGTCTGGAAACCCAACCTCTGATTACTGGTTTGAGATCATCAGATACACATACTCTGCTTTGACAAATGTTAAATGTATGTATGTGTTTGGCTGAACGATGTGAAATTTCTATCTTATAGGTTGAAATGGCCAAACATAAGCACATTCACAGCATTCAGTCTCATATCTACGTGCACATACAGGCACTCACAGCACACATTTATGCAGAGTAAGCCCTGAACAGCAGTGGGATTTTCTGGGCTGACTTAGGAAAAAGCAGAGAACCACATGTCTTTGTGTTTCTCCGTTTCTTTAAGCTCTTATTTCTGAAACTTTCAGTGAAATGTCAAGAAGAGAGGCAGGATAGTATTGTAAGAAACTTATTAATCCAGGAATTAAAAGACTTTCAGTCTAACTCTCGCTTGAAAATGTATTCATTCCATTAGTACACATCACCTTAGAAAAATTGTCTTCAATGCTGAAAGATCTTGCAGTTTCTCTAGAGTACCATTTTGATCATCTGTTTTCCCTGACGGTCTGGAATGAACAGGAAGTAAAGTAGAGCTGGAGCTTGAAATTCTGCTTGACTTTTGGTTGGTTTGCCTCGGGTTTTGAAGAAGAAGATTCTTCATATGAACATTTGTTCTGATTGAATTCTTTCTGCCCGAGAGGAGAGCAGCAAACACAGACGCTAACCGAGACTCCTCTTAGGGCTGCGGTGGTTCTGAGTTTGACACTCCTGTATTTTTGTTTCTCAGAACACTGGCCCCATACAAACCCACGCTCGCCCACATCCATCACAGTGAGCGTGCCACTCAAAATGACAGTGACTCAGGTGGCAGGCGAGGACCGTGTCCTGCGCATGGTGCCACAAGCGGCCTTGGCTCAGTCACAGCGAAGACTCTCACTGAGTCATCTGCACCTTCTCACCTTCTCAGCAATGCGTGTGACCTTCCAGCACAGACCTTAGAGAAAGGACTAGGTCGAGGGCAAGACAAAAGGGAGAGAGTAAGCACTTTTCTATATAATGGCTTTATTGAGATATTATTCGTATACATATAACTCAACCTTTTAGAGTGTTATATCCAGTGATTTTAGTGCATTCAAGGGGCTGTGTAATGATAGCCACTCATTTAGAACAAACCTCTCTTACTCATTAGCAGTCACTCCCTGTATTCCCCTCCCCCAGCCCTCGACAGCCGCCAATCTACTTTCTGTGTCTGTGGATTTGCCTCTTCTACATATTTTATATAAATGACTCATGCAGTACGTGGCCTTTTTTGTCTGACTTCTCTCACTCGCGGTGTTTTCAGGGTCCATCTGTGTCGCAGCATGTATGAGTACTTCATTCCTTTTCTGGCTGAATAATGATTCATTGTGCGAATAACCACATTTTGTTGACCAATTCATCCATCGATGGACATTTGAACTGTTTCCACTCTCCAGCTATTATTTAAAAAATGCTACTACTATGAACTTTTATGTGGGTGTATGTTTTCACTTCTCTTGAGTATTTGTCTAGGAGTGGGATTTCTAGGTCGTGTGAGAACTCTGTATTTACTTTTGTGAGGAGCTGCCGACTGTCCTCCTGAGCGGCTGCATCACTGTATACTCCCATGAGTGAAGCAGGAGGGCCCACCTTCCCCACACCCTTGTCAGCATGTACTATGGTTTGCCTCCTTGACTATAGTGACGCTAACGGGTGTGACGTGCTCTCCCGTTGTGGCTTTGATTTCCATTTCCCTGAGGGCTGGTGATTCTGAGCATTTTCCCACGTGCTTGTTGGCCATTTGTAGATCTTGTTTGGAGAGCTGTCTGTTCAGATCCAATGTCCAGTTTTAAAAATTGGGTTAGTTTTCTCTTTATCGTGAAGTTATAAAAATTCTGTTTGTTGTGAACACAAGTCCCATGTAAGACATATGGTTTGTGAACAATTTTTTCATCATATGGGTGGTCTTTCCACTTTGATGGTGCCTTTTGAAGAACAAAAGTTTTAAAATTTGATCAGTTCACCTATTTTTTCTTTTTTCACTTGTGATTCAGTGTTGTGTCTAGGAAGGTTTTGCCTCATTCAAGGATACAAAAATGTACTCCTTGAATTACTTCCAAAAGTGTTATAGTTTTAGCTCTTAAATTAAGCTTTTTGACCCAAATGGAGTTAACATTTGTATATAAAGTAGGAGGCCAACTTCATTTTTTGGTATGTAGATAACCAGTTCTCTCAACGTTATTTCATGAAAAGATTTCTCCTTTAAATAATTTTGGTCCCCTTGCTAAAAATCGATTGACCACAAAGTGAGGGTTTATTTGCAGACTCCAAGTTCTTTCCATTCATCCCTGTGTTTATCCTTATGCCAGGACCACACTCTCTTGCCTTCTGCTGTTTTGTAATGGGCTTTTAAATCAGGAAGATGAGAGCCTCTTTCAACTTTGTTCTCGTTTTACAAGATTGTTCTGGATATTCTCTGCCACTTGATTTCCATATGAATTTTATGCCACAAAGGAAAGCCAGCTGGGATTTTGATAGGCATCACATGGAATCTGTAGATCAATTTGGGGAATATTTTCGTCCTAACAATAGATATTGGGTACTCCAACCCATGAGCATGGAATGTCTTTCCATTAACGTCGGTCTTATTTTATTTTTGGGTGATGTTTTGTAGCTCTCAGTTTGCAGGTTTTATATTTGTTGTGTTAAATTTATCCCTACGCATTTTATTCTTTTTGAGACTGCTATAAATTGAATGATTTTCTTAGTTTCATTTTCAGATTGTTAATTACTAGTGTATAAAACCAATTATCTTTTATATATTCATCTTTCACCCTATAATCTTGATGAACTCATTTATTAGCTCTAATATTTTGCTTTGTGACTTACTTAAGATTTCTGTGTAGAAGATTATGCCATCTGCAGATAAAGATAGTTTTAATTCTCTCTTTACAATCTGGATGTCTCTCACTTCTCTTTCTTGTATGGTTGCCCTGTTGACCCTCCAGCACAAGCTGGATACATGTGGCAGGAGTGGTCACTCCCGCCTTGTTTCTAACTTGGGGGAAAGCATTCAGCCTTTTACTGTATAGTATAATGTTAATTTTGAGTGTTTATAGAAACTCTTTATAACATTGAAAATTTTCCTTTATATTCTTAGGTTTTTGGAGCTTTTCTTATGAAATGATGCTGAATTTTATAAAATTCTTTTTCTCCATCTATTGAGATGACCATGAAGTTTTGTTAGTTATTTTTTTTATTATGGTATATTACACTGATTGCTTTTACAATGTAAACTGATCTTAGGTTCCTCAGATAAACCTTATTTGAATTAATCCTTTTTATATGTTACTGGACCTAGTTTGTTAGTATTTTGTTGAGGACTTTTGTGTCCGTATCCTTGAGGAATTATTGGTCTATAGTTTTGTTTTCTTTTTTTGTGGTGTTTTTTGTACCAGTGTAATACTGGCTTCATGGAATAACTTGAAAGTTCCTTTATATTTTGTATTTTGAAAAGTTTGTGAGAAGTTGGAGATGGTTATGCTTTAACACTTGGTAGAATTCATCACTGAAGCCATCAGAGTCTATGTGTTCATTGTGGGGAGGTTTTTAATCACTAATTCAACCTCTTTACTTATCACATGTATGTTCAGATTTTTTGTTCCTTTTTCTGTCAGTGTTGGTGGTTTGCTTCCGGTGCACACATGTGAAAAGAAAAAACTTAATTTGAAACCTCTTTCTCTCTCTCTCATCTATCTTGTTAATTAGGTTCATGTCCCCTACAGTGACTATAGAAAAAAGGAGAAGGAAAAAATACTACTTAAATATTGTGGATTCCTTTAGATTTTGCTGTGGTTTCTCTTCATATACACGACCTCCTTTTAGCTACCGCTCCTTGTCTTGAAAACTACTCAACTGTAGAGGAACAAAAACCCTGGGGCGGGGGAGGGGGACCCATGGTGGGCCAGAGACGCTCCAGTGAGATCTGAGTCTATTTGCCCTGGCCACATGGGTGAAAAATGGGCACATCAGATTTCACCAATGGGCCGGCCCATGCGGGCATTTTAAAGCTCTTACAGTGAGCAACTGTTAGGAAAGGTGTGATGATTCATAATTTCAGCAGAATTGAGAACATGAAATTCTATATTTCCTTCCTCTTTAGAATTGTCCAGAGGAAGAGAACACTGATTCTTCTATGAAAGTTAGTTGTAAGTTCCTTTCCTTTCTTTCTGAATGAAACGTCACATTTATTGATGGTGAATCAGTTTCACGAAGAACTAGGTAAAAGAAGATTACAGCTCTCATGTAATACCAAGGTAACTGAGCAAAGAGGCCTTATTAGGAGGAGATGCATTATTTTCCCCTTATTGCACCTTAAAAAACAAAAACTAACCACTACCACCACCAACAAATACTCCTTAAACTTGTGTTTAAACTGCAGTGAGAATAAACTGTGTGAGACCCTAAGATAAATATTCATTTTTAAACTCAATTCTATAGTTTCTTTTACACTTTCTTAAAGCCGCCACTCTTTTACAGTTATAAAAATAATGTTTATTATGATGTCTAAGTCTTTGAATGAAACTTTCAAATTGTCAGTCTTGTTCCTTTGGCATTCTGATGCCTATATTAAAATTTTGCCTCATTTATTTACTTATAGACATTACTTTGAAATCGGTTCAGATTTACGGAAAAGTTGCAAAAAGAGCTCAAAGGACCCCCATATTTCCTCCACCAGATGTACCCAGGTGTTATTATTTTACCAATTTATTTTGCCTATGCTCATGTGTTTTAAAAAGCAGTGAGCTCTAGGATGGATTGTGGAACAACGTTTCTCATTTCATCAAGCAACTACCAACAGAGCGTAAGGCGCTAACAAGGCCGTTGGCTGCTGCTCAGAGCTCATCTCCAGTTTTCCTAATCAGTTTTGTTTCCTTGTTTTCCTTCTTTGTTTGCTTCTTGAACGCTGTTTCAGAAAGTCTGAGAACACATGTTTGCATTCATCTAACAAACATTGCAGGACCTGAAACGTCTGTCCTCGATTATTTCACAACTGAAAGCGCAAGCTGTAGCCCGTGGAGCGGACACTAAGCTACCACAGGAAGCCGTGTTTCTTGCGGAGCATACACAAGCTGTGCCGCTTCTTGTATTCCACAGAATAAGGCTAACACTCACTTATCAGCACATAGAGCTTAACTCAGACGTTAAACAAATTAAAGAGACCTTTATTTTCTACCTGACAGTGACAAAGTGGTTGTCACAACAGCTAGAATAACAATAAAGCAAAGATATTTGATATGTCATAAAATGTTTATTTTCAAGCAACTATATGCTAATAAAAATTCAAATAGTAAATATCTTTTCCTTTAGATTAAAAAAAAGATGTCTATTTCCTAGTTTGAGAGAAACAATGACCCTATTTGGAGACCATAATTACTCTTTCTTTTCCATTTTCTTTCTAGTCCATGGACGTCATCTTCACAGAATTAGATTATTCATAACCATGAACCAAGGCTCATGACACACTCACCGTTGGTCCCTATCTTGTTGTTGTTTAATTGCTAAGACATGTGCGACTCTTTGAGACCCCATGGGTTATACCCCATCAGGCTCCTCCGTCCACAGGATTCTCCAGGCAAGAATACTGGAGGGGTCAACCATTCCCTTCTCCAGGGGATCTTCCCAACCCAAGGATCGAACCTGCATCTCCTGCACTGCAGGCGGATTCTTTACCATTAAGCCACCAAGGAATCCCTGGCCCATATCTGGCCCTCTTTTATTAGCTTATTCATTTATGGACTTTTAATTATATAACAACACCCATGGTCCCACTACCCATCACCACCAGTACAGAAGCCAGTACTTTGGCAATAGTATAATCCTCGTGTTCTGGCCCTCTTAGGAACTGTGCCACTATCCTAAATTCTGTGTTTATCATTCCCTTGCCTTTCTTTTTAAATAAACTTTTTCCTTCCTTCTCTTCATTAGCAGGTCAACTTATTTTGCTTATTTTTGAGTTCTTCCTAGGTTTCACTCAGATATGCCTTTCACATAATTGTGTGTGAGAAAATGTTTTTGTTCATCACTGTTGAAGTAATCAGTTCTTCATTTATTCTTATGACTGACAAGGGTAGAGGAAAAATCCCATCTCACTGGACGATAAAACCAGAAAGTGCTTCTGTGAGTTGTCCTGTTACGTCATGTTGGGTCTGCTCATCACACACCAGCTTTGGGTAGCTCCTCCTCACCCATTGAACAGTATCTGTGGCTAGCCAAGCTCAGAGATGGTCAACACCATGAGTTTCCTTTTCAGGAGAGTTTCTATATGATGGCTGACTTTTGAACCCACACTGAGGAAGTTTTAAAGGGAGGCTGGTTTGGGGGCTGTTGTCTGTATCATCCACTGGGGTCAGTGGAGGTTGGCTCGGCAGGAAGGAGTGTCACAGAGCTGTGGAAAGAACACATGCTCCAGAGCCTGGAGATGTGAGGTGTAGTTTCAGTCTTGCTGCTCACTAGCTGTGTGACCTTGGGCAAATGGTTTTTACTTCTCTGGGCCTCAGCTTCCTCTTCTGTAGAATCAACACTTATATCAGATGATTTCCTTCAGAGAAGGAACCTGGAAAAGGAATGGTTAAGTAAGCTGCCGAGAGTCTTGAGGCTCTTCTTGCAGAGTCAACATTCGGCCCCTTGAGTTCCGACAATGCACCAGGAGCACAGGGAAGAATAAAGCGCTGTGGCTCCTAACTCAGGAGTTCAGAGTCCGGCTGCATTAGAAGGTATTGTAAAATGTAGCTTCCAATCTGCATTACTGAGCAAATATCTGCTCACGGGCAGAACGTCGTGTTAAGACTGCTGAATGTGAGCAACAGAAGCACGCTGGCACCACCTTAATCAAAAGAGGGTGCTTGTGGTAAGAACACGGGGTATGGAGGGCTTCATGAAATCATTAACAGAAAAACAATTGGGAGCCAGAAAAGTCCAGAGACATCAGCTTGGTTATGGGGGACACCCAGGAGACCACCTCTGTCCATCTTTATCTCCGATTCTCCTGTCAGCCGGCGTCTTTCTTCATTTTTCCAGCAGCTGCCACTTGACAGAAAATAGCTTTGACAATCACCTTGTTTTATATGGAAGGAGATAAGCCTGTTTCCTCTGGGTCTCAATTCTGAATTCCTAGGAAAGAACTGTGGTGGCCCGTTTCCATCCAATCTACTGTGGCCAAACTGGACGGGGCTTAGGGAGGTTATATCACCCAGGCGTGCCGCGAGTTCTTCCTCCACAAGGGTGGGGTATGGAGACATGCCTGGGAAAGGCCTTCTGGCGTCAGCCCTGAGATAGGCCCGTGATCAGTGCTGTCACGCACGTCTCCATGGGGCTCCAGCCCAGAACGGGTACTCACTACATGCTTTTTGAATGAATGCACAAATGAATACTGTCAACTAAAAGTAAAAATTTAAGGAAAGGCTCACCAAGAGAACCTCATTTTTTTGGCTTTAAAATGAAACTAAAAGGATATCAGCCTAAGAGAGTAAGCCATATGATTCTGAGTTAGAAGTTCCTAGAAGTTCCGGCTGCACACGTGGAATATTGTATGAATCCATGTGATGGAAAGAAAGGCTGATCATGACCCTTGGGACGAGCATGTATTGTCTTAAAGGCATCAAACAAAAAGGAAGTGGGAATAGAATGACATCATTTCTGAGATTTCAGTGATTTGGAGGTCTTTCTCAAAGCTCGTTACATTCCTTTAAAAATGCAGATACTGAAAAAAGAAGAGCCAAGGTAGACAGGGAAGCCTTGCAGCTTGTCTTCTAGTGGCTATGACCTTAAAGCCTAAAGAAAGCCGCAAATGGAGACCTGTGGCGCTTTAGAGCTGAAATGAGCCCAACCCACATCTCATTCTTTGCCCTAATTTTATAGAAGAGACTCAGCTATTGGCTGCCAGCTAGTGGCAGTGGCCCAGCTTGGTTTTCTAGAGAATTAGTCTTTTGCAGCCACTGGTTTATGTGTGTACAGCACTTAACAGCTGTCCTACTACTCGGAGTAAAGAGGAGAACCAAGGGTAAATGCATAAATGAGGGCTGTTACAATTCGGTTGTTGCTGACATAGTCAATAGAAGCCTGGCCCTGACCTGGACATGCTCAGGGCTAAGCATCATGTTTGCATCAAGGTACTTGCTGTGTATCATCTATATTACTGCTACTACCATGTAGTCGGCCACTAATCAAGTGACTTGGCACTCATACTTGAGGACTCTCATTCTCCCTGGCCTGTCCAGCAAATGCTTTGTTAAAGCCAGGCCTGAGCCCTGTGGGCCCCTGTGTAGGTGCTCAAAGAGGGTCATGGGTCAGCATTTATACAGTCAGCATACGAACACACTGTGGTAGGAGAGCTGCAATACTGTATGTAACTTTACATTTATCTTTATAGATAGATATAGATGTGTATATAGATATACGCTTACATAACTATAGGTGTACATATTAAACATAGATAGAGATAGAGATATATAAATATATAGATATACAGCTTGTGGCAAGGTATCCTTTCCCTAGAATGTATCTGCTCTGTACCTCATGGGGCCTTTTAAAGGGAAGGCATATTTGGCATTTTATTTTTAAAAATTTAAAGCTAACCACCTTAAACTAATAATTTCAAAGTTAACTTGGATCTAAAATTCACTGGGGAAGGAAGCTCATGAGAAATGTCTCAGCATGAGAATACTACCTGTGTTTTTGAAGGACAATATACCCGTTTACAAAGTCGACGACGTGTTTTCCTCTAGAACACTGACAGTGTTCGCAAAATACACATGTCCTGGAGAAGCGGTTTACTTTTGAAATTTTATTTTATTTTGCTCCGACTGACATTAGTTGACTAATGTATGAGAAATCTCCCATTGGTGAGGTAATTCTAACTCTGATGCTGTCGCCACAGGGGAAAAAACTTCTAATTTCTCTCTAGGAGAGAGGGAGCAAGTGCCCAGGACAGAGAATCACTCCCCTGAAGGAATATCATCTATTGCTCAGTTGAATTTGTTGACTTAAAAATTGATTTTTCAATGCTTCAAAGCAGAAACTATTGCTATAATTAGTAAAGTAGTTACTAAACAAAGACTGTGTTTGTGAGGTAAGCATAGAAAGCAAACTTTATGGAAATGGAAACAAAAGGCGTGGGACACATCTTTTGAAAGCAGCCCAGAAAATGTTCTATATCTCAAACTGTTATAAGAGTGTTGACATGTAAAAGGCCAACAGTATTATGTACTTGCCTGTATGTGCATAGTATGTAATTTATATCATTACATAGTATGTAATTTGTATCTCATTAAAAAAGGCAGAACAAACCAGCAAGCCAGCTAGTGAGCCCTGTAGAGAGCACCTCTCCACACCTAGGATCAGCTTAAACCAAGCCCATCTCATCTCTGCTCCCAGCTCCAAACCACCCAGGCGCATAGCAACTCCACTTTGACAGTTGTCTGAAGGCAACTGGTAGGATGTGCACGGCTCTTGTTCTACTTTTATTGTTGAGCAGAAATGATTCTTACCTACTCTTGAATTGGTTCCACCCCTCAGGTGACGGAACTCGGAAGGGGACTCTGACCGTGTGCGCTGTGCCCCTTCGGCCTCCTTCCTCAGCACAAGAGGCTCCCTGGAGGCCCCTGACCCCCCATGCCCTGCCCCCACCCCTGCCTCTCCTCCCTGACTGTCCTGCAGGGACATGCCTGCCACAAGAGGGGACTCTGACACTGCCTGTGATTGAATCGGGGGTCCACACTTGCCTGCAAATACAAGCTGTTTCTTTATTAATATATCAGCTCCTCTTATTTCTTAATTGGCTCAAGCCTCAGGTGGGAATGAAATGTGCCAATCGTCATATCCCTGCAGAGCCCCTGACACTTGTCTTCCGGGTGAGATGGATGAAAAGCTCCTCGCTTCTCTGAAAGGAAAGCTGGCGTGCTGGATTTGAGCCTTGCTAAAGCCTTGTAGAATTATTACTTAAAAGTACTAGCTTTTAAATATCTTTCATTTTTGAGGAAAACTGAATCCACTATTGTTTTTGATGTTTGAGAATGGTACTATATCACACTCGGTTGACAAACAGACACAGAAGCCAGATGTGGGTCAACATGCTGGCTTTGCTACTCGTAAGGTCAGATCAAAAGGATTGGCTTGCGCCCAAAGCCCAAATGGTCTTCAAGTTACCACACACCCACAGGCAGAACAGCTGTAGCCTACCCCCGCAGGGGCAGCACCTGGCTCCTTGGGCTTGCCCCGGGAGGGGAAGGCAGGTGCATCCTGTGGCCAGGCTGTTTTAAAAAATCTTGAGAGAGAGAGAGAGATGGAGGGAGGGAGAGAGAGCGAGAGCACCCCAAGGGGAGGAGAGAGGGGGAGAAGAAGAGAACTATATATGTTGAACTTGATCTGTAATGGACAGCACCAGTAGTTACCATTGCTCAAGAGCTAGGAAAGGAAAACAAGGAAAGGGGGAGGGTTCTTTCCAACACTTCTGAAAAGCTGGTTTGAGAGAGGTATAGGTGGGGACAGGGAGATGTCTCTCTTGATTGATGATTTCAGTAGGTCACTGAGAACGTTATCGTGGGCCAAAACTGAAACTAGGCTTTGCCTAATACTCCTTTGCTCACGTTGCATCAAACATTGAGAGTCCAACAAAAGCTTTAAATAATGATTGGTAAAGACTGTGCACGCATTTGAATCCTGCCTCCCCAATAAACATTCTGCCACCCACACTATGGCTTCAGCAAAGGGGCCATGAATCCAGATCCACCCTGGGCCAGCCTGGGAGCCAGCAAAGTCACAGGGCTGGAGACCAGTGTCCTTCTGTGGGCATGGAGAGTGTCCCTCTGCTCCTCTCTGTGCCTTTTCCATGCTGCACACCCTGCCAACTCTTTTGATTTGAGGAATTTCCCTTGTTGCTTGTCTCTAGCATCAACATTGGTAGTTCAGAAGCCGAAAGGAGAAGAATTCCATTCAAATGTTAGAATTCTTTCAGCACTTACCATGTACTATTCTAGGTGCTGGATATGCTACACTAAATGAAATGGTTTACATTCTAGTACAAGAAAACAGCAGTGAACACGAGATTAATCCCTGGAGATAATTTTGCTTGTATACATTTGCTTTTTATATGCTTTCACGTAAACCAGTACATTAACAAGACAGGTTTCATTTACTGTGAAGATACTCCTTGAGACAGTTCTCCGAGGAGTGATTGTTGTGAAGAGGCATGAGTGACAAATCGCAGACAGTAACACGGATACACGTGACTGAGTTATGGCCATTCAGGCTGGGCAACACACTTTCATTTTAAAGTTTATTATGTTTTGGGAAGTATATTAAAACCACAAACTGGTTCCTTTTTAATGGTGGACAAGAAAGCTTGAGCTCACATCTCTGCTTGGTTTTAATCAGATAACCAAAAGGGAATAGTAAAAGATTTTGGCTTTTTTTTTTTTTTTCAGATAAAGACAAGTTTGAAAGGAAGATGTTTCAAACTTATTTTATAACCAAGTCACTGTGTTGATCTCTGTCCAGTGACAGCTGCTTCTTGGAGCCCACTTCCTCCTGCTGCCTATGCCTTTTGCCCTTACCAGCTCTTTATAAACAACAATTTATTTTGTAATCCAAAGAAAAGACACTCATCATATAGCAGCCTGCTGTGAGTATGTAGATTTATAGATTCAACATGGGAGGAGCCTGAGACTCATGAAGTCCAATCTCACCTGCAGCACAGCTGAGAGATGGCATCTATCATACGTGCTGGCTGCAGGTCCCCAGGGAGGAGCTGCACTTTTGACGGGGAACGACTATTCCACTGTTGTCTAGATGTACTTGTTAGATGTTCCTCCATATGCTGTGATTAGAGTCAATGTCCATGCAGCTTCAACATGTGACCTAACTCAGACCTGTGTTCTCCTGAGCACATGGACCCTTCATAATGCAGCAGAGCTTGCAAACTGGCACTGTTGGATGTTTCATTCTTTCTGCGTAAGGTTTCAATTTTTAGAATAGTTGCCAACACGTAAAAGTTGAAAGATTTCATATAATCCAGCTGCTCTTTATAAACTAGAGAATCAGGTAATGCCAGGTCTTCAGCAAGCTAGAAGAAATGGATAAATTCCTAGAGGCATACAATCTTCCAAGACTAAATCATGAAGAATTAGAAAATCTGAATAAACCTATTATTAGTAACAGAATTGAATGGGTAATTAAAAAACAACTCCCAACACATGAAAGCCCAGGTTCAGATGGCTTCACAGGTAAATTCTACCAAACACTTAATGAAGAACTAATACCTATTATTCCCAAATTATTTAAAAGTGGAAGAAACACTTCCAAGCTCATTTTATGAGGCCAACATTGCTGCTGCTAAGCTAAGTCACTTCAGTCGTGTCTGACTCTGTGTGACCCCATAGACGGCAGCCCACCAGGCTCCCCCGTCCCTGGGATTCACCAGGCAAGAACACTGGAGTGGGTTGCCATTTCCTTCTCCAGTGCATGAAAGTGAAAAGTAAAAGTGAAGTTGCTCAGTCGTGCCTGACTCTTCGCAACCCCATGGACTGAAGCCTACCAGGCTCCTCCATCCATGAGATTTTCCAGGTGAGAGTACTGGCGTGGGGTGCCATTGCCTTCTCCGAGGCCAACATTACCTGGTACTAAAACCAAAGAAACCACACACAAAAGAAAATTACAAGCCTATATCCCTGATGAACACAGACACAAAAATTCTCAACAAAATGTTAGCAAACTAAACTTCAACAATACATTAAAAATCATATATGATCATTAAGTTGGATTCATTCCAGGGATGTAAAGACGGTTCAACATTGGCAAATCAATCAATGTGATATACCACATCAAGAAGTTGAAGAACAAAAACCATTTGATCGTCTCAATAAAGGCAGAAAAAAAGCATTTGACAAAATTCAATATCAATTTACAATAAAAACTCTCCAGAAAATGGGTTTAAAGGGAACACACCTCAACATAATAAAACCCATGCATTATAGTTCAATTCAGTTCAGTCACTCAGTCGTGTCCGACTCTTTGAGACCCCATGAATCACAGCACGCCAGGCCTCCCTGTCCATCACCAGCTCCCGGAGTTCACTCCAACTCATGTCCAACAAGTCAGTGATGCCATCCAGCCATCTCATCCTCTGTCATCCCCTTCTCCTCCTGCCCCCAATCCCTCCCAGCATCAGAGTCTTTTCCAATGAGTCAACTCTTCGCATGAGGTGGCCAAAGTACTGGAGTTTCAGCTTTAGCATCATTCTTTCCAAAGAACACCCAGGACCGATCTCCTTTAGAATGGACTGGTTGGATCTCTTTGTGATCCAAGGGACTCTCAAGAGTCTTCTCCAACACCACAGTTCAAAAGCATCAATTCTTCGGCACTCAGCTTCCTTCACAGTCCAACTCTCACATCCATACCTGACCACTGGAAAAACCATAGCCTTGACGAGACGGACCTTTGTTGGCAAAGTAATGTCTCTCCTCTTGAATATGCTATCTAGGTTGGTCATAACTTTCCTTCCAAAGAGTAAGCGTCTTTTAATTTCATGGCTGCAGTCACCATCTGCAGTGATTTTGGAGCCCCCCAAAATAAAGTCTGACACTGTTTCCACTGTTTCCCCATCTATTTCCCATGAAGTGATGGGATCAGATGCCATTTTTCTGAATGTTGAGCTTTAAGCCAACTTTGTCACTCTCCTCTTTCGCTTTCATCAAGAGGCTCTTTAGTTCCTCTTCACTTTCTGCCATAAGGGTGGTGTCATCTGCATATCTGAGGTTATTGATATTTCTCCCGGTGATCTTGATTCCAGGTTGTGCTTCTTCCAGCCCAGTGTTTCTCATGATGTACTCTGCATAGAAGTTAAATAAGCAGGGTGACAATATACAGCCTTGACATACTCCTTTTCCTATTTGGAACCAGTCTGTTGTTCCATGTCCAGTTCTAACTGTTGCTTCCTGACCTACATATAGGTTTCTCAAGGTATTCATAGAACCATTCAAATTCAGCTTCTTTGGCATTATTAGCTGAGGCATAGACTTGGATTATTGTGAAACTGAATGGTTTTCCTTGGCAATGAACAGAGATCATTCTGTCATTTTTGAGATTGCACTCAAGTACTGCATTTCAAACTCTTTTGTTGACTATGAGGGTTACTCCATTTCTTCTAAGGGATTCTTGCTTACAGGAGTAGATAAAATGGTCATCTGAGTTAAATGCACCCACTGCAGTCCATTGTAGTTCTCAGATTCCTGAAGTGTCGATGTTCTCTCTTGCCAGCTCCTGTTGGACTGCTTCCAATTTGCCTTGATTCATCGAACTGACATCCCAGGTTCCTATGCAATACTGCTCTTTACAGCATCAGACTTTACTTCCATCACCAGTCACATCCACAACAGGGCATTGTTTTTGCTTTGGCTCCATTGCTTCATTCTTTCTGGATTTATTTCTCCACTCTTCTCCAGTAGTATATTGGGCACCTACTGACCTGGGGAGTTCATCTTTCAGTGTCCTTTCTCCCTTGTTCATACTGTTCATGGGGTTCTCAAGGCAAGAATACTGAAGTAATTCGCCATTCCTTTCTCTAGGGGACCCAGTTTTGTCAGAACTCTCCACCATGACCTGTCTGTCTTGGGTGGCCCTACATGGCAAGACTCGTAGTTTCATTCAGTTAGAGAAGGCTGTGAGTCATGTGATCAGTTTGGCTAGTTTTCTGTGATTGTGGTTTTCATTCTGTCTGCCCTGTGATGGATAAGGATAAGAGGCTTGCGGAAGCTCCCAAGTATCCTTACCATAAAGTTACCCCTCCCTTGTCATTCTTCTCTTTGGAAGCAAGCCATCAAGCAGAGCCCATGCTAAAGAGGAGTATGGGGCAGAGAGGAAGAATTAATCTACACCTCCTGCAAGGCCAAGTGTCTACGTAATTTTTTTGTCATTCTTCTGTGTATGTGTAAGATTCTCTTCCTTCTTCCCTTCATTTATTTCTTCAGTTATTCATTCATTCAACCACTTATTTATCTTAGTATGGAATCACAGATATTTATCTTACACCTTGGGTTATAGTCCAATTCTATGTTCTTTATTCTGTTGCTCAACATACTCCTTTCCTAATTTTGAGCCAGTCAGTTGTTCCATGATTGGTTTTAGCTGTTGCTTCTTGACCCGCATACAGGTTTCTCAGGAGGCAGGTAAGGTGTTCTAGTATTTCCATCTCTCAAAGAATTTCCCACAGTTTGTTGTGATCTACACAGTCAAAGGCTTTAGTGTGGTCAATGAAGCAGAAGTAGGTGTTTTTCAGGAATTCCTTTGCTTTTTCTATGACCCAGCAGATGTTGGAAATTAGAATGGAGATAAATAAAATCAAGAACAGAAAAATAGAAAGTCAACAAGATCAAAAATAGTTTTTCCAAAAAAATGACAAAATTGACACACATTTAGCTATACTGACAAAAAAAAGGGAGAAGACACATATAACTGAAATCAAAAGAAGAAGTGGGGACATATATTTTACAGAAATAACAAAATTATAAGTGAACACTCTGAACAGTGGTAACCAACAAATTCGATAACCCATACACAAAAATTAATTCAAAATAGGTCAAGATCTAAACATAAGGGTGAAAATGATACAACTTCTAGAAAGAAAACATAGGAAAAAATCTTTGTAACCTTGAATTTGTTAATGAATCCTCAGATAAGACACCAAAAATGCAAGCAACAAGAGAAAAATGGATAAATTGAATATCAAACATTTTACATTTATGCATCAAAGGACATTATCAAGAAAGTAGAAGACATGCTACAGTATGGGAGAAAAATATTTTCAAATCATTATCTGATAAGGGATAGATATACAGAATATATTAACAACTCCTACAACTCAACAACACAAAAACTGAAGAATAAATAAAATGAGTAAAAGGCTTGAATAGACACTTCTCCAAAGAAATACAATATAAAGAAATACAACTGGTCACTCAGTTCAGTTACTTTGGTCACTCAGTTGTGTCCAACTCTTGCAACTCCATGAACGGCAGCACGCCAGGCTTCCCTGTCCATCACCAGTTCCTGGAGCTTGCTCAAACTCATGTCCAACCAGTTGGTGATGCCACGCAACCATCTTATCCTCTGTCTTCCCCTCTTCTTCCTGCCTTCAATCTTTCCCAGCATCAGAGTCTTTTCCAATGAGTCAGTTCTTCACATCAGGTGACCAAAGTATAAAAGCAAATCAAAATGGGTTACCACTTTACACCTACCAGGATGACTATAATTTAAAAAATAGAAAATTACAAATTTCAGCAAAAATGTGGAGAAACTGGAACACTTTTACATTGCTGATGGGTAATTTTAAATGGTTCAGTCATTGTTGAAAACAGTTTGGTAGCTCTGCAAAAGGTTAAATATATAATAGAATTACCACATTATCCAGGAATTCCAGCCCTAGGTATATGCTCCAAAGAACTGAAAACAGGAACACAGATAATTTATGTCAATGTTTATTGTAGCATTATTTACAGTAGTAAAAAGGTGGAAACCATTCAAGTACCCACCAATACATGAATGGATACATAAAATGTGGTATATACATTCAGTAGAATATTATTTGGGCATAAATTGAAATAAAGCTCAGATTCATGTTACAACACAGATGAACTTTGAAAACCATATGCTAAATGCAATGTCAGACACAAAAGGACCAAAAAAATCACATGATTACTCTTATTTGCAGTATCTAGAATAGGTAAATTCACAGAGATAGAAGTAAATTAGAGGTCATCAAGGGCTGAATCAGGGTGGAAAGGGTTCTGTTTGGAGCAATTGAAAAAGCTTGGGAAATAGAGATAATGGTGGAAGAAAATTGTGAATGTAATCAATACCACCGAACTGTACACCTAAAAGTGTTTTAAATGACAAATTTTATGTGTATACTTTCCACAATAAAAAAAAAGAATAAAAAGTGGCCTCAAAAAAAAAAAAAAAAAACAGTGGTTAATGTGTCATTTTTCCACTTATAATTCTCAGCTGCTATTTGTAGTAAAGGTTTCAAACAAGCAACACATTTGCTTATATGCGTACACAACTAAAGTGTGTCTGGGGCTACATACAAAATTTGAGGACATGGGTTGTGTTTTGAAGGGAAGCAAAGTAGAGATGAGAGGACTGCTTTTCATTATATACTACTTTGTTTCTCTGAATTTACTGTTTGTTTCATTTAAACACAAGTAGATCGCAGTGAAACTTCTGAAAGAGAAGACTGCCTTGTGAGCAGTAAAGCATGAGCTCAGCAGGTCTAGGTTATCCAGACTTGTACTTCTCAAAGGAAGGTCCAGCTACTGCTGGCCTCCTGGGAGTTAACTTCTAAGTCCTGTCAGTTAAGACAGCCTGAGGCCTCACCAGAGGGTTTATGTTGATATTTAGATTTATAGTTGGGACCTTGAAACATGCGGTAATAGCTTGATCTCTGGAAGGAATGGTCATCTGAATTAAACGCACCCATTCCAGTCCATTTTAGTTCACTGATTCCTAAAGTGTCGATGTTCACTCTTTCCATCTCCTGTTTGACCACTTCCAATTTATCTTGATTCATGGACCTAACATTCCAGGTTTCTGTGCAGTATTGTTCTTTACAGCGCTGGACTTTACTATCATCATGGGTCACATCCACAGCTGGGCACTGTTTTCACTTTGGCTTCGTCTGGTCATTGTTTCTGGAGTTATTTCTCCATTCTTCTCCAGTAGCGTATTGGGCACCTACCGACCTGGGGAGTTCATCTTTCAGTGTCATATCTTTTTGCCTTTTCATACTGTTTATGGGGATCTCAAGGCAAGAATACTGAAGGGGTTTGCCATTCCCTTCTCCAGTGGACCACATTTTGTCAGAACTCTCCACCATGACCCTTCTGTCTTGGTGGCCCTACACGGCATGGCTCATAGTTTCATTGAGTTAGACAAGTTGGGCAAATTTAATTCCAATGACCATTATATCAACTCTTGTGGGCAAGAATCCCTTGGAAGGAATGGAGTAGCCCTATAGTCAACAAGAGTCCAAAGTGCAGTACTTGGGTGCAATCTCAAAAACAACAGAATGATCTCTGTTTGTTTCTAAGGAAAACCATTCAATATCACAGTAATCCAAGTCTATGCCCCAGGCACCAATGCAAAAGAAGCTGAAGTTGAACAGTTCTATGATGACCTATAAGACCTTCTAGAACTAACACCAAAAAAAGATGTTCTTTTCATCATCGGGGACTGGAATGCAAAAGTAGGAAATCAAGAGACACCTGGAGTAACAGGCAAGTTTGGCCTTGGAGTACAAAATGAAGCAGACAGAGGCTAACAGTTTTGCCAAGAGAACACACTGGTCATAGCAAACACCCTCATCCAACAACACAAGAGATGACTCCTCACATAGACATCAGTTCAGTTCACTTCAGTCGCTCAGTTGTGTCTGAATCTTTGTGATCCCATGGACTGCAGCTCACCAGGCTTCCCTGTCCATCACCAACTCCTGGAGCTTGCTCAAACTGATGTCAATCAAGTCAGTAATGCCATCCAATAATCTTATCCTCTGTCATCCCCTTGTCTTCCCGCCTTCAATCTTTCCCAGCATCAGGGTCTTTTTCAATGAGTCAGTTTTTCACATCAGGTAGCCAAAGTATTGGAGTTTCAGCTTCAGCATCAGTCCTTCCAATGAATATTCAGGGTTGGCTTCCTTTAGGATGGACTGGTTTGATATCCTTGAAGTCCAAGTGACTCTTTTTGTGACCCCATGGACTATTATATAGTCCAAGGAATTCTCCACGCCAGAATACTGGAATGGGTAGCCTTCCCTTTCTCCAAGGGATATTCCCAACCCAGCTATCAAACTCACATCTCCCGTGTTGCAGGTGGATTCTTTACCAGCTGAGTCACAAGGGAAGCCCCACATAGAAATCAGCTGATGGTCAATGGCGAAATCAGATTGATTAAAATCTTTGCAGCTAGAGATGGAGAAGTTCTATACAGTCAGCAAAAACAAGACCCAGAGCTGACTGTGGCTCAGATCATGAACTCCTTACTGCCAAATTCAGACTTAAATTGAAGAAAGTGGGGAACACTACTGGGCCATTCAGGTACGACCTAAGTCAAATCCCTTACAATTATACAGTAGAAGTGGCAAATAGATTCAAGGGATTAGATCTGTTAGACAGAGTGCCTAAAGAATTATGGATGGAGGTTCGTGACATTGTATAGGAGGCAGGGATTAAAACGATCCCCAAGAAGAAGAAATGCAAAAAGGCAAAAGGTTGTTCTGAGGAAGGCTTGCAAATAGCCGAGAAAAGAAGAGAAGTGAAAGGCAAAGGAGAAAAGGAAATATATATCCATCTGCACGCAGAATTCCAAAGAATAGCAAGGAGAGATAAGAAAGCCTTCCTCAGCAATCAATGCAAAGAAATGGAGGAAAACAATCTAATGGGAAAGACTAGAGAATCTCCTCAAGAAAATTAGAGATACCAAGGGAACCTTTCATGCAAAGATGGGCACAATAAAGGACAGAAACAGTATGGACCTAACAGAAGAAGATATTAAGATATTAAGCAGATATTAAGAAGAGGTGGCAAAAATTCACAGAAGTACTCTACAAAAAAGATCTTAATGACCCAGAGAGCCACGATGGTGTGATCACCCACTTAGAGTCAGACATCCTGGAATGTGAAGTCAAGTGGCCTTAGGAAACATCACTTACGAACAAAGCTAATGGAGGTGATGGAATTCCAGCTGAGCTATTTCAAATCCTAAAATGGTGCTGTTAAAATGCTCCACTCAATATGCCAGCAAATTTGGAAAACTCAGCAGTGGCCACAGAACTGGAAAAGCTCAGTTTTCATTCCAATCCCAAAGAAAGGCAATGCCAAAGAATGTTCAAACTACTGCACAATTGCACTCATCTCACACGCCAGCAAAGTAATGCTCAAAATTCTCCAAGTGAGTCTTCAGCAGTACGTGAACCAAAAACTTCCAGATGTTCAAGTTGGATTTAGAAAAGGCAGAGAAACCAGAGATCAAGTTGCCAACATATGTTGGATCATACAGAAAAACAAGAAGATTCCAGAAAAACATCCACTTTGCTTTATTTACTATGCCAAAGCCTTTGACTCTGTGGATCACAACAAACTGTGGAACATTCTGAAAGAGATGGGGATAACAGAGCACCTTACCTGCCTCCTGAGAAGTCTATGTGCAGGTCAAAAAGCAACAATTAGAACCAGACATGAAACAATGGACTGGTTCCAAACTGGGAAAGGAGTACGTCAAGGCTGCATATTGTCACCCTGCTTATTTAGCTTGTATGCAGACCACATCAAGTGAGATGCCAGGCTGGATGAAACACAAGCTGGAATCACATTTTCCGGGAGAAATATCAATAACCTCAGGTATGCAGATGACACCACCCTTATGGCCGAAAGCAACAAGGAACTGAAGATCCTCTTGATGAAAGTGAAAGAGAAGAGTGAAAAAACTGGCTTAAAACTCACCATTCAAAAAAGTAAGATCAGTGAGAGTGAAAAAACTGGCTTAAAACTCACCATTCAAAAAAGTAAGATCAGTGAGAGTGAAAAAACTGGCTTAAAACTCACCATTCAAAAAAGTAAGATCAATGAGAGTGAAAAAACTGGCTTAAAACTCACCATTTGCCCACTGATCTTACTTTTTTGAATGGTGAGTTTTAAGCCAGTTTTTTTCACTCTCCTCTTTCACTTTCATCAAGAGGATCTTCAGTTCCTTGTTGCTTTCGGCCATAAGGGTGGTGTCATCTGCATACCTGAGGTTATTGATATTTCTCCCAGAAAATGTGATTCCAGCTTGTGTTAGCAGATGAATGGATAAAGAAAGCTGTGGTACATATACACAATGGAGTATTACTCAGCCATTAAAAAGAATACATTGGAATCAGTTCTAATGAGGTAGATGAAACTGGAGCCTATTATACAGAGTGAAGTAAGCCAGAAGGAAAAACACCAATACAGTATACTAACACATATATATGGAATTTAGAAAGATGATAACAATAACCCTGTGTATGAGACAGCAAAAGTGACGCTGATGTATAGAACAGTCTTATGGAATCTGTGGGAGAGGGAGAGGGTGGGAAGATTTGGGAGAATGGCATTGAAACATGTAAAATATCATGTATGAAACGAGATGCCAGTCCAGGTTCAATGCACGATACTGGATGCTTGGGGCTAGTGCACTGGGACGACCCAGAGGGATGGTATGGGGAGGGAGGAGGGAGGAGGGTTCAGGATGGGGAGCACATGTATACCTGTGATGGATTCATTTTGATATTTGGCAAAACTAATACAATTATGTAAATTTTAAAAATAAAATTAAAAAAAAAAAGTAAGATCATACTTTTGAATGATCTTTATTTGCCATGAAGTGACCAGTCCCATCACTTCATGGCAAATAGATGGGAAAACAATGGAAACAGTGACAGACTTTATCTTTTGGGCTCCAAAATCATTGCAGATGCAATGATTTCATGCAACCATGAAATGTAAAGATGCTTGCTCCTTGAAAGAAAAGCTATGACAATCTAGACAGCACATTAAAAAGCAGAGACATTACTTTGCTGACAAAGGTCTGTCAATCAAAGCTGTGGTTTTTCCAGTAGTCATGTATGGATGTGAGAGCTGGGCCATAAATAAAGCTGAGTGCCAAAGAACTGATGCTTTTGAACTGTGGTGTTGGCGAAGACTCTTGAGAGTCCCTTGGACTGCAAGGAGATCAAACCCGTCAACCCTAAAGGAAATCAGTCCTGAATATTCATTGCAAGGAGTGATGCTGAAGCTGAAACTCTAATACTTTGGCTACCTGATGGAAAAGACCCTGATGCTGGGAAAGATTGAAGGCAGGAGAAGAAGGGAACGATAGAGGATGAGATGGTTAGATGGCATCACCAACTCAATGGACCTGAGTTTGAGTAAGCTCCAGAAGTTGGTGATGGACAGCGAAGCCTGGTTTGCTGCAGTCCATGGGGTCGCAAAGAGTCAGACAAGACTGAGCGACTGAACTGAACTGAACTCATCAGCAGTCACTCCCCATTCCCAATTCCTGCTCCACAGCCTGAGGCAACCACTAATTTATATTTGGTGTGTAGATTTGCCTGCTCTGGACATTTCATGTGAATTGATTCATGCAATATTTATCCCTTTATGTCTGATTTCTTTCACTCTACATAATGTCTTCAAATTGTTTTTCTTAATTTCCTTTTTGGATTGTTTATTGCAAGTGTGTAGAAAAGCAAATTATTTTTGTGTGTTGATTTTGTATTCTGCAACTTTGTTGGAATTATGTATTAATTCTAACAGCTTTTGCTTCTCACTCTGTATGTATGTGTAAAAATTTTAGCATTTTTGACAAAAAAAAAAATCCTATCATCTGTGAATAGATGTTTTACTTCTTCCTTTCTAATTTGATTATTTTTATTCCTTTTCTTGACTAATCGCTACGATTATATTATGGAACAAATGCTCCTGCCAAATTCATATGTTGAAGCCTTAATCCTTGATCTTCTGATATTTGAGAGGTAATTTGGTCTAGAGGGTGGAGTCCTCATGAATGCAATGCATACCCTTATTTTCTACAAAAGGCACAAGAGAGATTCTCTGTCTCTTCCTCTCAGCAATGTGAGGAGGCAATCTGCAAACCAAAAATAGAGTTCTCATCAGGACGCAAATTGCCTTTGATCTTAGATTTCCCAGACTCCAGAACTGTGAGAAACAAATGTCTGTTGTATAAGCCACTGGATTTATGGTATTCTGCTCTAGCAGCCCAAACGGAAAAGAAAAAAATTTTAAAGGCTAGAACTTTCAATACTCTGTTGAATAGAAATGGTAAAAATTAACATTCTGGTCTTGTTTCTGATTTCAGAGGAAGAGTTCTCAGTATTTCACCACTGAGCGTGAGGTTAGCGGTACATTTTTCATATATGACCTTTATTATGTTTAGTAGTTTTCTTCTATTCCTAGTTTGCTGAGTGATCCATGAAAGAGTGCTGGATTTTGTCAAATGCTTTCTCTATGTTAATTGAGATGATAATGTAATTTCCCCACACTGTGTTAATGGGTGTACTTCAGCATATGAAAGATATTCATATGCTGAAGCATCGTTGCATTGCAGGAATAAATACCACTTGCCCACGGTGTATAATACTTTCAGCATGCTGATAAGATCAGTTTGATTCTATTTTCTAGAAGAGTTTTGGATCAATATTCATGAGGGACCTTCATCTGTAGTTTTCTTTTCTTGTAGTGTTCCGTGGCTGAGGTATCAGAGCATTGCTAACCTCTCCCTGATAGCTCAGTTGGTAAAGAATCTGCCTGCAATGCAGGAAACCCCAGTCCGATTCCTGGGATGGGAAGATCCCCTGGAGAAGGGATAGGCTACCCACTCCAGAATTCTTGGGCTTCTCTTGTGGCTCAGCTGCTAAAGAATCCACCTGCAATGTGGGAGACCTGGATTCGATCCCTGGGTTGGGAAGATCCCCTGGAGAAGGGAAAGGCTACCCACTCCAGTATTCTGACCTAGAGAATTCCATGGTCTGTATAGTCCATGGGGTCGCATAGAGTCAAACACGACTGAGAGACTTTCACTTTCATTTAGAATAAATCTGGAAGTAACTCTCTTCTAAATTCGTTGAGTTTGAGAAGGATTGGTGTTGTTTCTTCTTCAAATGCTGTCCGGTCCTGGGCTTCTCTTTGTTGGGAGATTTTTTTGTTATTGATTCAGGCTCCTCGCTAGCTACATCTCTATTCAGATTTTCTATTCATGATTCAGTCTCGCTAAGTTTTGTGTCTCCAGGTTTTTGTCCATTTCATATAGGTTATCCAATTTGTTGATGTACAGCTGTTCATGTGCCCTCTTGTATTCTTTGGTGTACCTGTAGTTTGGTAGTAAAGTCCCCACTTTAATTTCTAATTCTAGTGATTTGAGTCTTTCTTTTTGACTTACTCCAACTTGCTTCAGGCTTGTCAATTTCGTTGATCTCTTTGAAGAACCAACTTCTGCTTCATTGAATTTCTCTATTGTTTTTCTATTCTCTATTTTATTTATCTCTGTTCTGATCTTTATTATTTCCTTCCTTCTGCTAGCTTTGAGGTTAGTTTGTTCTTCTTTTTCTAGTTCCTTAAAGGATAAATTTAGATTGTTGATTTGAGATCTTTCTTCTTTTTTAATATAAGCATTTACAGTTATAAATTTTACTCTTTGCAGTGCATTCACTGCATTGTATCAATTTTGACATGCTATATTTTCACCTTTATGCAAGTCTAAGTATTTTCTAATTTCTTTTGTGAGTTCTTCTTTGATCCACTTCTTATTTAAGACTATACTTTTACATTATTACATATATGTAAATTTTTTCTATTTTATTTCTATTATTAACTTCTAATTTCAACTTGTGTTTAGAAAAGGCATTGTGTGATAGCAATCTTCTAAAATCTATTGAGACTAGTTCGTGGTCCAGTGTACGGTTTATCTTGGAGAATGTGCCATGCACGCTGGAGAAGAATATGCATTCCGGTTTTGTTGTTGTTAGGTGAAGTGTTCTGTGTATTATGTTTGTTAGATCTAGCTGGTTTATTGTGTTGTTCAAGTCTTCTGTTTCCTTACTTATCTCCTATCAGGTTGTTCTATTCATTATTGAAGATGGGAAATTAAATCTCTAACTATTATTGTAGAACTGTCTATATCTCCCTTCAGTTCTGCCAGATTTTTCTTCATATATATTTTGAGGGTCTGTTATTAGGTGTGTAAATATTTATAATTGTTAGATAATCTTGCTGTATTGAAACATTATTATATAGAGATTTTTTGTCTCTTACAGGAATTTTTGATTCAAGCTTATTTTGTATGATATTAGCATATGCTCCCAAGCTCTCCTGGTTTCTATACATAGAATATCTTTTTCCATCTTTTCACTCTAAATCTTTTTATGTCTTTGAATCTAAAGTGAATCATTGAAAGCAGCATACAGTTGGATTATTTTTAAAAATTCATTCTGCCAATATCTGTCTTTCATTTGAGAGCTTGATCCATTTACATTTAAACTATTTACTAATAAGGAGGGACTTGTTTCTGCATTTTACGTTCATTTCTGTGGGGTTTATTGTGTCTTTGTCCTTCATTTCCTGCATTACTGTATTACTTTGTGTTTGATTGAAACAGTTTCCTTCCTTTTTCAGTTTCTTTCTGTGCACACACTATAACTATTTTCTTTGTGGTTACCATGGGGATTACATTTAATATCCTAAAGTGTTAACATTCTAATTTGAGGTTATACCTGTCTGAGTTTAATACGAAGCAAAACCTCTGCTCCTACACAACTCTGTTCTGAGTTCCCGTCTAACCTCCTTTTATTTCAACCTGGCGGATTTCCTTATCATTTCTTGCAGTGAGGTCAGATGCTAATAACCCTCCTCAGCTTTTGTTTATCTGGAAACATCTTAATTTCTCCCTTATTTCTAAGGAAGAGTTTTCCTAAATGTAGAATTCTAAGTTGACGGTTTTCTTCTTTCAGCACATTGATTACCTGAACTCATTGCCTTCTGGTCTCCAAGGTTTCTGGCGGGAACTATGCTAATTTTGTGGGGCCGCTGGGTGTGTGTGATGAATAACTTCTCTTCTACTTTCAAGATACTCTCTTTCTTTTTGTCTTTCAACAGTTTGAGTCTAACTTGTCTCAGTGTGGGTCTCTTTGAATGTATCCTGCTTGGAGTCCATTGAGCTTCTTGGATTTGTAGATTCTTATCTTAGTTCAAGTTTAGGAAGTTTTATATCATTATTTCTTCAAATATCTCTCTGCCCCTTTCTTTCTTCTCCTTCTGTGATGATGCCTCTGTTCCTTTTCTTGATGATGTTCCACAGATCCCTTAGGCTCTATTCCCATTTCTTCAACCTTTTTTCTGCTCCTCAGACCTGATCATTTCGATTGTCTTTTCCTCAAGTCTACTGATTCTTTCTTTTGCCTGCTCAAATCTGCTTTTGAATCCCTTTAGTGGATTTTTCATTTCTGTTACACTTCTCAATTTCAGCATTTGTTTTTGGTCCTTTTATGCTTTATGTTTCTTTACTGATATTTCTATTTTGTGCATACATTGCTTTTCCCGACTTGCCCACGTCTTCCTGTAACTCTCTGAGCATCTTTAAGAAAGTTGCTCTAAAGTCTTTGTCTAGTAAGTCTGGCATTTGGTCATCCTCAGGAATCATTTCTATCCATTTATTTGTCTCTCTGCATGGGTCATACTTTCCTGTTTCTTATATGCCTTATAATTTGTTGTTATTGTTGACACCTGGATATTTGAGTCTTGTTACATGGTGACTCTGGAAAGTAGATTCTCTCCATTCCCTAACGCTTGCTGTTTTGTCTTTTTCCTACAAAGAAAAGCAGACAAACTTTTGAAATATTGGGAACACTATATGCTAAGCACTATAACCTTTACATATGACTTTTTATTGCTGAAAACTATTTGCAAAATGGAATGAGATCTTTTCCTTATGTTAAAAATGTATAGTGTAATAAATCCTTGACAGTTGCTAGATTATTTTGAGATATTTTCCATTTCCCCAGATTTGCAACTATCTTTGTATCATAGCAGTTGAATTTCTTTGGAGGTCATCTCACAAAGAACAAAGCTTTAACCTATTTATGGTGATAAGCAGAATACAACAAACTGTAAGTGAAATTTGTGTGCTCATCAGTGATAAAGCACACATATCAACTAAGTAACTTGGTTCTACACATTGTAAAGCAAAAATGATTCAGATTTCCCTCAAAAGCATTATACATGCCCATGAGTTGAAGACCTTTGACATCTCTCATATTTAATCTTTAAATCCCATTGTACAAATGTTGACCGTAAATAGCATTTATATTTTTTCTTTGCTCATTTTAGTTTTGTCTCTCTCCCTCCATCCCTCTGTTCTTACCTCCATCTCTCTTTCTTTCTCTCATAGTTAAAATAATCTGAGCTGCTTATTTAGGACAAATTTTATCATTTTCCTAATTTTAAAAAGTCATGGCAGCCTTAATAAATGTAATAGAATCCTTACATTCTGCACATAAAACAGCTACCAAATACTTACCATGTGCAAGGCACTGAGTCGTTCACATGTTTCTTTGAACCTGCGTGTGCAGTGCAACCACCCAGGGAATCTTTTAAAACTCAGATGCCCAGGTCCAGGCTTAGACCCGCTGAACCAAAGGCAGGTAACCAGTGGATTCCTGAGTTCCTAGCTACACCAACCACTTTCATACACATCTCATAATTCTCACAACTGTGTGAGGTTGTATCTTGCCACACACTCTGTTGAGATGACTGATTCTCTTCAGTAACTGCCCAGGGTTGCCAGGTGTACTTTTCTTGCTCTTGATCTCAGATAAAAAGTTTTCAGCTTTTCACCACTGAGTATGATGTTAATAGAACTCCCATACAGGTAAACAGGTAACTGTAAAGGCTGCTGCTGCTGCTGCTGCTGCTGCCAAGTCACTCAGTCGTGTCCAACTCTGTGCAACCCCAGAGACAGCCGCCCACCAGGCTCCGCCATCCCTGGGATTCTCCAGGCAAGAACACTGGAGTGGGTTGCCATTTCCTTCTCCAATGCATAAAAGTGAGAAGTGAAAGTGAAGTCGCTCAGTCGTGTCTGACTCTTAGTGACCCCATGGACTGCAGCCCACCAGGCCCCTCTGTCCATGGGATTCTCCAGGCAAGAGTACTGGAGTGGGGTGCCATTGCCTTCTCCAAACTGTAAAGGTTTCCACCTCTGAAATATTAGTGTAACATGTTATTCACATCCTTCATAGTTTTGGTAGCATCATCACTATACATTTCTAGCACAGTAACTGTAGTCCTCTTAAAGTGAGTTAAAAGAGATGCAAGCATTCGTGTAATTTTGAATATATTTCAATGTCATTTGGTAAAACTTTTGGTGCTGCACTGTGTTAGCCATCAATATCACATAATAAACCATGACCCAGTCATCTAGTTAGAAGTTCAAGTTTCATTCATGTTTACTTTTTTAATGTAACAGACATCACTTGACTAAAGGTTCATCCCATAATTAACATTTCTCTAGAATAGTCAAAACACAAGGTTAGATTTCCAGGCATATTTCGTCTACACTAAATGTCCCTGATTTCAGGGTCATAATTAATAAGCCCAGTGTACGCATCTGACCTAACATGGGCCAATCAAAGTTTTTCTCCCAGGCATTTAAAATCTGGAAATGAAAACCCAGATGTTAAGAGTTGCTGGAGGAGAGTTACATTATTGCACTATCTCAGGAAAAGTTCACCAATTCCTGTTGCTCAGGAATGCTCCTGTTCCTTGGAGACGTGCTGGATATTTCTCTCCTGACTATTGGTTGCTTCATTTTTCCTTTGAGTCTGAGATAACTCATTGTTCACTGCCTAGTCAAGAACCCTCCCTCACTCTTCTTTGCTTAAACCCCCTAGATATCTCTCATGACTGTTCATGAGATGACTTATAATTGCTCTAAGACTTTCCAGACAATGTAGTTTATCTCTACCCGATACTCTATTTTTTATCCTTTCTTGCAACAAAGGTGGCCATTTGACCCCATACTGACCAAGGATACATAATTAAGTTTGAAGGAGAGATTCTATAATAATTCTCCCTCTTTTTTATGGCCTTGAAAGCAGACACAGTGCCTGGGACGGCAGCAATAGCAGCAAGTCAAAACACTAAAGATGGTGGAGTAGAAAGATGAAAGAGACTAATTCCTTGCTGGACCACCCAAATCTAATCTCACTGCCTCCAGACTCCATCTTATTGCAGAGAAATAATTTCTATTTCTTTAAATCGCTATTAGTCATGTTTTCTATTTACAGCTTCAAAATTTTTGACTGATGCTCTATGGTAGACAGAATAAATCAAATATGTACACATCCTAACCTCTTGTGAATATGTCGCTTTTTACAGCAAAATGCACTTTGCTGCTGTGATTAAGGCTAAGAACCCTGGAATAGAGATATTATCCAGACCCAGTGAACCCTTCAAAGTGGAAAACTAAAAGAAGAGTGTCAGAGAAGCACAATGTGCAAAGGATTGATGTTACTACTGCTTTGAAGATGGAGGAAGGAATCCAGGGATCCCCAGAAGAGGAAATGGCCCTTTGCTTACAGCCAGAGGGGCTTCCCTGATAGTTCAGATGGTAAAGAATCTGCCTGCAATGCAGGAGACCCGGGTTCAATCCCTGGGTCAGGAAGATCCTCTGGAGAAGGAAATGGCAACCCACTTCAGTGTCCTTGCCTGGAAAATCCCACAGACAGAGGAGCCTGGCAGACTACAGTCCATGGGTCGCAAAGAGTCAGACATGACTGAGCAACTTCACTTACAGCCAGAGAGAAAACATGGACATAGGTTTTACAACTGCAAGAACTGAATTCTGCCAACAAACCAATGAGAAGGAAACAGATTCTCCTCTACAGTCTCCAAAAAGGATGCCTCCTACCAACACCTTGATTTCAGCCCAGTGCAACCCAAGTCAGACCTCTAACCTATAGAACTGTATAAGTGGTAACTTGTTAAAGCAGCAGGAGAAAATTAGTACATACACATAACATCTCAGTAAATTCAATTTATCTCCCCTAGAACTAAAAGAATTTTTGTAATTCAAGAATTTAGATTCATTAAATTAAGCCTGTATATTCTCTGAGTTAAAAGGAAAATATGCTCTCCCAATACTCTCAGATATGTGCCCAGTATAATCATGTTTTTGTTGTTGTCATTGTTAGTCTGTACTCTAAGACAAGGAAATTTCTGTACTGCTCTCTGTTATTCTTCAGAATTATATCTGGAATTGTGGTTCCTCTTTGTTGCTTCCTCCATCAACTTAGATACACTCAGCCAATCAGAAACAAATATTTAGCAGAATTAATTAGAATCACAGTAGATGTCTAGAAATAACTGTATGAAATGAAAAACAATAAATTCTAATCTGTGATTATATTATTCAGCTCAACATATGGATAATTCATTAATATTATTAAAAATAACTTTATTATTTTAAAATGGCTGTTTGAATTCCGTGTGGGGTTGTTCAGTGATTCTCTCTACTGCATGCAGAGTAAGCGTGCATCATGCAGAGCTCACACTGGAGTAACAGCTGGGTGCTGGCTCCCTGAAGCCACACCGCCAGATACAAACATCGCTCTTCCCACTTACTCAGCACGTGATTATACGGAGCTCGTCTCTTTTAAGGTTTCCAGGTGGTGCTAGTGCTGAAGAACACCTAACAGTGCAGGAGGCATAAGAGACGAGGGTTCAGTCCCTAGATGGGGAAGATTCCCATGGAGGACGGAATGGCAACCCATTCCAGTATTCTTGCCTGGAGAATCCCATGGACGGAACAGCCTGGCAGGCTACAGTCCATAGCGTCACAAAGAGTTGGACACAACTGAAGCAACTTAGCACTCACACACCCTCTTTTAACTTTAGTTTTGGATCAGTTAAAATGGGAGTACAGTAAGTGAATCATAGACCTGTAGGCATCAAGTTAATAACCCATACTAATGCTAAAAATTATGTATTATGTATGTAAAAACAATTTTTTTTTTCTGACAACCCTACCCACACATGACCTACCAAAGATATGCAGAACAATGTGACTCCCTGGGAAGGGGGGAGAAGCCCAGTCCTGGAGCCCCAGGCACACCTTCTGAGACTCACACTGAACCAGGATGACAGACTTTCCCCTGTTTTGAATCCAAAGACAGTAAGCATTAAGGAACAAGAAAGAATTGTCTACCACTGGGAGGTGGCATATTTACACAAATTTTTTATTGTTCGTGTGAAACTCAAATTTAGCTCTATTTTTATTGCTAAATCTGGTAACCCTGTGTGTTGCAGTCCCTGCCGTCTCCCAGTGGCAGGAGATCCTGGTACAGGGTCCTGGGCAGGACTGTCTTCTGTCCTTCCCCCAAAGATAGAGGGCTTTATTTCTAAACTTTCTTCAGACACAATGCACGTTCACTAGTGCCCCAGGGCTGACAATGTTTCAAAGCTCTCCCCGTGACATAGAGCTTTAGTCACACAAGGAAGAAAGATCTGGATGGGGCTCACGGTTCTCCTGGAGTGGAAGCACCTCCTCCTCCATGTCTGCACCCCCTCGGGGAGAGGGGGCTCTATTCAATCTCCTGCCCCTCCCACCCCTGATCGCACTGATGGGAAAGTGGTGAAAGTCTGTGGGATGAGCCTGCAGAAGGGCGCAGGCGCTCCTCATGTCCTTTGGTGCCTTCTGTTACAGAAAGCATAGCTCTTACCTACTTGTCTGGTGCCTGACGTCTTTCCACTGTGTCCCCCCACTGGTGGGCAAGTGCTGGTAGGCCTTGAAAGGGCCTACCTTTCCTTGGATTTGGAGCTGTTTGGTTAACCTATAACCTCAGGTCTTTGATGGGTTCAAGGCAAGTTACAACTGTACGGTTTATCTAGATCTCACTTGTTAGAGTAGGAGAAACACTCCTTGTTTTCTGGATGTTCACAACTCCTTGTCTTTCTGTTTTTATTAGGACATAGAAAAGCATACAACATTTTATTGTAATAAAGAAAATACAATATTTAGTGCCTTATCTTTCTTATTAGCCAGCTATATATTAGGGGCATTTTTGCACCAACAGTGTAACCACACAAAGGCTTCTGCCAAGGGCTTTTAGGACCACTGAAAGCCATTTCTCTCACACACTTCTTGGCTCCAAGGAGCATATGCTGACCACAACTAGGGTTGTCAGAACTACCAAACCACTGAGGTTGAGGTGGATGATAAAATAAATGATTTCAAATTAAAGTCTCATAAAGCCATCCTTGAAGTCTCTTTTTTAGAACACATAGGCGTTTTTATTATCTTCACAAGTTTCAGTATTGCACAGTTCACTTCCTCGTTATGCGCTGCCTCTTTGAGCTGACTAATTTGAAACGTCACACGAGAAAGAGGCCCACTGCATGATGTGTACAATGCGCTCTACCCATGGGTAAGAGTTGCCTTTATCTGCCCTTTATGCCTACTGTTACTGTCTGTCTTTTTTATAAGATACTACTCCTTTGTCTTTAATTTTTTTTTTTGGCTGTGCTGGGTCTTCTCTGCTGTGTGAGGGCTCTCTCCAGCTGTGGTGAGTGGGCTTCTCACTGTGGTGGCCCCTCTAGTTGCAGAGCATGGACTCCAGGCACATGGGCTTCAGCAGTTGCAGCACACAGGCTCAGCTGCCTCATGGCATGTGGAAGCATCCCGAACTAGGGATGGAACCCGTGTCTCCTGCATTGGCAGGTGGACTCAACCACTGAACCACCAAGAAGTCCCCTCACTGCTGTTTTCTGTAACAGGCGGAGTGTGGCTTCTGAGCAGCTCAGCCACCACACTGGTGTTCAGCGGGCAAACTTGAGACTCATCGTGTGCGCATTTATCCCATCCTCTCCGGGTCACTCTTTTGTTTCATTTCTGTAACTCCACCTGCTATTCCTGGAAGACTTTATTTTATTCAACTTTCACTACTATCGTCCCATCTCCCAATACCTATTTTTAGTACTTTACGTAAAATTGGAACAACAGTTTCATGTTTTAAAAGGTACTGAAATAACATGCTTATAACTATGACCTAATCATGGTGGTATTTGCTTACCTCTCAGAACAAAGGTAGGAAAAATAATCACTTTTTAGAGCAACCAAAATATTGTGATTTATAAGATGCAACAAAACTTAAGTTACCACTGGGTTTTCTGTATTTCCTGGTGTAATTTAGCTCTGTATTTTCTACCTGGATGACCCAGAGGCATGTGAAACTCAGCGTATCAGACAATTGTCGCTCTCCCATCAGCCCTCGTCCTCCTGTGTTCCCACCCTGAGACTGGTGCCACCACATGTGTATGTACCCAAGCTACGAACCTGGGGGCAAACCTTTGGTCTTCAATTCTTCCAATTTCCTGTATCTAGTAAGTCTTCAAGTCTTATGAATTCTCCCTCCTCCCCTTTCCCAAACCAGGCCCCACTGCCAATCTTTATTGAAGGTTCTCATTACTTGTCATCTGGCAATGGCCTTCTAAGAGAGCTCCCCGTCTTCACTCTCACTTACTAAAATGCTATCCTCCATAAAGCCCTGAAGATGCTCATTTTAAAATCCAAATCCTGCAAAGGGTCCCCAAGTTCTCTGAGAAGGAGTCGGCATTTCCTGGCATGGCATATGAAGATGTCTCTACACTGCCCTGCCCCCCTTGCACCGCTGTCTAGCTTCTCTCCACTTTGCATTCCGGTTGTCACCTTGCTAAACCTCCGCAGATCCCCAGCATGCCACTGTCTCTCTTGGCAACATGCCTTTTTGTCTATAATATCCTCTTTCAGACTGTCCTTCACCCAGGCTTCATCATCTGGCTGACGGCTACCAGGATGCAACTTGGATGGGCCGCTCTTGAGCTGGACAGGCTTGAGGCAGGTTGAGTTGTTTGCTCAGCCTCTTGTCTGTAAGAAGGGAAAGTAATGCCAGCCTTTCTGAACTGCTAGGTTGAGCTAGAAATAGTAAACACAAGGGTCTGGTGGTGAAAACAGCACCACACATGACTTATACTATGGTGTAAGAAATCTCAGTGCTCTATTCATGTTAACCCCTTTATTATTCCCATACTCAGTTCAAGAGTCACCTCCTCCATGTAGCCTTTCTCGATTTCTCAAAACTTGATGAGATGTCTCTGCTGATCATTTTCTATTTGTCCCCCTGAATCCATTCTCACCCTTCTCTGTCCTGCAAAGCCCTGGGAGAGTACAAATGTGGAGCAAGTCACTTGGGCTCCTTGGCCGGCCTCCAGGTTGCTTTTTTTAAGTGAGATCGCAGAGCCGTTGGAAAGAGAGGCTAGGGTACCTTTCCCCATGGCCTCCCTGACAGAATCGTGGTTCTGCCATGGCTGCTTCCTTCTCTGTATTAGTTTGCTAGAACTGCTGCCATATCGAAGCACCACAGCCTGGACAGGCAACAGCTGTCATCTCTTCTAACAGCAGGACATCCATGTCCCACGGTTCTGGAAGCCAGAAGTCCAAGACCAAGGTGTCAGCTGGATTGGTGCCTTCTGCATCCTCTCCTTGGCCAAGTCCTCCGCGTCCTCCCAAAGAAGTCGTCTCTGCGGTCTGTGCCCTGGTCGCCCCTTCTTATAAGGACACCAGGCATGACTGACCCCCCCACAGGACCTCATTTTACCTTCATCACCTTTGTACAGACCCTCTCTCCAAACACAGTCACATTCTGAGGTGCTGGGTTGACTTCGACATACAGCTGGGGACACGACTCAGCCCACAGCACTCCCCACCCTCAGCTCCAGTCAGGTGTCCTGGTGTCGCGGCTGCAGCCTCCACTGGGCCTCTGGCGGTCTCCCCTTCAGGAGCAGGTGTGGCAGCGGCTCCCCCGCGCTCTCCCCTGCTGCCAGCATCTGCTGTGGCCCTCAGCCTGGGTACACTGTCGCGAGGTAATTCCTCACTGTGGTCACGTGAGCTAGCCAACTGCATTCCATTTCCTGCTGCAACACTGATGTGGTGCTACTCCGGGGCTTCCCTCGCCTACCCCCAGCACTTAGGTTACAGTATGGCAACTGTTGACCCCCTGTCCATGTTCCCTTCGGAACTGCAAGCTCCTCGGGGATAAAAACCATTCCTTTTGCATTTTGTACCTTTGGGTCTGCACAGCAGGTGTCACAGTCTGCCGTGCAGTTAGACCATTGGCTGGCGCTCCCGCCGACTTTCCCTTATACCCTCCTGCAGCTCCTGCCGACTCTCCCTTATACCCTCTTGCAGCCTCATTTGTTTAGAACGCTAGTAAATCCCCCCAGGCTACAGAAACAGCTTGAGTGGATCTCACCCTTCCGCACCTCTTCCTCCATCAGTGCTGATGACAGGCTAAGCTTCCTAATCAGTGATGCTCAGTGATGTCTATACTGTCCTAACCTACCCTGCCCGTCACCACCACCTGCCTTGCAACCCAGAAAAAACTACTGCCAACTTTGTGCTGCTGCTCACGAACCTCTTTCCACCTGAAGCAGTTGCCTTCCTTACCTTCGGCTGGAATCTCACCCAGCCTTCTAGGGTGGACGTTCAGGACATCATGGTATCACAAGTACTGGCCCACCCAAACAAGATTAGCTTGGAGTGGGAGCAGGGCTGAAAGGCTGGGTTGTGGTGAGCTGCCCTTCTGGTCACTGGTTAGGGGGAAGGCGCGTGAGTATCTGAGGATGGGCTGGATAACGAGGGAAAGCCTGAGACAGCAGGTGTATTCTGCTACTGCGTATCTGTGTGGCCCTAAGAAACCACTGTTTATTTTGGTGCCTCAGTTGTCCAGCAGCTTAGACTAGAATCTGATGGTCTTCAAAGGCCCTTCAAGTTCTGCAATTTTATTTTCTTCAATATACACCAGATTTGATTTGCTGATTTAGCTCATAACTTTCTATCTCTCAAGGCCACATTTCCCTCAAGAAAAAGGGAAAAAGCTTTCTCTTCACAGGCTGAATATTTCCCAAACCTGTATATTGTACGCCACTTTCATTTATCTGCAGTTTCTGTAGGTCCAGTCTTGTCTTGACAATGGTACCTGTCAGTTTTGGCTCATAAGCAAGAGCACAGTCTAGGGCTGCCCTTGTTAGGTCCAATCATGAGGGAATCGCATCATTCCATATGTTCCAACACTCTTGAAAATAATATTTTATGAACTGAGAGTTCCTGGATGTGGCAATAAGACAAGCCCTGAATAACCAGAACCTCTGTGCTTGAAATGCACACGAGTGTATGTGTTTGATGAGAACTTGCACACGAGTGTATACATTTGAAGAGAACTCGCACACAAGAAGTGGGAAATGGAAGGCCACCTACGTCCACAGAAAAGAAGAGTCACGGAGGCAGTTCTGAGCACCTCCTCTACCATAAAAGCAAGCTTTACAAGCTCAGAGTGTACCACGTTACATGGAAATCATTCATGTATTAAGTCCCTATTTCCAAACAACTTATGAATGAATGTGAATTAAGCATGGGAACAGTTTGGGTTTTATTTCTGTATCCTCAGCTTCTGGCACAATATGTAGAACATAGTAGGTTTTCAACAAATGGTAGTTGAACGAATAAAAATGCCACCTTGGTGCTTGGAAACGGGGCTGCAGAGGACATGTATGACCCTGTTCCCTGCAGAGCAGTGACTGGGCTGAGGACAGAGAGCAAGCGGTGAGGGTGTGAGAGGAGAAAGAAGAGTATGAATTAAAACACTTCTGTACTCAAACCTCCTGCTTTATGAAAATCTAACCACTTTTAGGAGTCTATTTCCCTTGAAATAAATACTCATTAAAGCATTGTGATCTCTTCGATTTAATATTTTAAGGAAAATCTATTAGGCTTTCATGGTTGCTCTGAGGCAGTTTCTACGGCAAATACTCAAGTTGAACTTAACACAACTATTGATTTGTTTTGGGAAAGATCAATATGTATTTTTCTTCAGGGAGAAATACTAACATTGAATTTTCTTTAACCAATGCTTCCCTTCTGGCAAGTGCCAGCTGCCAATGACGAGGTCAGAGGAGAGACCAGTGCCTGCTGGAAACCGCCAGACCCGTCCTGTAGTGGAAGAAGCAGGGCTCCTTTCCAACGTGGCACGCCTGGAGCCATTTGTAAACAAACAGGAAGCCATTTGTAAATAAACAGGAAGCCACGTGTAAACAATTTAAACCAATTGCTTAAACAACAATTAAGTATTGTCTCTCGTTTAAAGCCAGTGTACATTTTCCCAAACACACCACAGATCAAGGGTCACCAGTTGTCCCGCGGCCAAGGAGTAAAGGGCTCCTAGGAAGCAGGACACCTATTTCAGAAAGAAAGAGACCCAGGGCACACTGGACAAAAGGGTCCGCTCGTGAAAGACACTCTACGCCGAGTGCAAGGACCCAACTTCCCCTCTTCTTTACGTGACAACTGAGCATTTTATGAATAAGAAAATGTTTACAACTAAAAGGAACAGAAAGTGACCAAGTATTTCTTTAGAAACTAGGTAAAGAGGGCTAAGGGATTATTACCTCCACTCTGTGAAACTTTATTCAATAACTAGAAGAGAGCACAGTCTGCCTCCCATAGAGGAGGCCCTTCACTCTGAGCCTATCACCGTCAGATGTGTGATTCTGGTGATCAGAACAACACTTATACTGACTCTGAAGTTCTAGAGTTGCTGTTACTCAAGGAAAAAACCACACACGTACCTTTATAACAGAAAGAAACTTCATACATGGCTTGAATAAAACAACCACAAAGCAGAGAGCTTCCTGCCCCACTGGCTTGGTTGTTATGACTGCAATGAAAATAGTGAGATTTTAAAAGCAAAAGTTCACCTCGTATTGCACATTTTTATGATATTCAATAGTTTGTAATAGCCTGTAATGAAAATTAATCTGAAATTGTGTGTGTGTGTGTGTGTATATATATAACTGAATCACTTTGTTGTACACCTGAAACCAAAACAATATGGTAAATTCTATACTTCAAAAAACTGTACATGTTTCTGAAAGCACTGCGTTGAGGAAAGACGTCCGCAGGTCGTCCTGTCTGATGGGTCAGTCATCTGTGTCCCCAACAGATAGTGCACATGTCCTTGGTCTGCCTCATAGAACTGTGACAAGCGGGAGGGGGGCTGCCACTTAAAAGTCACAAAGTTTTCTCTGTTTAGAGACAGAGATCTCATGTCCCCTTCAAAACTGTGCCCTTGATAGGGTTAAAACACCATCATGGACGCTTTCATGACAAGAGTGGTAAAATCAGCACTCCCTTATACTTTGGAGCAGAATGGGAGAGAAATGGACGTCAGTATAAAGTCAAGTATAAAGACGTCAGTATAAAGTCAAGTACAGGTGTTTTTAGATGGAGAGCTGCTCCAGCCTGTGCGGTGTGCAAGTTGTGTGTTGGTGAACCAGGGCGTGCATGGCCACAGGCCCCCTGCCCTCGTTCAGGGGTTACTGGATGTGAGAGAAATACACCCTCACTTCCTGTTCACTGAGTAACCCTGTCCTCCCTGCGGCAGCTACTCCTGTGCTAGCTGTTGTGCCTGCAGCCTGGAGTGGAAGCCCTGCACAGAAAGGGCATGCAGCGTGGCAGGGCTGGCAGAGTGCGGGACACAGCACTGGACGTGTGGGCTTGGACGGCAGCTGCCGCGCTGACCGAACCCGTCCTGTCTGGGTGGAGGCAGACAGCCCCCTGCAGACCAAGAGGTGGTCAGTGAGAAGTCACCAGTGCTTGCTGTGGGTAAGAAAATGATCCCGCTCTGTCATCGAGCCCGAGGAGCACTTCATGTATAATGGCCTTTCCGTAATGCACAGGGCTTTAAAGACGAATGACTAATCAAAATACTGACAAATATTAATAAACTGTCAACAGAGTGTTGAACAGTGACGCCATTATGTAATATGAACTGGACTTCCCCCCCACAATAAGTGAGATTTCTCTTGGGACATTCCATCCTCTGAGGAAACCCCCTTCTCCCTCCAGCCCCCTACCCAGACACCTTTTAATGTCTTCAGATCCACTCAATTTCTGTTTCACATAAAAGGGGAAGAAAACAAACAAACAAAACTGACCAACATGAGCTCTTCAGTAGGAAAGAACTGCAGAGTAACATTTAGCAGATGGGGGTCAGTTTCTCTGAAGGGGAGCAGCCCTTTCCTTCTATCACTTTGGGCTGTCCCAACCCCCAAAGGCATTTGAAGAAGCAGAAGTGTGCCTCCAAGAGGGCAGCTGGATACGTAGGTGTGGTAAATGCAGACAGACGGGATCCTCTGACTAGGGACACTTAGGGACTATCCCTTTCCACTGGATTGCAGTCATGTGGTCACTCTGAATAGGATTTTATGAGGATTTGGAGATCATGAAAATAGAATTACAAAGAGCGCAACTCTGTGTGTGCCTGGATGAGCTAGAGTGAAAGGCAAGGCCCAAGCCGTCAAAGGCGAAAAAGACAATTATTCAACTAAATCTAAAAAGACACTGGTTGTTCAGATTTTGTCAGATACTTTGGGCTGGGATCATCAACTGTGAAGACTTTTTTGTTTTTTTCACCATAGAAAGTTTTAAAGGACCTGTTTGTTGTCTCAGGTAGACCATCCAGATAGAAGGAAATGCAAACCATCCCAGACAAAAAAAAAAAGAACCACAGCCAAGCGGCAAGATGATGTTCATAAACCAGGAATGCTTCCTAACCAATGCTCAGAGAACACAGGATGTCAAGGGCGGAACTGCAGCCTGTACTCGGCTCTGCCGACCACAGCTATGGCTGCAAATCAGGAGGAAGACTACAGCAACTCTGAAGACACTGCGGGAAATGCCTCCCCTCCCTTCATCTCCTTCCTTCACCTCCCTACTTCTGTCTCTTTCTCTCCAGTAGACACAACATCGATTTCAAAAGAACTTCAGTCACTCCTAGATCACAGCCATCCCACTTGGAAACTGTGCTGCTGTAGAAAAGCCCCACCAGGGAGATACAGCGTTGACAGAGTAGCTGGCAAATAAAGGGATAATTATTTGTGAACCTCACAGCTGGATAAATGCAACAATCTCCCAGTCGTATTTTCTCTCTTTAATCAACAAACATCTAAAAGCTTCCCCACACAGCAGGGCTTATTTCAGGTGTTGGAGAGTAAGATTGAGGACAACTTGTCCCTGCTCCCATGAAGCTTGCAATTTTGGAAACCTAGTACTACCTACACACAACATGCTATGACCGTAGGCTGACAACACTGTCAACTTCCTCCAGCGTTAGGAACCTGGGCTCTGTCTTGCTCCCCCTTGCCTGGTGCTCTGCTCTATAATTTGCTGAACAGCTCCATTCCTCCACAGCTGGCCATCCTCTGCCAACTCTGTTGGGGACTCCACGTCAACAGGCTCCCAACTATATGCATGCCAAGGTCTCTCCATTTACCTCTCCCAGGCTCTCTCTCACGTCTCTCTGCCCTGTTTACCTACTTGGGTATTCATTCCTCTTGCTGTCTTCCCCTGACACCACCCTCTTCAGAAGTCAGGGCTCTGAGATCTGAGGTCTCCAAACTTCTTAAGTGGAAAGAGGAAACCAAGTTCATATTCAGGAGAGTGTGTGGAGGGCTGGAAATCAGTGACCTTTTAAAGGCTGAGGTCATTGAAGGGCCCATCCTCATGATCAAGCAGTCAACTGGATGCCCATTCTCTTTCTAGACAGTTGGAGAAGCAGAGAAAATGTTTTGTGTTTTTGCTTCAGTAGTTATAGATTCCACTTCCTTTTACTTCTGTCCACAATTCATTAGGTCCCAGCTTTTAAATAAAAAACTTTCAGTCATGTTTTTGGCTAATTAGCTCTTCATTTTAACTTCTTGTTCTTAATTTGCTCTAATCTGACAGTGTGGCCTGAGGCTTCTGCAGAGGGTTGACATTATCTATTAGTATGTATTTAAGCGGTTATCAGTGGGAGAAACAGATGGAAAGAGACACCGATAAAGACATTTCATCCCTAAAAGATATCCCTGTAACCCCACTGCACAGAGGGTAGTGGCAGGAGGCGCACCTGCTCTCTGGGGCTGGAGACTCTTCCGACAATCATCTGGTGGGGGGCGGCGCTGGCACACAGGAGCAGAGGCCAGGGACACTGCTAAACACCACACTGCGCACAGGACAACCCCACAGGAAAAAAGACATAGCCCCAAATGTCAGCAATGCCGAGGCTGAGACACTCTGGACCACAGTATGTTCAAAAAGCCAAGGAACATTACTTAACTACTTTCTGCCCACGCCAAGGTTTATCTCAATTCTCTGAACTGTCAGTAACACCCCAAAGGGCTCGGCTGGCTCTCATGGCTGAACTTCTGCTTGTGGTCCTTTACCCACTCCCACCTTAAAGTTCAAAGTTATTGCTCACTAAACACACCACGAACTGGTTATCCTTAACCACATGTGCATGGTTCTGGTTGGCCCACATGACTAGTAACCATTCCACATTATGCACACATGAAACCTCTGTTGGAGAGTTGCTGCCAAAATCTGTGATGCTGGCTGTGCTGAGAGATAGGGAAACAGCAGCATGAAATTCCACTAGGCTTATGATGCCTTAACAATTTTATTAATAAGAGAGAACACAAATGAACAAATTCTACCTTAAATGTGACAAAAGCCAGTTTCTTATAGGTGTCTTTGTTTCTCCCTTCTTTCCATTATCAGGGGCTTTATGGAATGAGGAGGAAGACAGGAAGGAGCCTGGAAATTGCTTGACACCAGCTCAGCATGAGAGCTGAACTTGAAAATCTCTGGTCTATGAAAATGAAGAGAGAGAACCAGGATTTGTCAAAATGGGTCAGACTTTCTCTTTTCCTTTTCTTTAGCTTGAACTGCAAGACAATGGCGATTACTAGGTGGGGTCAGGTTCAAGGAGGTGGATGCAGTACAGGGAGACTCTCTCTTATGGAAAAGCTTCCCCAACACACACACACACACACACACACACACACACACACACACACACACACTCACACATACTCATACACACTGACTCTTCTGACTTCTGATGCTAATGCTTTCACCTTTTCTCATTTAACCAAAAAGCAGAATTTGAAATGCGCTCTGGGCATGTAAGTCTTGTAGGGCCATACTGAATGTAGGCCAGAGTGCCACTTCTGACGGTTAGGAGGCAGCCAGAGCTGGTTCTGAGCTTAAGAGAGATTGCTAAGCAGCTGATCTGAGCTAGAAAAATAAATTTATGAGAAATAAGAGAAAGAAAATGTTCCAAGTGAATGGCAGAAGAAAAATTGGGTGTGGATCTGTTATTTATGGGCAAAATACTAACTTATGAATTGTGATTTCACAAGTTCATCTGACTACTACAAGCTCAATAGCACAGTAGAGAAGGAAAATAAAAGTCATTCATTGATTTCGGGGTAGGATCTTTGAAAATTTTCAGGAGGAAAAAAAAAAAACACAGTTCAGAAAAGTTGATTATCTTGCCCAAGAGCACTCTGAGACTTAGGATCAGAGGTTGGTCTTGGGATTCCCCAGGCAGTCCAGTAACCATGCTGTGCTGCCTACACAAGTAAGAATGGTACAGAGCAGAGGAGGAGCTGCCCAGGTGACTGGGAGGTCAGAGGGAAAAGAGGATGTCAAGGCAGGAGGGAAGGAACACTCCAGAAGCAAGGGGCAGGGAGGGTGTTGTCTGGTCTGCGTGCCATCCTACCCACGGGGACAAGGTGGGAGCACGCTGAGGGCTGTCTGGTCTGCGTGCCATCCTACCCACGGGGACAAGGTGGGAGCACGCTGAGGGGGCATTTCCTACACACCAGGCTCTGGTACCTGTTTGGCCCAGAAGACATCAACAAGAGGGGAAATGACTAAGGTGGAGTTCTTTGCAAAATGTCAGCACTCCTTAGAACCACACGACTGTTTTCTCAGCCCTCTGGAATTCGTTAATTTATTCAACAATATTTTCGAGCACCTGTTTTGTTCCAGGCGCTGCTCCTGGCCATATGAATAAAACCGACCCTTAAAAGACAGGCCCTTTTCCTCTGGAGGGTGTTCTAGTGAGATATAGGAAAATAAATAAATATGAGAGTGTCTAATCATGTTAAGTGCTATGAAGAAAACTGCACAGAGTAATATGAGAGTGACTGGAGGATCTGCTTTGGACTGGGTGGTTAGGAAAACCTCTTTAAGGAGGCGGCATTTGAGCTGAGACCTCGAAGAGAAGAGCCAGTGACACAGTGAGACAGCTGGTTAGAGAGCACAGGCCATGCAAAGGCTCAAGGACAAGGTCAAGTGATCATGAGACCAAGGGTGGCAGGTTCAAGGAAACACAGAAAGTCTGCGTGGCTGTGACTCTGGGAGGAAGGAGGAGCGGATGAAATGAGGTCATCCCGGTGAGCTCAGCCGTACCAGAGAGATGCATCTGTCCACTTAGCAAGTATCAAGCGTCCACTAGGCGCAGGGCGTTGCTGAGGATATAAAAAAGAAAGATGAAACCGATTCAAGGGTTCTGTCTGCAGGGAAGAAGTCAGGAGTTTAGCAGGAGTGCAGAATACTTACACAATTGTGTTAGAGAGTACTCCACTCCGGGCAGAAACACGGTGCGGACATGACCATGTGCTGAGCAAGGGCAGGGGCTTTCCAGAAGCACCTGAACCAACACACCCATGCACCTACTCGAGCCAGTATATACTCTGAAGAAGGGAACGCACTAGCCGTCCAAAGTCACGGTATGAGGTCTCAAATCCGGACATCTGCTCTGCTGGGGTCGGGAGGTGAGGTCATCCCAGAGATGAGTCACCGAGCCCACCTTTCGCCACCGGGTGAGCCTTCTCGGTCTTCGTGGGTGGGGCAGGGCCGTAGGAATCCCCCCACCCGGCCTAAATCGGGCGCACTCAGAAAACCCAGACAGGGGAGCTGCCAAGACCAAGGCTCTGATTAGCACCTGATTCACCCAGGCAGTCAAGGCAGGGCGGTGACTGCTGGTAACAGGCCCCCAGTCTCCCCGGGGAAAGGCCTGCGGGAGTTTTGGTGACCGTGATCCCAGGGGAGCCTCCGTGACTCTCCCCACCGGGTCGGGGCGCGCCTGCGTGACCACCGGCCCCGCCCAGACTCAGAACGCGCACGGCAGCTGCGGCTGGGGTGCGCGTGCGCCCTGGCCCGGGCCTCCGAGGAGCGCCAGTCCCCAGTCTCCTGGCCCGGCCGCCGAGGAGCCGTAATTCCGGAGGCCTCCGACCCCAGGAGTCTTGTCCCTGTCCCCGCCCCCCAGCGTCCCCAGGAGACAAATCCCCTTGCCCTGGCCCAGCCTCCAAGGAGTCGTGTCCACAAGCCCGGGGGTCCGGCGTGACAGGCGCCCAGCTCACTGGGGGGCGGTGGTGGGTGGGGACGTCGCGAACCCCTTCCCACAGGGGCGCTGGCGCCTCTGCCTGGCGGCCGGGACGTCCAGGGGCGGAGGGCAGGCAGGAGCGGAGCGGTCGGACCGGCCGGGCGGCCGCGGGCTCCGCCGTTGGTCCGCGGGAGCGCGCTCCTCCTCGCCCGCCCCGCATGCCCTGACTGCGCCTGCCGCCGCGCCCCGGGCCAGACCGCGCGGCCGCCATGGGGAATGGGATGAACAAGGTAACGTGTCCCCGCGCCTCCCTCTGCCCCCCCGGCCTCCCTGCGCGGGGCTTTTGCGGCGAGGGGCGCCCCGAGCGCCCGGGCCCAGAGGGCGGGGGCCGCGAGCCAGCGCCGCGAGGCCGGGCCGCGCTTCCGGGCGGGCGGCGCTCGACCTGCGCGCCGGCCTGAGCGGGGAGGGCTGTGGTTTCTCCCTTCTCCTCCCCCCACCCCCTCTCCCCCACCTCCCGCTTCACCCCCAGCTCAGCTCCTGAAGCATCACCGCCCACGGCATTACTACACAGGAGGAGATAAGTGTCTCTTCTTCCGTAATGTCTTCCTCCCAGATTTCTTACCGTGTGCGGATAACTTTTTCTTACGGACAGAAGAGTTGATAGAAGCCTAAATCCTGGGGTGCTTGTAACTGCCCGGGTGTGGGGCACAGATTCGAAGCTGCTTCATCGCGGTCGTGCGGCTGCTCCCCGCCTCTGCTCGGCCGGCCCTCCAGCCCTCCCTGCCCAGACCCCTCCCTGCTGTGCCTCTCCTGCCGGGGAGGGGGTCGGACTCCAGCTGCCTGGGGCAAACACGGCGAAGGATTTTATGATCTGGTACTGCCGGCTTAAAGAAAAGAATACAGAACTTTTTTTAAAAAGCCTTCATCGAAAACTGTCTGTTCTCGGGTCTTTGAAGTGGTCCTGGACCAGAGGGTGGACTGTCCTCTTCTCCTCCCCGCGCACCACACTCACCCAGGGTCCGTGCAGGTTCAGCTGTCCTGCTGGGTGGGTCCACGGCCGACTCGTGGGCCCCGGGGTTCCTTCAGTGTCCGCGGCCGAGGCAGGCAGTGAAGGTGCTGCAGGGAGTGTCCTGTCTACCTGCCCAACTGCTTACCTGCCACGTTCACCGTGTCATTGAGACTTAGTTTATCCAAGGTCGAGTGCGCGGTTTAGGCCCGCATACCAGAGGTTTTTGTTAACCAGGGTCCTATTCCTTGCGAGGGCTTTTTGGAGGGAAGGCGGGTGACAGTAATCAAGTTTGGAAAGAGACTGTTTCTTGGATAAATACTTGCATTATGTCTCCATTAGCACGGCACCATGAACTTTGTTTTTAGTGAAAGCAGAACCTTGAAGGGTCTTCGGCGAGGCAGTGGGCTCTGCTTGCCTTCCCATTAGTTGTGATTATGCCTCAGGTTTATTTTGGTGTTTTTCCTAGTTTTCTCCACTTGAGGTGTTCACTCTCCGCTTTTTTCAGCATTTAATTTGTAGTATTTTTCTATTAAAACTGAAAGAACATACTTAGGGATACAGATCATTGCCTAAGTGTTCAAAATTATTTTCAGATTTTTAGCCAAAGCTGTCTTTTTCATACATGATTTTTACCTTTCAAAGAAAGCAGTATGTTTCTTATTAATGTTATTATCATAATCATCTTGTATTGTAAGTAGAACCAGTATCTCCAAGGTAGAGATGGGGAAACATGCGTAGAGATTTGGAGACACCATTAAATCAGTGAGTTTTTATTGTGTGCTTACTATTAGGTGCTGGTTGTGGGGACCAAGGTGGGGGGTGCAGTGGTAAATGACACAGACAGGTCTTTCATGAAACCTTCAGTAGAGACCAGCAGTTGCCCAATAGAAATATAATGTGAGCTATATGTGTAATTTAGAATTTTCCAGTAGCCACATTAAAAAAGTAAAAATAATTTTAATAATATATTTTATTTAACTGAAATATATTGTGAATATTGTCATTCAACATTTAACTAATAGATAAAAATCACTTTTGTATATATATTTTTTGTACTAAGTCTTCAAAGTCTCGTGTATATTTGATACTTAAATGACAGCTCATTTGGGATTAGCCACGTTTTAAGTACTCAGAGTCACTGTGGCTAATGGCTACTGTATTGCATGACAGCCTGTGTGCGTGTGCATGTGTGTGTGACTTGAGAGAGAGAACAAACACACGGTCAAGAGGAGTGGAGGTCCCAGAGGATAGAGTCAGAAATAGATGTGATGAGCACAGCCTGGAAGCAGCGTTCAGTGCAGGCCAAGGATCATGTGGAGTAAAGATGTTTAAGCTGAGATCTGAAGAACTGCTCAAAGTTGCAAGATTGTTTGGTGGCAAAGTAGATTGCTGGAAGCCAGAAATTAAAAACCTTAACTAGAATGTGTTCATGTGTTATTGTGTGACTTGGAACTAGGCTTCATTTCTTCTGTAAGAACGGGAGTGGTTGATTTGCAGATCTAGTGGAAGCAGTATAAGGTGCTGGCCACAGAAATGCCTTTCTAAGAGCATTTGTAGGTTAGAACACAATGCCCTTGGAACTGAAAACTTAATTTGCAATGTGTGTGTGGGTCCTGAGGTGCCTGGCACAAGATTTATTTCCCATCTCACAAAAATCGGTCATCCTTGGCCAAGGAGAACTTATGAACCAAGCAATGCAGATTCTGTTCTTACTGTTTTGAATACAGCAGTTTTTATTTGTGATCCATGTCCCTGTGGAGGGTCTTCTCATCAACACATGCCAGTCTCCTATGTGGCAGCATATTGTGCCCATGTCAGCTAGGTGTACATAGCATTCTACACAGCTCTAGAGGGGCAGGGGAAGAGGTGTTTGCGTTCTGGGCAATTAAAGATGATGAGGAGACAAAGAAAAGAGCACAGCACTGGTGGACTTTTTTTGAGTCTCATGTGATGTGCCTGCGGTTTGTCACTGTAGTCCTAGGAGGTCAGTATGCCTTATCTGACTGTTTACGCAGATGGGGAAATGGACACTCAGATTAAGTGGCATGACTGAGGTCTTAAAGCTAGGAAGTGGCGGAACTGGTTTTGAACCCAGCTGCCACTGATTTTGATGATAGTAGAAGTCTTTACTTTAAACTAGAACGCCAGTTTAATCCAAGTGATTTCTAAAGACGCTGGAAAATAACCTGAAAAGAGCTCCCCAGAGTCCCAAATTAGTTGTAAAATAGGAAAAAGCCATCTCCTGTCTTCCTTCATGTTTGATACGGATAAAGAGGAGAGGGGAAGGTTAGGCAACCAGGACTGGCCAAGGTGTGTGCCAAGGCCTGTTTTGAACTTCACCACATAGGGTAACTCATCGAACCCCAGACCGCCATTCCATCCCTAGGCATTTACAGGTGCCCAGGCCAGAGTCACCCACTGGGTGAGTGGCAGAGCCTGGACTCAAGGCCCGGTGGCCTGGCTCTTTTCTTCATACTGACTGCCTAGCTGTGCTGCTAAAGGCCAGTCTGGCAAGTGCCTCAAGTAGGATCAGGTTAAACTCAACAGGTTGCTGCAAGCAAATGTGTTTCTGTGGAGTCTTTGAAAATTCCTAGTTGAGTCCAAGCTTTCTCCAGGGTCTGACCACAACATCTTTTGGGGAAGGACCTGTAAAGAAAAGTCCTCATTCTCATCTTATTAGTCTTAAGTACAATAATACCTGATTAAAAACAACAATCAGATCTCTCTGGCTAAGCATCATACTAGAGAAATGTGCACGTTTTTATCTTGTCAGCCAGAACCAATGACCTAACAGTGGGCTGGAGCATTGCCATCCTGGGGCAGCTTGTGAGCACCAGGTTTGGCTCAGTTCATCAGTGTTGTTAAGGGACCTCTTCTTCCTCACTGCCCTGTTTTCCCGGAAAGCAGCCTACCTGGTAGAAGTAAGGCTACCCTAGTCTTTCATGGGAGACTTGCTCTTGGTAGTGGGAGGTAGATCCTTCCCTGACTGCATTGCCTTGCTATGAGAAGTGCACTGTTGTGAAAGGGGCATAGCTGTCAGAAAGCCTAATTTGGGGTGTCCACCACTCTGCTGTTGCATGGGTGTGTTCTTGAACGAGTCCCTCAGTGTTCCTAAGCAGCAGTTTCTTTATTGCCCTTGATTCGTAGGGATGGTGGTTTGCTTAGCTAGTCTCCTTATTTGTTTTAAAATGAGTACAATGTTGCCTCCCCCAATTACTACCCAGATTCTTGGAGAAACAGATGAGAATATACTAGAAGACCTTTTTTGCAAATTGCAAAGTACAGATTATTGTTGTTATTTTAGTCGCTCAGTCGTGTCCTACTCTTTGTGACCCCATGGACCCACCAGATTCCTCTGTCCATGGGATTTCCCAGGCAAGAATACTGGAGTGGGTTGCCATTTCCTAGAGCAGTCATCTCAAATGAGATCTGAGTGACAAGCAGCCATCCAGGTAGACGATAGGGCGTCAACACCCTCAGCAGAGGGAAAGGACTTCCTTTAGAGCCCAGGACATTCTCACATGGCACATACAGACTTTCTTTGACCTGTCCTTACTTCTCGCCATGGGGTGATGACTTCACTCCCCCTGTGTTCTCAATTCTGGCTTGAGCCCCAACTCTCAGTGATGTCACTGATCAGCCACTTCACCCTCCATGAGCCAGGAGGAGCCTGAGCCTGCTAGAACATTGTTTCATTTCATTTTCTCTTTCTTTGTCCTTAGGGATTACCAGCACCAGTTATACTGGGGAAACCTACCAGTCAAATATTTAGAGTTTTAAGTTTGAGTTGAAGCTGACTGATGTAGATATTTAAATATTTATGGGCTTTTTATTCTCCTTGAAAACAAAAATGTAGTTTCTCTCCCTGTCAATGGCCAGTTCTCTAGCTTTCCTGGATCTTGTTTTATAACTCTATCATGGGAAGTAGATGGGGAAACAGTGGAAACAGTGTCAGACTTTATTTTTTTGGACTCCAAAATCACTGCAGATGGTGACTGCAGGCATGAAATTAAAAGACGTTTACTCCTTGGAAGGAAAGTTATGACCAACCTAGATAGCATATTCAGAAGCAGAGACATTACTTTGCCAACAAAGGTTCGTCTAGTCAAGGCTATGGTTTTTCCTGTGGTCATGTATGGATGTGAGCGTTGGACTGTGAAGAAGGCTGAGTGCCTAAGAATTGATACTTTTGAACTGTGGTGTTGGAGAAGACTTGCGAGTCCCTTGGACTGCAAGGAGATCCAACCAGTCCATTCTGAAGGAGATCAGCCCTGGAATTTCTTTGGAAGGAATGATGCTAAAGCTGAAACTCCAGTACTTTGGCCACCTCATGCAAAGAGTTGACTCACTGGAAAAGACTCTGATGCTGGGAGGGATTGGGGGCAAGAGGAGAAGGGGACAACAGAGGATGAGATGGCTGGATGGCATCGCCGACTCGGTGGACGTGAGTCTGGGTGAACTCCAGAAGTTGGTGATGGACAGGGAGGCTTGGCGTGCTGTGATTCATGGGGTCGCAAAGAGTCGGACACGACTGAGCGACTGAACTGAACTGAACTGATGGAAGAAACTACAGAAATTGGGATTGAGCAGTTGGCTCGCATGGTAAAGAATCTGCCTGCAATGCAGGAGACCTGGGTTTGATCCATGGGTTGGGAAGATCCCCTGGAGGAGGGCATGGGAACCGACTCCAATATTCTTGCCTGGAGAATCCCCATGGACAGAGGAGACTGGCAGGCTACAGTCTATGGGGTCGCAAAGAGTCAGACACAACTGAACAACTTAGCATGCAATTTGCTTTCTATTTCCAGCCCTTGAAACTGTAATTTATTCTCCTCGTCTGGAAAATGGAGTTGAAAGTTTACTCACACAACTCTGTCCTCTTTTTACAATTAAAATATTTAAATGCATATAAATGTGCAGCTTGCATGGTTTCGAGTGAGTTGCCTCCCTGATGTTGGTGAGGGCAGACCTCTTGTCCTTGCCGTCGTTTGGCCCTGGGCACCGACCTTCCCAGAGCAGAGAGGGGCAAAGCAGGATCTCTCAGGCCTCATCCACAGTGGTTTTCCATCTCTCTCTTCTTTGTGTGGCCCCTCCCACCTGGCTCATGTTGTTCATTCATTCATTGAAGAGACATTTACCTAAGTAGTGATCTGCCGATCATGCAGCAACCACTCAGGCTTAGAGAAAGCGTATTCACAGATATGATGCAGGCATCGTATAGGGGTCATAGTCATTTATCACAGTATTTAAGGTTTTTAAAAATATACAGTTGACAGTGTTTGAAAATGGAGATGTTTCCCATGAGACCTAGGTGCTGGAGCTGGGGAGCCTGACTTGTGACTCTGCCTCATCACCTCGGGCTGTGGGGCGGAGGCTAAAGGCATCGAAACCTCCATCCCTGAAGGACAGCTCTTGTTGAGGTATCTAATTTCCCAGAGCTATTTGGAGCCCTGGGAAGAGTTTAATCTGGAGTCACATGGTCAACTTGGCACCTTGAAGGCAGGTTCAGGAGCCCTTTGGGGGACAAAGCCAGAGGTAGGGGATCTCTAAGAAGTTGTGTCAGTGGATCAGATGGGAGCTGGACAAAGGCCTGCACCACGGCTTCCAGAGGAGCAGACTGGTTGGGATTCCAGGGAGGCGTGGAAGCCAGTGCTGACCAAGGCAGGAGTGATGCCCAGAGGAGGGCGGGCTCTCCTGGTGGTCCCTGCAGTGCTGGTGGGGCTGCTTTCCCAGGTGGGCAGGGCTTTGCTGCCCTGTGACTTGCTTGAAGATTTGTGCAGTTTATTTACATTTGTGCATTTTTCTGGGTTGAAAGGCCTACATCGGGATGCCTGCTGCTGCTGCTAAGTCACTTCAGTCGTGCGACCCCGTAGACGGCAGCCTTCCAGGCTCCCCTGTCCCTGGGATTCTCCAGGCAAGAACACTGGAGTGGGTTGCCATTTCCTTCTCCAATGCATGAAAGTGAAAAGTGAAAGTGAAGTCGCTCAGTCGTGTCCGACTCTCAGCGACCCCATGGACTGCAGCCTACCAGGCTCCTCCGTCCGTGGGATTTTCCAGGCAAGAGTACTGGAGTGGGGTGCCCTTGCCTTCTCCGGGCAGGCAGACCTGCTCTGCGACTATGGTGTGGTCTGTCGTAACTGTCAGCTGTGTGAATTGGGAGACTTTCGTGGTCAATATTATGAAAGAAAAATAATTTCAACACATTAAAAATGACAATGAAGATTTTTATTCAAGACATTACAAGTGAGAGATGGGGTTCCACTCCCAGTATAACAGGGGCAGATGAATGGATGGAAGATCACTGACGGAACTTGGTTAGATGCCAGGGGTGGAGGAAGAGGAGCTTGGCTGATACTAAGAGCAGGTGGATGCTTGACAACTGGCTTAGCAGGATTCTTTGCTAAGTGTGGCCAAGGACTAGGCCTGCAGTGGAGACTCAAAGGAGCCTGAGCAACGCTTGGTCGGGAGGCTGTCTTTGTCCCCATCAGTGAAAAGAACTGTGCTGGTTTTGCCCTCGAATGTCTCATAAAGACAGGACAGGCCCTGGGGGACTGGAGATGGAAATGACAAAGCCCCACACAGGCAAGAGCTGCCAGGGAATGCAGTTTGAGCTGTCTCCTGGATGAGCTTGCATTGTTTTTCCATTTTAGAACAGGAATTGTGAACTATCTGTTCCACCCTTGCTCACAGGAGAATTCCACAAACTGTTTGAGGAGAGACCTGTTGAGTGCTTTATCTCCTTGGCAATGGATGCCGGGGTTTCCTCTGAGACACAGTTTTGTATTTCCTGGTTCCAGGGAGAATCCTGCCTGCCTCAGTCTGTGACTTCAGGCGGCAACAGACCCAGGCCTTCAGTCCCCTGCGGTGCTTTCCAAGCCAGTTTTGGCTCCCAGCTTGTTGAGTCAGCCAGAGTGACCACAAGGCCCAGTGCCCACGTCCCTTCTGGGTTTTGCCTCTTGTCCTGGAGTGATTATTAACAGAATCTCTTTTCACTCTCCTGAGTGTCCCATCTTGGTCAATTAGTCCCACGGTTCCCAGCACAGACGCTGAGCCTGTGTCCTATAGGTCCCCGCAGTCACTTTTTAGCAGCAGCTGGGTGTCAGGAAAGTGCTCAAAGAATCCACACAGCTGATGAACATTACTGCCCTTGCTCTCAGCTTTCTTACCGAGAGTGGAGAGAAGAGGGAGTGCGAAGCAGACAGGCCAAGAGGAGTGTTTGGTGGTGGCTGACGGGGGTGTTGTCAGGGCACGGGGCTTGCAGTGAAGTGTCACCACGGCCAGTGTGCTGTGCATACTTGGAAATCACAACGGCGGTGTAGCTTCCCGGGGGTTGTCTGCATTTGGATTTCAGAGTTTCCATACAGAGTATTGCAGGGCGGAGGTTGGCTTCGTATTCTGCAAGGTGGGGGGTACCTGTGAACCTGCAGTCACCCATTCTCATCTCAGATCTGCTGAATCTCTGTGTCAACCCTGGGGCTTTCCAGAAATCTGATTCTGGCTTGAGAACCTTAGAAGAAGTAGATGTTTTGGAGTAAATGTGTGTTCTTCTTAACTTGCATGTTTAGACAGTTCACTCACTCATTTAGCAACTCTCTACTGAATGGTCATCATGGGCCAAGCCCTGGGCTGGGCTCTGGGTCTGCAGCCCAGCAGAGGGGACTGCCCTCCACCTGGTGATGCCCACGACAGCCTCATGTGAGGGGAGCACAGAGGATGGGGGCACTGAAGCAGGAGCCCCCTAGGCACGGGTGTCGGGCTCAGGTCAGGCCTCCCCAGGTTGTGAGTTGGCGCTGAGGCCGGAAGGATGGGGAGCAGAAGGGGAGGGACAGCAGGTGCAAGTCCTCAGATGGTGGCGGACGGGTGCTGGAGCCCGGAGCAGAGGGGCTGGGGGACAGGAGGCAGGACGGGAGGACGGGCTGTGCAGACTCTGGTTTGGGGCTGGACTCAGAATGTGGTGAACACTGTGAGGCCTGGAGACAAGGAGACCTTTTGGTCTGTCTGAGAAGCTGCTGGGAGGTAGGTGTGGTGGGCACAGGCCTTGGGAGGGCCCAGCCTCTGTGACGAATGCCATCAGACTGGAACCTGTAACACTTCTGTCTGGTCTGTCTCCCCATAGATCCTGCCTGGCCTGTATATTGGCAACTTCAAAGGTGAGTTCTCTTTTTTCATTATTGTGGTAGAATATGCAAAAAACTATTAACTATGCCGTTTAACCCTTTTTAAGCGGCAGTTCAGGGGCATTAAGTACATTCTTGCTATTGTGCAGCCATCACCTCCACCCATCCCCAGCACGCTTTCATTTCCAGCTGAGTCTCTGTCCCCACTAGACACTACTTCCTGCCCTGCACCCCGGCCCTTGGAAACCACCCTCCTGCTGCTTGTCTCCGAGTCTGACTGCTCCAGGGGCCTCGTGTGAGCAGGCTCATGTGGCCGTGGTCCTCTTGTGACGGGCTGACTTCACGGAGCTTGACGTTGTTCTTTCGTTGCTGTGCTTGTGTCGTAATTTCCTTCCTTGTTAAGACTGAATAACCGTGTGTGGATGGGCCACACTGTGTTATCCTTCATCTGTGGAAGGACACGGGTGTCTTTTGCCAGTGGTGAGCTTGCTTCTTTAAAGCTCAGCTTTAGGCTCTCATGCGTGACGGCGTCGAGGTGAGGACTCAGTGTGTGCAGTCTGGTCTGGACACCACCGGCAGCCTGATCCTTGTGCCTCGACGTCTTGGCCCGTGGCTCAAAGAGTGGTGTAGAGAGCCCTGCAGGGTCCACCTTGACCTCTGACCTTCATTTAACTGTACACACATGTTGGAGTTTTACTATCAAAAGAGGATGGCTAAAAGGCACACTTAGCAGTCATATAACCTGTTTATCATCTTTATCACTTTTATTTTCTAGTTAGTAATAAACTTTCAGAGACCTATTTTTTTAGTCACCTGGGGAAAATAAGTGGCAGTTTCATCTCTAGCCAATTATTCTTGTCACACATTTCTCTGCAACTTCTTTGATATTTACTGATATGCTATTAGCTGTTGACTTTTCATTTTTAGCTTATTTGTCTCAAAATGCTCTGTAGTTGCAAAGGTGAGTAGAAAGCCACAGAGCAAAATGCGCAGGGAGGGGAGAGGAGGGGAGGGGAGGGGAAGGGGCTGGCCCCACCCCCCGTGTGTTGGGGAGGGCAGGTGTGCTGTCATGGATGGGCCGGACACAGGCAGGAAGGAGCCTGCCGTGCTGCTGGGGAGACCCCCCTCACCACGCCGCCCTTTCTGGACACACGAGCTGGAACACACTCCTGTCTGTTTTCTGGTTGTGTAAATCTGCAAGTTCAGGTTCACATTGACTCTTAAAACAATCTCTGACGTCTCTGCCCTGATATTCACGTCGTCTTCCCCGCTGGGCTCAGAGGGCAGCTAATTGACCTTAAAGAGTATTCTGAGCACACTGGACTGACAGCTGCTCATCGCTGCTAGAAGGTGTTAAAAATAGTCCTGGAGTTCCTAAATTAGTAAGCTTTTTTGTTCTGAGAAAGCAGCGAGTGCTTTGTGGCAGGTAGGCGAGTTGGGCTGGAATGCATGGACATCTTTATGGTTATTTAATGAGTTGTTATTAATGGTTTCGTGGGAAGAGGGGAATGTCTTTGAGTTTGGAAACAATATGGAATTTAGGATAAATTCTTGGATGTAGAATTGCTGGGTGAATATTTTTACAAATCAAAAAACTGTAATGAAAACCAACCAAATTCAGGACTTCTGCCAGCAGTTCCAGCACACTTGCAGATGGCAGACCTTGGTTTGAGCAACAGAGGACTGAGTTCTCCTAGGACTCCCTGCTCAGGGAGAGCTTGTGCGCATGCGGGTGGGCGGGCTGAGCCCCCAAGGCCGGTTCCAGCCGCACGTGTGCTCCTTCCCACAGTGCCCGTGGCTGCAGACAGCCGCCCACCAGCCGCTTCTAGCCCTGAAGAATGGATGCCGTCATCAGTAGCGCACTTACACGCGTGGACAGACACATGCTTGTGGGAAGAGCTGTCCTACGGTGTGTGTGTGCGGATGGCGCTACCGCAGAATAGAAAGGCTCGGACTGGACTGGGAATGCGAGGAGCAGAAGGAGCAGGGGCGTCTCCAGGAGCCACTTCTGTGTTCTTAAGGGCACAGCAGTCAGTTTTTCTGATGTGTGGTACCAAGTGTGGTTATGTTCAAAACAAAGTAATTTTGACTTCAAACCACCTTTTTTGTTGTTGTTTACCTTAATCTGTGTTACAAATGTATATTCATGGGGTGATGAAAATATTCTAAATTTAGGTTGTAGTGATGGTTAGACAATTCTGAATATACTGAAAACCATTGAATTGTACACTTTAAAAGGGTGAATTATCTCAGTAACACTTTTTTTCCACTTTATTTTTTAAATTGAAGGATAATTGCTTTACAGAATTTTGTTGTTTTTGGTCATACATCAACAAGAATCAGTCATCAGTGTCCCCTCCCTCCTGTACCTCCCTTCCATCTCCTTCTCCGTCCCACCCCTCTAGATTGTCACAGAGCCCCTGTTCGGGTCTCCTGAGTCAGGCAGCTGATTCCCATAGGCTCTGTTTTGCATGAGGTGCTGTAAGTCCCCACCTCAATCTCTCCATGCATCTCTCCCTCTCCACCCCCATGTCCTTGGGCCTGTCCTCTGTGTCTGTTTATCCACTGCTGTTCTGTCTCAATAACATTGCTTTTTACAAAAAGGAAAAAAGGACATATATGTAAACAATTATTATGGACATGAGTTTGAGCAAACTCAGGGAGATAGTGATGGACAGAGAAGCCTGGTGTGCTGCAGTTCGTGGGGTCACAAAGAGTGGGACACGACTTAGCAACTGAACAATAACAAAACAATTATTGATTTTCCAACTTCGTTCCTGGGTGGAGTCAGAATCTGGAAGATCCTGGCCCACAGTGTCTCCTCCAACTGTGCAGACCCTCCCCATGCCCCTCCCAGCCCAGCGGCTCTGAACACCCCTCCTGCTGGCTGCCTCACCTTGTCTGGGAGCCTAATGCTCCAGCTTGACCGTTCCACTACTTGTCCAAAATGCACAGCCTGGTGGGGATTGGAAAATCACATTTGAGTTAAAACGTGGGGGACGCCTGTCTGTGGACCCTAAATAAGTCCAGTTCCTGCCAAGTTCAAAGCTCACCTAGATCACAACTTGGTGTAGTTGGGAGCTGGGTGGCTAGATGAGTCCCCATGTAATGGATTGAGAGGCTGTTTGAGGTGGTTGGAGCAATTAAGAGAGTCAAAATAAAAGCCAGCATTTTTATATTACTTTTAAAGATTATTTTCCTGACTATAAACATGGTATATGCTTATTGTAGAATGTTTTAGAACAGTGCTTCTTCGTTTCTACTCTTATTCACTAAGGCTTATTCGGAATGTGGCCCTGCCATAGACCCTGAACTAAGTTAGAGCCCAGGAATCTGCCTTTTTAAAAAAATCCGGGTAGTTCTTAGGCATGTTGAACTCTTACAGCCATCTGTATTGAATATACACACACAAACGATAAAGAAAAAACTTAACACGTAATTCTGTCTCTTCGAGATGGTCACTGTCTAGGCCGATTCCTGACAACAGTGTCCCCTCTGTGTTTGTTGTCTTTATGTGTTTTTACAAGTTGAGTTCATATTGTATTTGTAGTTTGGTGCCTGCTTCCCCTTTCCCCTGTTTAATGCTACATCCTGAGTGTTTTCTCATGGCGTTAATATTCTCCAGAAACAGAATGATCAGACATTCGGTTTTCAATCATCTCACCCTGTATCACTTTAGAAAACGTGTCCCGGGGGAATGGACCTCCTTGTCTCCTGCTGCACCCTGTTCTGTAGATTAGCAGAAGTTCCAGCTTGAGGGGATTCGTGTGGCTTTCTTCTCTGGGTGGGTTCATAGGAAGGGAATATAATTTGGTATCTCCTTAGTTTCACATGCAGATAATTTCATAGCCAGATGACTTATGAACTGCTTTGTCTGGACTTTCCATTAAGTACCCCTTTTTAGTTTAGCGTAAGTGGATGCATTCGTAAACCACGTCATACCTGCATCTGGTCCCATTCCTGCTGTTTGACATTAGGTCGATTAGTCTCTGGCAGGTTCCTGTATCTTAGAAGATTGTTTTGTATTTAATTTTAATTTAGATTCCTAATCATTAAGAGGTAATTAAAAATATTTGAAATATCTTTCTTTTTCCATGTTTCATGTGAATAGCTAACGTGAGGGTCTGCAACTTAATAAGCATCAGCTACAACATGACTTAGTGGTTCATTTCCTTTAAACAGCAATAATCATCATTATAATATTTATCAGTCTACATACTTTTCAAGTTTTATATGACCACTTTGTATCAAAAGACTTGTCAGTCAGAAATAAACTGAGTTATCTGCAGAATACCTAAAAGCAATAACTCTAGATTCCCTTTATTGTTCAGTCGCTAAGTTGTATCCAACTTTTGCAACCCCATGGACTGCAGCACGCCAGGCTTCCCTGTCCTTCGCTATCTCCTGGAGTTTGTTCAAACTTATGTCCATTGAGACAGTGATGCCATCCAGCCATCTCTGTTGTTCCCTTCCCCTCCTGCCCTCAATCTTTCCCAGTATCAGGGTCTTTTCCAATGAGTCGGCTCTTTGTGTTAGGTGGCCAAAGTATTGGAGCTTCAGCTTCAGCATCAGTCCTTCCAATGAATATTCAGGGTTGATTTCCTTTAGGATTGATTGAGTTGATCTCCTTGCAGTCCAAGGGACTCTCAAGAGTCTTCTCAAGCACCACAATTCAATTACGAATTTTTAAGAAAGAAATATGCAAGTAATTTTGTGTTTTTTCCTTAAGGAGTATTCACTTGCAGAAAATACTAAAATGCCCCCCCTTTCTTCTGTGACAGATGCCAGAGATGCAGAGCAGTTGAGCAAGAACAAGGTGACGCACATTCTGTCTGTGCACGACAGCGCCAGGCCAATGCTGGAGGTGAGGCTGCTGATCTGTGCACCTGTCTGTGCTGTGCTCCTGGGCGGGGCAGCTGGCCAGGCAGTCTGTGCTCTGCAGCAACAGCTCCGTGTCCTGGCTGTGCTAACCCGTGCTTGGCCACGCCTGGGCCTGGGCCTCTGGCTGGGCTGGGCCAGCAGTGGGGTGCTTCTTGTTCTCACCATCCTCCTGTTATGTCACTACCTTGGCTTTCTTGGCTGAACACCGAAGAACAGGCTGATACAGTGTTTTCCTTTAGATTTTAAGGACATTTAAAACCCATTTTCATTTCTTTCAAAATTACCTCTTGTTTTAGAATCCCAAAGAATTCAGGCTGCTCGTTTCCTGATTTTTTTTTCCATTTGAGCTCAATTGTCAATCATTTGCATTTCGGAAAACAAGGCCTCTGAGGATAAATTGTCCCTAGAGATTTTCTAGTGCTTCTCTCTGCAGACGGTCAGTGAAGAAGCTGTTGTTGTATTTCAGGTTTTAAAGTAAATAGGATGTGTCTGCCTGTACACTGATTCCAAAAACATCTTCAATTTTACTTTAATCGATGGTTTGAGCTGTTGGCTGGGAGCACAGTCTCTCTCTGTTTATTAGCCTTGACAAAGCCCAAGCTACCTCTTTTCAGAAAATAGTGTGAATATGGTTGTGAGATGTGTGTGTGTGTTTGTTTCTATTTCAGGGTGGGGTACTGGAAGGGAGGTGTGGCTCATTCTGAAAGAATCGTCATTCAAGCAGTTTTCACTAAAATTCATATTATACAAGAGTAGGTAATATATTCTTATTTCAAAGTCATCAGTTTTACCTGGCCATTAGAGCTGCCGGATTTCAGTCAGTATCCAAAAAGATGAGAACTTAGAATAATAAGCAATTCAACTGACGACATCACCATAAGAGGACCACAGGAGGTGAACGGGCTCTTTCTCTGGATCCGAGCTCGAAGTTCCCTCTGCTGCTTTGTCTCATGGTTTTGTTAAGGTGCTATAATTTGTGCTGCAGCATGGTTTTATTGGAAACCACAGCAACAAAGCATCGTTGTTTCAAAGGCTGACATCTCCTTTGAAAATAGGTATCCATTTTCCATGTATCAGCAAAAGTTTGTTAAACACATGGCCAAGCTATGGCCTAGGTGATAAGTTAAATGTAAGCTGATCATGATTGACTTGCTCTTTAATCACAAGATGAGGCTTGCTGCTGGTGCTAAGTCACTTCAGTCGTGTCCGACTCTGCGACCCCATAGACGGCAGCCCACCAGGCTCCCCCGTCCCTGGGATTCTCCAGGCAAGAACACTGGAGTGGATTGCCATTTCCTTCTCCAATGCATGAAAGTGAAAAGTGAAAGTGAAGTCGATTAGTCGTGTCCGACTCTTAGCGACCCCATGGACTGCAGCCCACCAGGCTCCTCCGTCCATGGGATTCTCCAGGCAAGAGTACTGGAGTGGGGTGCCATTGCCTTCTCCAAGATGAGGCTTAGGTTTCCTTTATTTTAATAAACTGCATCAATGTCCTGCCTACCCTGACCCTCCAGGCTGCCTCGCGGCATTGTACCCCGCTGCCCACAGCCGCCGTCATGTAGAAAGCCGGCTGGGAGTCTGTGTCACCGCCACTTCTGCCCACAGAGCTGGCCTTCAAGTCTCGGAGGAAAGAGCCCCGCCCTCGCCTGTCCCACCCCCCCCCACTTTACACACAAGAATGAGGGCTGGAGGGCTGGCGAGTGGAGCCCATGCGATTGCAGCCTGGTGTAAACAGAACACTGTTGATGTAAAAGTCTCAGTGCTCTGGGCAAACTGTGTTCCCTCACCAGCCGTGACTGCGTGTCCTCTTTATTCCCTGTGAGAAACAAGGGACCCTGTGCCTTTTCCCCATGAGACTGCCTCTTTGATTTGGAGATGTCCTGTTTCAGGCTTTGGGTGCTGTTACTATCTCACTCAGTAAGTACTTTCCTGTGATTTCATGTTTACTTCAAGTTGGACCTCTGTTTTATAGCATAGCATAGTTTATCACTGCCCTTCTTATTTTATTCATGTTTAACTTCACGAGTGATTCATGAGTATGTTCTTATTTTAAACATGAAAGCAATAGATTCTCTGATTGCACAAGTGGGGAAAACAGGCATTAAAGTGATGTGAATGGGCCTGCTCGCCCTCAGGGAGTGGACAGAGGGAGTCCGCCAGGGTCCTGAGAGTGCTAGACCTTGACTGAGCCCTCTGCCTGATGCATAAATGTAGTCGTCTCTCTTAAATTTCAAACTCAGTTCCAGAAGCCATAGTCTCACCAGGCTGAGATGAATCTGGGAAGTTATCTCTGTGCTGTGCTGCTCCTGACCCTTGGAGGAGAGCAGGACCAGGATGGGGTGAGAGGGAAGAGCGTGTGCCGTGCTGAGAGCCAGCCTGGAGAGGGCAAGTGGGACAGGACACAGGAGATGACAGAGCCACCGCCTCCTTCCCTGTCTGGGGTTTCCAAAGCCCAGAGTGTTTATGGAATGCACCCCAGCTTTCTCTGGGCAGACCCGGGCTGAGGCGGGCTGGACGTGGGGAGGCAGTTACTGTCTAAAATTGAGAGGTTTTAGTCCTGTCACATCCTAGTGGAAGTTCTAAGGATCTGGAGACTCTGGCTGGGGGAGTGCCAAGTCGTGCCTCCTGGCATGGCCCTGCCTCCACGGGACCACCTGCTCATCCCCAGGGCCCGGGAGCCCAGCCTGCACGATGGCAGCATCCTAGCTGCTGTGGTGTAACCAGACCTGGGGCCTAGCACGTCACCTCTAGCAAGTGGCAGAGCTGGGGAAGGGCCATTTCCTCGTAGCTTAATTTCAAATAGGAATTAAGCCCAAACCGTAATTATAACATTGAAGGAGGAACATCCCTTCCTCTGATTCCACGTTGAGGGCCGGGCCTTCTGCTAAAAACGTTTCCCTTTTTTGTGAGCTGTGTCTTCAGCGCCTACTGGTTGCTCCAGATTTGAGGGGGTGGTGAAAACTGCTGTCAGAAAGACAGCGCTCTTTCAAATCAGAAACCCTGTGTTGTTTGTAGGTGCTGAGGAAGTAATATTGAGCAATGAAAGGTTTCTCCCTTCCCCTGAGAAAAGAACCAGAGGCCTGTCTCTCTAATGTAAGAATTTCAGAGTTTGTTTCATTTTTCATGTTGGTATTTAACCAGAGCACCTGCAGGAAACAACTATTTTTCACTATTAACAAAAATACTTTTAAAGTATTCTCATTCCTTCACTGGGCTAATGACACAAAGAATTTAATTTTAAAGTGATTTCTATTTTCAGATTAAATAGAAAAAAAATAGTTTGCATACACATATTCACAACAGGGCACTGTGTGCGTGCCAGACAGGCCTTCTGAGCTTGAGTTCAGCCTGGATATTCCTCCCATTTTGAGCTGTGACTTGTATTTTGAACCGTTTATGCGTTTGTTTTTGCTTTCCAGATTCGGATGTTTTTATAGGCCAGCATTTATTCCTGGTGATTCTGTTTTATATTTTCTTTAACATGAAAAACATTTTTTTTGAGGTGTCCAGGCTCAGAATTTAACGCTGTTGGTTCTGTTTGCAGCTGACCACTTCTGCTGGCTCTGACCCTTCCCGTGTCTGTGTGTCTGTACATACAGGTGCGTGTCTCCCAGAGACGCCGGTCTGTGTGGACGGTGGTCCCGAGCGCCTGAGGGGCTCCTGGAGGGGCCTGGTCCCCCGCCACCTGTCTGTCTGGTGGCCCCCTCCGTTTCTCGCCCTCAGAAGCTTTGCTGCCTTCCCAGATGTAAACAAGCCCATCCAAGGTGTGCAGTGGCACTTGAAGTTTAAGAGACTTGCTTCTTTGTCCACGTCTCTCTCTCTCCCTCCTCTTGCCCCCGCTCCCGACGAGTCCTCCCATCCCTCAGAGCTGGGCCCAGCTCTTGGTCTGAGAAGGACACTGCAGTGCCCGCCAGGCTCAGGCCTGCTGCCCTTTCCCTGTAATGTCTGTGGTCATCAAATGGCTGTCTAACCTCTGTCCTCCTGGGCTGGTCCTAGGCCACTGCAGGCAGTGGGTTTCTTGGTCTCCCCAGCACTCAGCCCGGCTCTGGCTTCTGAGTGTGCTTCTGACAGACTCCATGCCGAGTGCTTTTCAGCTTCACCGCCAGGTGAGAAGCCGTGTCTCTGGGGGTATGTGCCAGACTTCAGGGTGTGGAAGAAGAGTGGAGTCTCACTGGCCACAGCGCTCTGTGAGGTCAGAGGTCAGGTGGTGCAGGGCTGCCTCCCCGGCACCCCCACAGTCAGGGAGCCCGGTGTGCAGATGCTCAGCACGCGCAGTTGGTGTGGCCTGCAGTCCAGAAGAGCCTGTTGCTAAGCTCCCGCCACCGAGTGACGCTCCTGTAACTCCCTGACAGGTCTCAGTGGTCTTTCGGCTGCCTTGGGTCCGCATCAGAAGTCTGGTCCTACAAGGACAGTGCAGTCTCAGATACGGACAGTGGGTGATTAGTTAAAAGAAGACTTCCCACATCAAGGCAGGTGAGGTGGGGGCAGAGTTCGCTGAGACCTCGTCTCAGGCTCCGGGGGCTTGGAGGCAGACCGTGGGAAGCTGAGGCCCACATTCCGATTCACAGGGAGACCTGTGCCCACTTGTCTTCCTCAGAGGCTTCCTAGGCAGAGCCAGCTCTGCCCTCCTCCTGACCTGGTGACCTGGCCAGCTTGGCTCTTAGGACCCCGAGCCCCGTCCTGCCCATGACCTTCAAGTCACAGGAACTATTGCCATGAGCAAGAGCCTGTTGGACAGCACACACCTCGTCCCGGGCACACAGGTGTGGGCAGGAGGCTCCCTGCAGGTCTGCTTGTAATCAGGAAACTGGAGCTGACCTGCACACCCAGCCTCTGTAGAAAAGAAATACTCTGCAGCCATTGAAAAAGAAGAGGAGGGCTTATGCGTATGCAGAGGAAACAGTTAACTGCTGAGCAAAAGAAGCAAGTTGTAGAATAATACCCACACTATGACCCCACTTATGTGAATTACATTAATAATGGACTCCAGTACGTACACGTACGGGGCTTCCCAGGTGCTGCTAGTGGTTAAGACCCGCCTGCCAATGCAGGGGACTTGGGTTTGATCCCTGAGTTGGGAAGATCCCCTAGAGAAAGGCATGGAAACCCTCTTCAGTATTCTTGCCTGGAGAATCCCATGGACAGAGGAACCTGGCGGGCTACAGTCCCTAGGGTCGCAGAGTTGGACAAACTGAAGTGACCTAGCACGCATACACGTACATATATGTGTGTAAAGGCACAGATAAGAGTTTGCAAGGACCATGTCATACTCCTAGGATTGACAAAAGGGAGTCAGTTAAGAGAAGAGGGTGGGAACACAGAGTGTCACTTTTTTCTTACTTATTTTCCTCAATGGGAGGGTCCTCATAGTATCTTTTTGGATGGCGGGATCATGAAAGGAAGATAAACAGGTGGCCACCTCTTGGAGTCTAGAGCAGTGACAGGCAGGCTGCACTTGGATGTCTCGGCATGGCTGGAACGGGTTCTGTGTTTGGTAACAATGTCCCCCATGGATTCACATGTAAACGTGTGACCTCAGACATGCTGCGTGCTTGTCATCCGTGGTCAGTGCCCACAAAGCGCCTCTCTCAGCCATCCTGATCTTCAGGGGGGAGACGGCCGAGACACACTTTCTGACTATATACATTTTATTTGCAGCATCAGCTGTGTTTTTCCTCTGATTGTTTCAGTTGAGTGAGTTTATACCCTTGTAGAGTTCACAGATCCCCTGGTGATACAAGTTGAACACTGGGCAAGAAATCCTGATCGGAGTGGCTGGAGTGGATGCGTTCCGTCACTGTACTGGCATCACCAACCGCCGCACTCTCGTCACTGCTGTTGAGGTTCAGGGCCTTGAAAGCTGCTCGCTGTCGGCCCTGGGGCGGTTCTCAGCCTGACAGCTGTTGCCATCTCTCCACTAAAGTCTCTGAGCTTCGGTGGCACGTCCTGTACCAAAGGTTTGCAGCTTTCATGTGTTGAGGTAAATTTGTTTGAAGCCAACCCCAGACTTAAATAGAAATGACTCAAATAGAAATGATTATGGTAGGTATCGAAAACTGTCTAGTAATCTCTCTTTCTTAAATCCAGCTGTGTCTGAGTTCCATGTGTGGGGGCAGTCAAGTGCAAAGACGGTGGCCCCCCTCCATGCCGGCCCCTGGCTGCTGGTCCTCTGTGTCAAGTGGAGGTCTGGAGCTGGAATCCCAGCTTGGATGGCCCAGAGGGGCAGAAATCATCGGGGGCCACTGGTTCTAGAGAGGAAAGCGGCCTTCTCGTCTCTGAGTGAGCATGCTGTGCTAAGTGCCTGGCTCCCTGGAGCCCCTGCCCTTCAGCTGTGGGTGGTCTCTTGACTTTGCACACTTACCGATTAGCCTCTCCACTCAAGTGAAGACTTTCGCACAGCACTCTCCTTCCTAGACTTCCCTCTCAAGTCCCAGTTTCATGAGCGTTTCCTGCTGAGCCCCCCTGTGTGCTCGGGCCCTCAGATTAGTGCCAAGCGCTGCTCCTCATGCAGGGGTTGGGGGTGCTCCTGGGTCGGACCCCTCCCAGTCCTCAGTGAGGGATATGACAGGGGTAGGGTCTGCTGGGACTCGCAAACCAAGGGCTCAGGAGAGGTGAGGACCATGTCCTCCCCCCGCTGCTCCAGCTGGAACGGCAGCCTGGACACACTGCAACAGGATGGCCCGCGAGAGCCAGAGCAGGTGGCCAGGGCACTAGCTGGTCTGTTCGTGAAGAGCCTCGCTCCATGGGCTGGAGGTTGGGAAGACTTTGTGAAGAGGAGTGATGAGGCAGCCTGGCAGGACTGGTATGTCCGGTTCCGGGGGAGGTGTGTCTCAAGTGGGACCAGCCCTTCCTGAATGGTCAGGAAGGGGGAAATGAGCCCTGGGGACGTAGGACACGTGTGGATGGCGGCTGGGTGCCGAGTGGCTAGGGTGGTCAGCACGGTGGGACGAGGGTGGCGCCATCTTCAGTTCTCTTTTTGGCTAAATTGGGCGTTATTCCTTCACATTCAGCAAATGCTGGTTGAGTACATACCTCGTAGCAGGGATTGGGTGTAAGACAGTGAGAAGTAAGGTGCGGCCCAGCACCAGGAGATAGGCATGGAAATCCTAAAAACGTGCAGACTTGTGCCTTCGCCGCAGAGCTGAGGGGCTGGGGCCACCTCCCCGCCGGGTCCTGCAGGCCTCGCCATGGGGCCGGCACCATGGAGCGCCCCTGGAGGATGCAGGGGGCAGCTGGGGAGGGGCAGGACCTGCGGGGGGCCCAGGTGTGCAGGCACAGGCAGGCTCTGGGACGCTGCAGGGCTCAGCTGAGCAGGTCTGCAGGGAGCCAGGCTGTAGGGGGCACAGGGATGATCAGGGGAAGTTTCATTTGTCAAGCTGAGGAGTCTGAGCTTCATCTTATGTGAAGCAGTCAGTAAAGGTTCATGCACAAAGTCAGGTGACACACTCATGTTTCCTTCCCAGGAGGTGGGAGTCAGTAGAGCTGAAGGACTGTCAGCAGTGAGACGGCGGGCATGCTGCAGCTGCACTCACACCTTACGTTGATGGAGCCCACGCTCTTGTCTTAGAAAGGCCACAGCCTGACGGGACTCACTTTCGTGGGGCCTCAGACTCAGCATGTTTCTGGGTCCAGGTCAGGACAGTGCAGCAGACCAGTGGGAGTCCCGTGTGTTGTGGCGGCCGGCGGCGAGCCCGTGGGTGTTGCGGGTGTCACAGGCTCCTTGGGAGAAGGGCCTTCAACTCTACAGTCAAAAGTTTGAACGAGCAGTTAAAGGTGGTTAGTTGGTTAAGACCCAAAGCAGAGTTAAACGGCTCTATGGGGGCCGTTGTTGTTTTTAGCCACAGGAAAAATACTAATTTAAATGTAGCCTGGTATACTGAAGACTGGTTTAAGCAAATCTGCTACCTGCAGGTGCTCCTATAATTCATTCTTTGGTAGCTGCTGCCCGTGGGCCCTGAGCCTGCCAGGCCTGCAAGGGAAGCGGGCCCACCTGGCCCGAAGCTTGGGGGAAGCAGCGGCCCCAGACAGTAGGCTGCCTCGCTGTGGCCGAGGTCCTGCCGTCCCCTCTCTTGCTCTGACTCCTGGGATGGTTTGGAGCCTGTGTGTGCCCCGAGGCAGAGGCTGGTGTCAGGCCCCAGGTCTGGATTGAGAAACTGTTTCTTTCCTTTCAGTTGTCACCACAAGGAGCACAGATGTCATTTCAGCATTCGTAACTGGGCAGGGTGTCTCCACCAGCTCTGCCCTCTCGTTCAAGGGAAGACCAGTGAATGGGTGGTGAGGGGGCGGCAAGCCGTGGTTGCTGCAGCCCTGGCTGCCGGAGTGGACACTGTGCATCTGGGTCTGAGTGGGAGCCTCCTTCTCTGGAGGGCCAGCTGTGGACCTTGTCCCAACTACAGGAACCACGGCTGGAGCCTGAGAAAGGAGAGGCCATCCAGTGTTACTCCCCTAGCCGGGAGGGATGCTCCCCTGACCCATGTGGTCACCTGGGATCCAGGGCAGCAGAGTGGAGCCCAGAGCTCAGCTTCGGCCTTCTGGTCTGGGGAATTGTCCTTAAGCCAAGACATTTAAAGGTCATTCCAGACTGTGCTGGCCCTCAGAGTGGTCGGGGCCTGGCGATGGTGGGCCTGGTCCCACCTGAATTTACCTGTTCAACCAGACCAGTCCCCCAGCCTCTAGGTGGAAGCCATACCCAGATCCACAGATGGACCTGAAGTGACTGAAGTCAGGCTGCGTTCATACAGACGCCCTGACACACTCACGCTCCCGACTCGTGCGCCTGAACCGGCCCCTCCCCAAGCACCTGCTGCGGCCCCTGCGCTCGCTGGGGCTTCTTGACCAGTGCTTTCTGCCAGGCATTTCTAGGTCCTGCCCATCCCAGGGACTGCTGGCCTCCCCACACTGTTCTCCCCTCTGTGCCCACTGCGAGAGGATGCAGCTGTCAAAATAAAAATAGCTGTCAGATTGCTTTCAGTGGCAGCTGGTGGGGAGGGAGGGAGGGCTTGGTGAAGACTGCGCTTCAAGGAAGGCCTGGGACGCTGATCAGCCTTAGAGCCAAGTGAAGAGAAGCCCCCGGTCCTGTTGGGGGCTGGGCACCCACACTGCAGTGTGACCCATGCGCCAGGGAGCTCAGTGGTCTCTGACCCCCACACGTCCCTCCCTCAGAGAGAGAGGACGCGCTTCCTGACGCCCAGGGGAGGCGGGAGTCATGGGCTCATGCACTGGCGGGCACCACGTTTGTGTGTCCTGATCTGACCCCACCCCCACAGGACTGGCCAGCTGCCAGGCTAGGGACAATGCCCTGCTGTGGGTCCGTGTTTGCTAACCCTTTTGGGGGTCTAATCCCATTTGGAGGATGCAACGTCATGCCCAAGGGACCTGGAATGCTGCTTAGGAAAAGCTGCTCAAGTTCTGAGGCTCGGTATTGCGCTGGAGGACGTGTTGGCAGCCTGCGGGAAGGTCTCGTCCCACTGCGAGGGGTGGAGTCCGGACTCAGGTGCGGGAGCACGGACAGCATCCCAAACGCTCTGCTCTTCCCCGAGGCAGCATCCAGCCCCGTCCTTCCTGCAGAAGGTGAGGATGGTGGGCCTCGTATAGTCCAGGCGGCTGGCAACACGGTCCTCCAGGCCCCGCGACCTCTCTGTAGCCTGGTCTGTGGTGGCAACAACGCATGCCTTGTTCCTTCACTAGCACTTCCAGCCACTCAGTATGCCACACATTGAATCTCATCTCCTTGTTTAAAAGAATCCTGTGCTGGAAGGAAACCCCTCAGCCCCTCTCTCTAGGGAGCAAGGCGCGGGGCTGAGCACGAGCGGTGGTTTAGAGTCGGGCAACCCCGCCGTGTCCCCACGCCTCCCGCACGAGAGACGAGCTCCTGGTCGTCACGGAACTATGGGAAGCGTCTCCATCTGAGCAGGGCTCGGCACACGTCCGTCAAGGGCCAGGTGGTGAGTGCGTCAGGGTGCTGTCTTCCTCTCCTCTCATCCATGTCGTGACAGGAGCCGTGGGTGACACGCAGATGGCAGGCAAGGCTGTGTCCCGATGCACATGGGCCTGTGTGTCAGCTCCTGTCCTCATGGCTGGGTGGCAGGGTTCGCAGCCAGGCGTACCTCAGTGACAGAGCCTGCATGTTTCTGGAGCCCACATCAGGCCTGAAGCTTGGGGCTACTGCATCCCCAGTGCAATGCACACCTGAAAAGTCCTGAGCACCCGGCCTGCCTCCACCGCAGGGATGGCTTTCCACGGTTAGTGGGTCCGGCCCATGCGTCCCACGGAGCCATTCAGAGCACACAGGACATGCACATGGAGGCTGTTGGGTTGCCCGGCCGGGGCTGTGCATCCTGCCAGCCACAGGGGCGCTGGCTCCCTGGACATAGGCTCTCAAGGCACGCAGGAGTTTAAGATTCTAAAAATGGATCCCCTCCCTTCTTTCAGTGACCCATTATTGATGGCTAGAGAGAGAGGAGCTAGGCTGCAGCAAGAACTGAGCGAGGACCCAACTCGACGGGGACAGTCTGACGGGGAGCCCGATCCTCCCACGCCAAAACTGTCCTGTCCTGGCAGCAGTTAGGGCAGTCGTCTCTAGAGTCCACCTGGGGCAGGGAGACAAGGTGGGGACAGCTTTCTGAGGAAGCACCCCCGCCCCCGAGACTCCTGAGGGAGAGAAGGTTCCATGGGACCTGGGGGGCACAGGGCGCCTGAGACACGGCAGCCAGGTGGTGGGCTAGGCGAGCTGTTGGCAGGGTGGGGGGGTGGCGTTGTGATAGAACGCGGGGCTTGGGAGGGTCTTCTTCACTTTGCTGACGGGCTGTTTGACCAGCTGAGATGGGCAATTAGATGAAGCTCCACCTTTGTGTCTCTTACAGCTGGACCATCCACTGATCACTCCCAGAGTGCTTCATCCACAGTGACTTTCAGCGTGGTCGTGTAGCATTAGCACCTGTTAGGTGACCCTGTAGAATTGCTCGGTTGGGGAGATTTTGCCTAAAATGCTCCGTTTTCATGAGTCCCGTCAGGCACACCCCCAGCAGGAAGAACCTGGAAGAGGGTTGGTGGTGTGGCTGGCGTGGCCTCCCCATCGCCCACCCGTGAGGCCCAAGGAGCTCGGACACACTGACTGTGCCCACTTGAGCAAAAGGAGTTTGAGCAAAAATAAGCACTTGGTTTCTCCATCTGTGGACCTGACAAGTCAAATGCATGTCATCTTTTGACTAACCTGAAAGAAGCCAACAGGTGCTGGAGGGCTCTCATTTGCATTTTTTCTCACAAAATCAAACTGAAGGCTAAATCTTGTCTCTCCACTCTGACCTTCCCACCCCTCCCCACCCACCGGGCACCACAGAGTTCTTGGAAGTTGTTATTTGTGGTAGAGTTTCCTAAATTTAGCTGGTGCAGAACAATCAGTGGCCAACGGGGACGTTAAGAAAATGCATCGTCAGTTTAGAGCCTGGACTTCGGACGTTTTATGTGCAGCTAAGGGAGGATTGCCTTCTGCGTGGTTTTCTACAGTAGTTTCTTTGAGACTTTTGCTGGGGTATCAACAGCTAAACAGAGAGGTCATTGGACCCCACCCTCTGGACCTTCCCTGCTCAGGGTTTTACGCTGATGTCCAGATGCAGTCTCTGTGCATATAATTTGTACTATTTCTCCTTAAAACACTAACTGGTGACAGTTCTTAAACTGAGGAGAAATACTGATCAACGTGCCAGGACGTGGGCTTTCTCCACAGTGAGGCTCTGCCGGGGGCGGGGACGGGTGAGCAGTAACAGACGCGAGGCCGTCAACCCTGACCCGTTTGTAAGCAACTTCAGGTCAGCAGTTGCCATCCTTTGGGTCTGTGACCTTTAAGAGTGTGCCCAGACTGATGTTTTCAGGGTTTACCTACCTTTAGGTTTATATTAAAGTTCAGAAGCTGTCAAATTCGTAGACAAAGTAGAAGGTTCTGAGGGGCTGAGGCAGGGTCGGAGTTAGTGTTTAGTGGGGAAAGTTTCTTTTTGGGAAGATGAAAATGTTCTAGAGACAGATGGCGGGAATGTGAATGTGAACACATGTAATGCCAGTGAGCTGTACGCTTACAATGGTTAATCCTACGTTATGTATATTACACCACCCAACAACTGGAGAGCTTGTCTCAAGGAGACAGACTGTTTTTAAAATTGGTGGGCTTGTTTCTGATCAGGTGTGAGACAGTTCAAGCTGAATTCTTTTTAATTTTCTGTTTCTGTTCTGGACTCAGCATTTTGGGAGTGTGGTGAAACTAGCTCTCCTGGGGTCTCAGCTTATTTTCTCAGACTCTGCAGTGCAGCCCCCAAACGAGCAGTCGAAGGAAACCTGGTCTTTTCAGGGGACCCCCGTGCACACCCATTCTGCTGCTGACACTGAATGGGAGAAATGAGAAAACGAGGCTTGTGATTACATCGTTTCGCCTGTATTTCCTGATATCCATCCCATAGGAGCCCCCTCGCCTCCCACCGACGTTTCCTCATAGGTTGTAGGTAGGCACAAAGGAGTGTTCTCTAAGGGGTCTCCGTTAGCCTTCCTGGGAGAGAGAAGACAGCTCTGCAGGGCTTGACTTTCCTTTGAAAAGTAAAATGTCAGCAAGGTTCTTCAGAAGACTCTTACTTATGATGTTTCAGAAAGAAAAAAGCAGTGAGTTTTAGAAATTGTACTTGAAACAAGCGAGAGTTTGATCCCTTTACTAGTCCTGAAATCAGACCCTTGGCCCTGCTTTTCAAGTACTTGCCTATGTATCATTTTAAGTGTCATCTTTAGTTTCAGGCCCCAAGAAAGGCGAAAACCCTACTCTTGGTGGTTACTATGCTTGTTGAAACAGAAAACTGAAAAGTATTAGAACTTTTGAGAATATAGTTAGAAAGCTCTAACCTTTTGTTCAAGACAAGCCTCTGGAATGCTTTCTGAACTTTCTTCTCACTCAAGTGCTAATTCCTGCTTCCTTTAAAACCTAATCAGAAGCTTCATCCAAAAGGCTGTCCTTGGCAGCCCCGCCTCACTCTCCCTTCTCTCCTGTGTCTCCCTACATTGTGTCGCGCTAACTGGTGGTACTTGGCCTTGTGAACACTCAGCACATATGCTTTTTGCCTTTTCTTCCCTCTGGTTCCCATTTTGTCAGTATTGATGCCATTCTCAGGACATGTGAGGACATTCAAAGTGTCATGGAGCCCGAAGAAATCTGTCTTTGCACTTCAGGGCCAGCTCTCTACACTAATAGTCTGTAACTTGACATTTATCAGTTCCAAAAAAGCTTAATGTTAATTGCCTTTCCACCAATCACTTTTTGGAAATACTGAATTTTTATTTATTTAGTAAGAATTTTATTTCAAAAAACATAATTGATTTTAGGGGTTTTAAAATAATAGGGGTAATATGAGGGAGGAAATGCCACTAAACGGATGCTATAGTAATGGAAACATTGGTGCTATTTGTATTACTTACAAATTTTTCAGATTGCTGTAGAATTTTGCCCTACAATAAGATATCTTTTCTTTTTTGCTAAACTTTCCATAGCTTAGCTAAACACACCATGGCCCTTATTCCTGTCTCTGTGAACTCCAGCACTACAGAGTGGGCCTTTGTTTCGGTCCAAGCAGATGAATCTATTCCACATCATCCTGAAACATTTGCAGAGCCCTGTCCTCTAATATTGGATGATCTCAAGTGTGTCCAGCTTTCTTGTTGGCGCTGAGGCCCTTCAGGCTGCCGGCACCCTGGCTGCTTTCTGAATTAGTAACTAACTGAACTGTACACGTGTGCAGGCATCACAAGCCTTCTCTCAGGCACCTCATGTTCTGCACTCTGGCCTCCAAGGAGATGCTTTGTGCTTTGTTAATGACTAAGCCAGGATAAGTAGACGTCCTGGGTGGTGAGCAACTGAGCCTTTTTGGCAATTTTGACTCCTTTCTTCACTGCATTTGCATAGTTTGTTCCCTTCCTATTGTAGGTCACAGTGAGCCGCTGGGGCAGGCGGGCTGGAGGCTGACACCTGGAGCGTGTGTGTGTGGTGTGCCCCCCACGTGGTGTGGCTCTAGGTATGGTGGTCACCAGAATAAGGCTTGCACTTCACAATAGCTTTCTTTCCTTCTACTATGCTTCTAATATGGTCTTCACGTTAACTGGTCTTCACCGTGTTCTCATCATTCCCCAGACATTAGTAAGTACCTGCTGTGTGCCAGGCATCATTCCAGAGAAGGCTATTATTGTTGTTATTGCCTTTGAAAGAACAAGGTCTTATATTTCATATTTTCTGTGCCTTTCTTTGAAGCAGAGGGTCCCCAGATTTGTGGCCGGGGCTGCTTGTTCCTCCGCAGATGCGTCACAGACGGGATGCTGTAGTGGCCACACACCCGTCCCAGCTGGCCCGGCCGAGGGCCCCGCGGGGCCAGGAGCAGTCTCCTCAGCCTCTGTGGGGCCAGAGGGGGCGCCCCTGGCCATGTTGCCTGGTTTTCTCCTGCCGTGTGGGGCCAGCCCCTTTCCCTTTGTGCCTCGGGCACCCCCAAAGGGAAGGAGACCCCGTCAGGAAACCCCGAAGAAGCAGAGTGCGTCCGGCACACCACGCTGGCGTCGAGCGTGGACGCCGGCGTCGAGGGTGGGCCGAGAGCTGTTTACCCGCCTCCTTCTCTTCCTCCACTCCATTTCTCTCTCTCCGCCAGACGCGTGGGCTGGGCTGGCCCTGGATTCTGCTGGAATCGAGGGGCTGTTGGTTGGAACATGTAGCGGGAGCTGTCGCCCCACGGAGGGACCCTCCGCGTGTGGCTGGGTGGCCAGCCGCCCAGAGCAGCGGCGCCAGGAGCAGGGCAGGTGGAGGCTCAGGAGGACCGGTCGGCAGGGAGGGGGACGCGTGTGGGAGGGGGGCATCTCACAAGCTTCTGGGCCCAATCCACAGCCAACCCTCCCTCGGGAACTAAAGGCAAAGAGTGAGCGAGTCATTTCAGTGGAGAATTATGAGCTGATCAGCGAGTGTATCTACACCACGTCTTGTGTGGCCTCCGTGAGGGAAGGTGTGAAATGACTCCTCCAACAGTATCGTTTCCTTTTCCCTTTTCCTTCTCTTTACATCGGGCTCGCAGACCTCTGTGGTCAGGAGGTGTGTTAGAACTTTAGGCAGTTGCCTCGCTTTTTCCAGTCGAGCAGAGGAGCCCAGGGCCAGGGGACAGAGAGGCAGGAGACAGTGGGCCACGAGGCGAAGCTCGAGCAGGCGTTGGGGGGAGGTGGGCAACCTGTGGCTCAGGTTCTTCCCTGCAGCTGACCTTGCATTTCCCGTTCGCCTGTGGGACGTTTGGCCCCATGTGATGAGCTGCTCTGTGGATGAGTAGCAATAAAACTCATCTTCTTTAAAACCCAGAGGGGCCTTTGTTAGAAGATGTAATGATTGACTCAAAATTAAAAATGTGTGTATGTGAGAGAGAGAGAGAAGCAGGAAAAATGTTGTTTATGGCCTCTCTAATGGTGGGAGACAAGCAGGGGAATTGTGTCCCCTAACCCTGGTGACTCATTTGAAAAGACCCTGATGCTGGGAAAGATTGAAGGTGGGAGGAGAAGGGGACAACAGAAGATGAGATGGTTGGGTGGCATCACTGACTCAATGGACATGAATTTGAGTAAACTCCGGGAGTTGGTGATGGACAGGGAGGCTTGGCGTGCTGCAGTCCGTGGGGTCGCAGAGAGTCGGACACGACTGAGTGACTGGACTGAACTGAACTGATAGGTCAGTTGGTAAAGAATCCACCTGCCATGCAGGAGACCCTAGTTCAATTCCTGGGTCTGGAAGATCCCCTGGAGAAGGGAAAGGCTCCCCCCTCCAACATTCTGGCCTGGAGAATTCCATGGGCTGTGCAGTCCATGGGGTCGCAGAGAGTCGGACTCGACCGAGTGACTGAACTGAACTGAACTGAAGCCTGCTCTTAGTTGCAGACAACAGCTTCCACTCTGAGCCCTGTCAGCAGAAGGGGGCCTTTTAAGAAAAAGTCCAGGCTTGTGGTCTCCTCAGAAGAGCTGGACAGACAGGCTGTCTTCTGAAGCTCCAGGGGCAACACGCAGACCACAGTACACAACTGCCCATTGAGACCTGCTGCCACGCCCACCCAGCACTCCCCACCCGGCCGCCACCTGCACCTGCTGGGCAGGTGCTCCTCACCTGCTTGACTCTTCCCGTGTCCCGTTTCCAGATCTGCCTCAGGCAGGTGCGTCAGACGACGAAGCCAGGTCCCAGGTCCGCACCCAGCAGCAGAGCTTGAGAAACAGTCCATGTAGCTTCCATGTTGGAGTGTGGGATCGACAGCACAGAGGACCCCGTGCTCCTTACAAGGCAACACTAGCAAATGCAGCACAAAATTCCCAGCCATGTGAGCTGACACTGTAACTGTGTGTCCAACTGCAAAAAAATACAGATAACTTAGAAATGATAGTTTGATGGCTTCAAATGCTAAGGGACTTGTGGTTGGCGGCACCATGATTCCACATGTTTCTCCTGCATTTACTCTCAGGTCGGTTATTTTTCTAGTTTTTGGTATGTCCCCCCCCATTGATTTTTTATGACATGGTGGCTATATTCTGTTTGATTAGGCTATCACGAGAAAAAGGTTTAAAAGTGGTTTATTCATTAATAAGTCTTCATGGAGCCATATTGCTTTGAAAAGTTTGCTGAGATTTCTGAACTCTGTATTTTCACCTGACACTGTAGAGTTTGGGAACTGTACCTTAAGTCCCTTCAAAGAAGAGGTTTTAATAAAATTCGAGTTCAGCATGATTCTTATAGCATGAATTTGCATAAACATTTTTATAGATGTTTATAGTGAACAATATGAAGTTCATTTTTTTCCAAACTGAGTCATTCTTGTAAAAAAAATTAGCTTGGTATATAAACTTTTACTGTCCTGAAAACTAAGCAAAACAAATCATTTCCAGTGTGTGCAGGTCCAAGCACTTCTTCAGTGGACTTACGGCTCTCCCTGTCCTGGGACTGACACACAGCATGTCTTCATGACAAGGCTTCTGTTCTCAGTGCTGCCTTTCTGGCCATTCAGGGTCTTAAGTGAAATAGATTTAAAAGGGAGAATATGAATGTGCATCGGAGGTGGTAGTTTTGAAACTCGGTAAGTGGACACTTACTGAGAAGTACTCTAATTATTTCGCTTTTCGTGTGCATATGGTCATGGAAAGTAACCAGGAACCTTAATTAAAGTTTCCCCCCAGTTCCTTGGCAACAAAGGATGAGTGAAAAACTTCTCCTTTTTATTTTTTATATTTTGACCCGAGTAAATAGTTCCTTTAAATTTTTTTCTCCACTGAGTATCATCTTTTTATTTTATATATGTTTTTATCATTCCACAGGGGGTTAAATACCTGTGCATTCCAGCAGCGGATTCACCATCTCAAAACCTGTAAGTTGGTTTCTTTCTGTATTATCTGGACATGTTAAAGGGAAAGGACGTGCAGTCACCAGAGCAGAGGGACCTCAGTGCCTGGCAGCTGCCCTGCTGGGAACCAGAGGCCCTCCGTCTGTGCTCCAGGTGGCTGGTCCTTCCACTGAGCAGCTCGGGTGGTGTGTGTGTCAGGGACTGACTTTGTAAAGGGTGTCTCAAACCATGCTTCAGCATGTTCACATTTCCCTGTAAACTGTTGCATTTTGTGCAATAGAAACAGAATATGAGCCACAAATGCAAGCTACACATGTAATTTTAAATTTTCTAGGTGCCACATTAAAAAGTAAGAAAGAGAGGTCACAACAATTTGAATAATACGTTGTATTCAACTCAGTATACCCAAAAGTACTACCAATGTAACATGTGCTCAGCATTTTAAGGATGAGGTATTTTACATCATTTTATTCATACTAAGTCTTCAAAACCTGGGGTGCTATTTACACTTACAGCACCTTCCATCTGGACCAGCTCTGTCTCAAATGTCCAGCAGCCCCACGTGGCCAGTGGCTACCCCAGGGGCCAGAGTACTTGGGAAGCTTGTCTGAGTTGAGAGACCAGGCTTTTCTGGTTAGGAAGGTCCTGCCCTCTCTTTCCCACAGCTGGAAGCATCTCCATCCAAGGAGAGAGTCATAATCGCCCTCCTTTCCAGATCCCCATCCTCATGGTCAGATGAGGCCCATTGAACTGGGCTTGGGTGGACGGGGGACAGGGATTGGAGACCCACGAGGTAACAGCTGGGACACCACTCTGCTTGGTGTCTGGAGGTTATGTGGACCAACTGACCTTTTCCTGAGCCTGGATTTGAGCCAGACAGCTGAGAGGCTCAGGAGCTGAGACATGGCTGTCCCAGACGTCCATCGACCAACTCGTTTTTGCTGCCTGTTTTCAGTCAGACACAAGGACCCTTCCCGACGACACACAGCTATGTTTCAACAGGAAGAGCCTGTGTAGTTTGAGGATTTGGGAGTCCAAGAGCTTGTCAGCATTCAGCTTTCATGGCTTTCAAGCTCTATTGCCTATAAGTCCTATATTACAGAAATGTAGACTATAAAAATCTTACCCCCTGAAGGTTGTCCACTGCATCAGCCAGCCTTGGTTTTCCACTGCTGGAGAGCAGAGACATCTCAGGTTATCCAAGAATTTTGTGAGATCCTACCTGTTTGGAGAAAAGGGGAGCATCGTCAGATAAGCCGATGTGGGGAAGACCAGGGGTTGGGGCAGGGCGGATGGTGCAGGTCTGACCAGGAAGGGGCAGGGGGGCCTGGGTGAGGGGCAGCAGTTCCCACCCAAGGTCGTGTTTCCACACTGACTCTCCATGTTTCATAGGAAAATCCATCTTTAAGATTGAAGATGATAGAGGAAAGACTTTACAGGGTCACTAGGAAAACAGTAGTAGCCTGGATATGGGAGGAGGAGAAGTATCAGAGAACTTCCTTGGTTACTAGTCGTGTCGAGAAACAGAAGTGGTTGGGGGGCATGGTGTGTACGGAAGGAAGTGAGCCACTGCCTTTCTCTCGAGACCACAGCGATCTTCTGCCCATGTTTTGGTGGCTATTTTTAGAATGGTTGCTCTGGTCTTATCTCAAACCGAGATTCTGACATGCTGTTGAACTTGTCAATACTTGATTGGCATTCTGTTTGGAGCAGTGTGATTGCCGCACCCCTTGGCATCTGTAGTCAGGGCAGATGGCCGCTGTACTTGGACCACGCTGCCTGCCGGGACGCTCCAGCTTTGGTGCTTTGGAGGGGGCAGCACTGGGCTTGATGTCCAGGAGTGAGGACCCCGACCCTGCCCTGTGCAGACATTAGAAATCTCAGGTTCAAGGCCAGCTCCATCAGCCTTGGGCAGGTCATTCTAAGGCCCCTGAGCCCCAGTTCTCTCGTCTGCAAGGGCCTGCCTTTGGCATTTATGGAGATGAGGCCATGTGTGGAAGTCTTCTTTGTGACCTCCAAGCACTTTTGAAAACAAGAGTGTGTTTTTGTTCAGAGTGCATTGGTGTGGCCTGAGAGTCACAGGAAGGGCCATTCTGGTGCTCAGGAGGATGTGCCCCAGGAAGGCCGGGGACTGAGGCTGCCGTAGCCCGTCCCCTGACTTCTGGCATCTCCTAGGTCTGCTCAAATCTGGCAAAACCAGCCCAGCGACAGTCAACCTGGGCCCAGAGGACTAGCTCATAAGATTTGAACTAGTTCTCCCCTGTCCCAGACATGTACAGAGGTCTTGTAAGATGTGTGATTTGCCTTATTTTAACTCTTTGCTGTATCTGGATGAGAGGGTGGTTGACAGGTGGGTGCTGCAGTTGGGAAAGGGGGTCCAGACCATAATTCATCGGAGATGGAGTTATGCTCATAGGCTCGTAGGCATGTGGGTGAGTCTTTGGGGAAATGTTTATTTTTGATCCATTGGTAATAGCAGAGCTTACACACAAGTAAGGCTTTGGGTACATAAGTGTCCATGGCTCTGTAAACGTGTCTTGCTTTAGTGAAGTTCTATGAAGATAGTGAAGCTAGGCTTGGAATTCGAGTGTAGTTCATATCTTAAGAGACAGCCTATGAAACACCTTGAGTTTCTCCTTGCCTGTCACAGGTGTTTCATTGGAAAGCACAGCCTGCAATTTAATGGTAAGCATGAGTTCATGATACAGAAAGTCTACTGACGCTGACAGGCAGAACCCTTGACTGTGTGACCTCCTCCCTGAGCTCATTACTCACCAGATAGGGGAGTATGTGAAGGCTGACCATAAGCCTTCAGTTTCTGTATCCCCAGCCAGTGTAGACAGTCAGGACACAAAGCCTCCTCAGGCTCTGGGACCTGGCTAGAACCAGGGTCCTTCAGGTGAGCAGTTTCTTCTCGGTGCCTAAGAGTTCTTATATGTGGGGACAAAATACATTCTAGAAAACTGTATTGCTTATTCAAACAGATTTAAAAAGTTGTTTCCAACTTAGGATAGGATTTAAGGTTAGTATCCTAAATCTTTCCCCACACATCCCTGTAGGAATTCTTCTTGCTACTTACGTCAGTCAGAAGGCCATGACCTTTGGAGAATAACTGCTTTCAGTCACTGCAGAGGCTCCAAAAAGGTCAGTTTTCTGGCTTGGCCATCTCCTCACAAACTCCCCCTCTGATCTTCCAGGAACTTAAATTGCAGAAACCTGGTTTGAGATGACAGTTAACACATCAGAATTTTAGCTCGGTTCCCCCAACCACCCTGCCTCACAAAGTCAGGAAACGGGAAAGTTCAAGCTTTCATAGTGGCGACAGTCCCAACCCAGGCCAGTGTGTTCTGCTTGATTTGCAGAATTAGAGGCACCGTAGGCTTTGTCTCAGACACACACACCTCCTGCCAGTGGCCGGCGTGCGGTGGTTGAGTGAACCGAGGCTTCTGGGAGTGTTTGCTTTTGCTTTCTCTGTGTACTTCCTCGGGCGAGTCATTGTAACCTCATTCTCTCCTCTGTGAAATGTCTATCTCACACAATTTCTGTAGCTTTAGGTGAGGTGGTGAAAGTGTTTACTGACCCTAAGTGTCTCCAAAGAATTAGCTTCCATTTTCCGCTTATTCAGGAAAGGAGTGTTCACGTGTCTTGAGAGTGAGTGGTTGGAGGTATCGCTGCTTATTCATTCTTGTTTTAATATTTTTCAAATTGGTGCCTGTATTTAGACACCATAAGAGAAGGGTTATCATTTTGTCTTCTTTGAGGAGCTGGCAGGTTTGCATCTTCACAGCAGAGCCTTGATGACAACAGAGGCTTGAGAGTCAAGCAGGGTCTAAATTTCTTGGGGTTTTTGTGGAGAGAAGAGGTGTCAGCGATGCAGAGAGCTTGTAATAAACAGCAGTAGACCCTCCTTATCTGTCCCACCTCCTGTCTTTTTGTGTGTGTTTTCTTTAGTTTATGTCTCTTGTACTTCCAGCTCTCTTTTTCTCTCATTTACATTCTTCTTTAATGTTAAAAAGCAGTTCTGCAAGATCAGAGGTAGGTGGGCCCTGGAGTACTGTCCTATTTCCAACAGAAATGCACATACGTAACTCCTGAGGACTTCGTAGCAGAAGGGAGAAATGTGTAGAAAATGTGTGTTGCTTTCTAAGATTTCACCTATTCAACTTAGAAACCTAGTTTTTAGTCTTAGACTATGTTTCTTTCTTTTTGGAGGTGAAACTGTTCTTTGTGAAATGAAGAGATAGTAGGTGGTAGAGAGGGTTTTGTTTAATTCTTTTTACAATGACCTCGTCCGGCACAGTGAAGTGTGCACTACGCACGCCTCGCCTGACTCTTCTCCTGTTGGCGGTGCAGGAAATGCAGGACTTGGGGAATCCTTGACAGAAGCACGTTGAAGGCCGTGAGGTCTGCCGAGTGGGGAAGTGTCTCTGTCCTGCTCACCTCAGCTGCGGTGAGAGCTGCACGGTCAGTGCAGGGCCCCGGGGGTGGCGCCAGGGCTGGACGGCTCTAAGGAGGAGGAGCTCGCTGACCTGAGCCCGCCCTCCAGAGCTGGCGCCCAGGAGAATGCACCACACGCGTACTTTGTTTTCAACATCTTTTCTGAGGAAAAACCCCTGAGGATGCTGGCCTTTCCTGGGCTTTTTCTCCTTCGCTTTCCTATATACATACTGCACACACTTGTATACACTCTTATACACACAGGTGCACCCATGTACACACACTGTGCACACACATGTGTGGGCTCTGACGAGGGTCAGGAGAAGCAGCCTGGTCTGTCTCTGCTGGCTTTGGGGGAGCCCAGCTGCCCACATGGTGCTGAGCCAGACCTCCCCCAGGCAGAGTCCTTCCCGCCACAGACCCCTCAGTGGGGACCACAGCCCACAGGTCCTGCCATCTTGGACTGAGAAGTGATTGTTCAGGCTCAGAGGATGCGCGTGGCACGGCGTGGCCTGAGTGTGCTGGGCCCACGAAGGTCAGGAAGACCCTGCTGGCTCTGCTCTTGGCCTCTGGGTAGATGCCCTGGCCATGAGGAGGGCCAGCGCTGACCACAGAGGAGGAGCCGGGGGTGGTGGCCGCTGCTGGGCTGTTTGCCAGCCCCACGGAGGACAGCGCTCGCCAGGCTCATAGGTCTGCTGTGCTGACAGAGCTGCACACTCACGTGGGCGTGCGGGGCTGCACACTCACGTGGGCATGCTTCTTGTGGACGCACCCTGCCAGCTCTCCCCCGACAGAGCGCACCCCACGTCTCTGCGTGGAAGTAAAGGGACATCGCGGAGACCAGGAATAGGGAACCTGCCGCCTGTGGGGGTGTGCTTCCATCTGGGCTTCTGCTTTGATCTGGGGTTGAGCAATGCGAGGCCTGAGCCCTGGGGATTTCCCACGATGGGGGAGGGGCTGCAGTGACCAGGCCTGGGCTCCTGTCATGAGCTTCCTTGGAAATGACCCACCCTGGGGGCCCTGAGAATGCCTGCCTCCTGGCTTCCTCGGAAGAGGCGCTTCTAGGAATGTCTGGCGCGGCCTCCTGCCCGGTCCTGTCCGTGAGTCAGGTTTCACGGCTGGGCTCTGAGCAGGCCCTCCATCAGCGTCCTGACTCTCCTGCCCTTGTTCCGACACCGTGGTGGGCAGGAGCCGTCCGTGGGCTTTTCCTGGACTTGATGCCTGATGCGGACAGAGGTGACAGAGGAAAGGCCTGTGGGACCCTCCTCTCACTTCCTCGTCTGGGGCCCCTCACACGCTTGCTCTGGGCTCAGGTCAGTCTGCACATCACCCTGCTGACCACACCCCTGCCCTAGGGGTTCAGGAAGGGGGCTCAGCTGTCACCTGTGCAAGACGTCGGTGAGCTCACAGGGCCGACACATCCCCAGGACAAGCCTCTGGCCTGGCATGGCCTTCACGGCATATTCTGAGGCCACCCATGTCCTTCACAAGCTCAGGCTACTGTGTCTCGTCTCCTGACTCCCTCTTCCTTTGCTGGTAGGAGGTCTGTCCCGCCTGTGGAGGACCACAGAGTGTGGGCTTCAGTGTGGCGAGTCCTCTCGGGAACCCTGGTGCCGCAGCATGGCTGGCCTGGGAGACAGGCGCCTGCCCTCAGCCGCCAGCTACAGCGGGCATGAGCCTGGGGTCCGGGCACATGGCCCAGCTGTGGACCTACAGTCAGAGCTGCCCGTCTGCTGGCTTGTCTGCAGGGGAGACCATGGTAGGCGGAGCCGCTCCTCGGCCACAGGAGAGGCTCAGTGTCCTTAAATTGTTGCACCTTTGATGTCAGGTTAGGCTGTAAATAGTAGGATTGACAGTGTTTTAAGTTATAAAGACATTGATTTACTTCACTCCGTGCCCAAGACGCCCAGGACAAGTGCTCCAGGTCTGGGCAGTAGCTCCCAGAGCCCCCGTTGCAGCCCGAGGCCTGTTGCCTGTGGTCACAGGGCAGCTGGCTCAGCTTTGGGCACCAGCTGGCCACCCAGCGCCCTGCAGGAAGCCTGAGGTAGAGACCCTTCTTTTGTCAGGAAGGGAGTCCTCCTGGAGCCCAGTCCCAGCCTCCCCTCTGCTTCTCTGTGGCTGGAACTGCAGGGAAGATGGGAGCTTCTGACAGCCTGGGAGGGTGCAGACGGATGAGCCTCTCCCCTCCCCACGCCCCGCCCCCCGCCACCCCCAGCCTCAGCACTTGCCATCAGAAGAGCTCATGCTCAAGGCGGGTTTTACCTGAGATATGGGATGGACGCACCCCACCATGGACGCTGTGCTCAGCACTGGGCAACCTGACCCCTAAGGCCACCGCACCCCTCCCTGCCCTCTGCCCAGCCTCTGCTCCGAGGTCTTTGCATGTCAGGGTCACCGGAGCGTCTTCCCTTGTCTGTCTTACACCACGTCAGTTTAGGGGTGGCGCTTTAGTGCCCGAGGTTGCCATGTGCACTCACCCTGGGAGCACATGTGCCCGGGGAGGTCAGCAGAAACACCCCTCACCTCACCCTGCCTTGTGGTCTAGTTGGCTCTCTGCTCAGAGTCTGGAGTCTGTGGCTGGGACCCTGGCCCCTCTGCGCACAGTAGCCTCAGGCCGTGTGAGAGATGCCTGCACCAAAGTCCTCTGTGTCTGCTGCCCAGATCCAGGACACGCAGCTTGCTAAGTTTCTTCTGCAGTCCACACCTGGCTGCGTCTGTGTGCCCCACCTGAATCCCCTGTTCCTCTGAGGTTTGTTCACCCGGTCAGCCTTCATGGAACCGCAGGCCTACGTGTGGCTGCGAGCCACGTTCTATTCCTCTCTGATCTCCAGGCTTAGCAGAGTCCCTGCTGCACGCTCAGTGCTCAGTAGCCGCTGTGCTTTCAGGCCACGGGCAAAATCCACTTCAAAGCAGGAGACTTGGGAAAGCACAGGCTCTGTGGTTCCCCTCAGAGTTTTCCTCGACCCATCGCACGGTCTGGATGACGCTGCTGGGCGTGAACCGGGGCGGGAGAAGAGAGCTGCTGACAAGGGAAGTGGCTCCGTCGTGTCCGACTCTGTGACCCCACGGACTGCAGCCCACCAGGCTCCTCTGTCCATGGGATTCTCCAGGCAAGAACACTGGAGTGGGTTGCCATTTCCTTCTCCAGGGATCTTCCCGACCCAGGGATCGAACCTGGGTCTCCTGTGTTGCAGGCAGATTCTTTACCGTCTGAGCCACCAGAGAAGCCATAAAAGCTAAGGATCAGGAGAAAAGATCGCAGTCTCATGGTCACATGGGACCTCAGAGTCCGCGAAGCCCGTTGCTGTGTGTTTCTCTGTCCCGGCCTGTGAAGCCCAGTTCCCATTTCCCAGTGAGGCTAAGGGAAGGCAGGTGACGTTCCCACGGCCACACGTTCAGTCAGACCCCTCGGGCTTGGGGGCTGCAGTTCTCCTGCCCCAGCCTGGAGGATGGGCAGTCAGGACCTCCTCCAAGATGGTCAGATGTGAACTGGAGAGCCCACACTGGGTGGGTACCTCCCTCACCTGGTGGGTGGTAAGCAGGTCACTGTGGGGATCGCTGCCCTGCTGGGTGTTGAGGGGCCCAGACTGACCGTGGGGCTGGGCCAGACCTGCCCCCAATGTCCATGTGGCCCTGCGTGTTTCAGGGGTTCCTTGCAGAGAACTTCCAAAAATCCCAGTGGATGGGCCATCCCCTCCCAGCCTCAGCACTGTGGGTCAAATTCAAAGCCCTGGACAGTGACTGGGATCTGGACCTGCGGACTCAAGACCTTTTCAAGAAACCTCAGCGGGTTTTTCTTTTCCTCATACGTTGAGTAAAGTAGAGAGATGTCACTTCTCTCTTTTTTTCCTCCCCACAGGACGCGACACTTCAAAGAAAGTATTAAATTCATCCATGAGTGCCGTCTCCAGGGCGAGGGCTGCCTGGTTCACTGGTACGTGTGTCCCTGCCCGACAGCGAGGGCCTGCTCTGCCCTGCTCACGGTCTCCCTGAACGTCCAGCACCCACCCACCTCACCCCGGCTGCGTGTCAGCCATGGTTGGCTTTTGTGCAAAGTGAGCCAAACAGTTGTTCCTTCCTTGTCACTTAGCATTTTCGCTTTTTGTTAGGTTTTTGCAGGGACTGTCAAGGTTACTGGAAAAAAGGAGCCCCTTTTCCATCCTCTCCCAACATCCTTTCAGAACTTGGCTCTGCTCAGTAGCCATTCAAAGCACTGTTTCTTGCTGGAGGGTTTTGGCTGCACATGTGGGTGTTTAGCATTGCGTTACTGTCACACCAGAACAACCATCTCTCCTCCATTTACAGATTGGGGCTTTTATGTGTTTGGAGCTTGTACTTGGCTCTAAGCAGAGCTGAACAGACTTTTAAAATTCAGCAGGTCTATGCAGCTGTTGCCTCCATTCACACACCGTGTGTGTGGTATAAACACATACACCTGTGTACACGTTCTGTGGCGAAGGCTGCTGCTGGGTGCAGACCCCAAGGACAGTGCCCCCAGCCTGGCACAGCCAAGCACTCAGGGGCCTGCGGGCCCTCATTGCATCACTGCCAGTGCTTATGCCGAAGACATGGCTAACAGTGAAAACATAAGCTGCTATTCATAATGGTGACACATCCAGGGGCCCAGAGGCCGGTGTTCTGGGGCAGAAGCTGCTGTCATTAGAGCACGGATCGGACAGGCCCCCTCGCTCCTGAGTGAGGTTCGGTCTGGGTTCACGAGAGAATCTCAGTCATCTGAGCTCCCCCAAGGAAGCTGCCGTTGCAGCGGAGGCTCTGTGGAGTCACACGGCCCACCCTGGGGGTGCTGCTGCCCCACGGAGGGCTGAGGGGCCCGCCGTGTGGACCAGGGGAGCCTCCTGGAACCCCCAGTCGGGCAGGGGCACTGGGTAGACTGCCTGTTTTAGCAGTGTTGTTCTGCAGTTTTATGCGCTTGAAACTGGATTTCCATTTTACTTTAAAAAAGAGCAGGATGTGTAATAAACATGAAGTGCGGGTTTGTGAAGCTCGCTTGCATTTGCTCCAGCGCGCTCTGCAGTGCAGCCAGAGCTGTTTCGGGGGGTGAGCATCTCCCCAGCTGCGCCCCAAGAGGATGTGAGTTTTTTAAAAGATTTATCAGTATTTCTGATACACAGCCCAAGGGAAGAACCACTACTTGAGAGTGGTTTTTATTGTTATTTATATTTGAATAAGTGCAGGGCTGATGTTCTAGGAATTCGTGTTTCATTTGGTTGTGTCAATCTGAAGATAAGCTTTTCTAAAAATGAGAAATTTGCTGAACTTCCCCATCTTAAACCGTTGCTGAGCACTCCAAGTCTGACGTAGCACAACCTCTCTGTGACCACCTTAATTTGCATGCACATTTAAAATTGGTCGCCTTATTCAGCCTGCTGGAGAAAACTGGCCATTATCACCTGCAGAACGTCCCCACCCCCACCCCCCAGAGCACGTGGAGTGTGCCACGCGGGTACTCTGCTTGGGTCTGTGGAGGAGATCAGAGAATGTTGGCTAAGGGCATCTGTATTTAATGAGTTTTTTAAGTGATAGACTTTACCCTTATGTACCTAAGAAAGTGTTAGTCATGTCTGACTCTTTGCGATCTCATGAACTGTTGCCCACGAGGCTCCTCTGTCCATGGGATTTCCCAGGCAAGGATATTGGAGTGGGTTACATTTCCTCCTCTAGGGGATCTTCCCAACCCCGGGATCAAACCTGGTTCTCTTCCATTGCAGACAGATTCTTTACTGTCTGAGCCACCAGGGAAGAGGTACCTAAGAAAATCAGACTTTAAAAGTGTGAAGCTGTCTGAATGCCTGAGGTTATAACTGACTATTGCTGGGCTCCTGGACCCTTCAAGTGCCCAGATGTCCTTTCACAACTTTTCTGTCCAGGGAATGGGGACTATCTGAAGGGGAGGTCAGGAGAAAAAGAATCATAGCACCTAGTGTCTGGAGCCATAGCCAGTAGACAACCAACCGAGACGGAGGCCGCGTGGGTGAGGAGTGCCCAAGACCCTAGTGTGGTAAAGCAGAGAGAGCTGGTATGCTTCTGAGTGATTTCCGAGGACGCACTGGCTAGCTGTCCACTCATAACCGAGGACAGGCAGCTTCCTACATGAGTCTGCTGACCGCCCCTTGCCATGTGGCTCTCAACCTGCAGCCTGGCGGGCGTCTCCAGGAGCGTGACCCTGGTGGTCGCCTACATCATGACGGTCACCGACTTTGGCTGGGAGGACGCCCTGCACACCGTGCGTGCAGGCAGGTCGTGTGCCAACCCCAACCTGGGCTTCCAGAGGCAGCTGCAGGAGTTCGAGGAGCTCCAGGTCCACCAGGTAACTGCGCGCCACCTTCACCCCCAGGCCGGATGGCTCACGGGCTCCCTCCAGCCCCTCGCAGCCGTCCACCTTCCGCAGGCCCCAGGTGAGCTTCTGCCTCTCTGCCTGGGGGTCGAGTGCTGTCATCTTGACGAGGCTGGCTTTCACATCCTCAGGCCAAAGCCTGGAAGAAGTCATTGTGTCGCTCGGCGCCCACTGGCCGGCGTCAGAGCTGACTGGGTGAGGGCACCGGGCGGGCAGGGTGAGGGCGCGGGGGTGTGACGCCCCGCTGTCTCACTTCCCCAGTTCCGCCAGTGGCTGAGAGAGGAGTATGGCGAGAGCCCGCTGCGGGACGCCGAGGAGGCCAGGAGCATCCTGGGTAAATACAAGGAGCAGGGGCGCGCGGAGCCCCCGCCAGGCGCGCGGCGCTGGGCCGGCCTGCGGGCCCCGCCCCCCCTGGCCTACGGCAGCTACACCCCAGAGACTTAGCCGGCGCCAGGGACACCTTCCGCTGGCTTCTCGTCGCTGCCTGGCCTGAGGACTGGAAGGGGGTGTCCAGTGGATCCAGGCTCCTCTCGAGACCCCCCAGCCGCCCCCCAGCTTCTGTGCTGCCAGACACTGCTGACTGTTATGCCCACGGGCGAGCCGGTGTGTGTGTGACACGGGTGTGTGTATGACATGGGCGTGGTGTGTGACACAGGTGTGTGTGCACACAGGTGTGGGGTATGAGTGTGTGACATGGGTGTGGTGTGTGTGTGACACAGGTGTGTGTGTAACACGGGTGTGTGTGTGACACGTGTGTGTGTACACAGGTGTGGGGTATGAGTGTGACATGGGTGTGTGTGACACGGGTGTGTGTGTGTGACAGGTGTGGGCTGTGACACAGGTGTGTATGTACACAGGTGTGGGGTATGTGTGTAAGACATGGGTGTGTTATTGGTGTGACAGGCACATTTGCACACAGGTGTGGGTGTGACACAGGTGTGTGTACATGGATGTGTGTGACGGGTGTGGTGTGTGTGAGACATGGGTGTGTGTGCACACAGGTGTGTATGCATGGATGTGTGAGACGTGGGTGTGTGTGCACACAGGTGTGTATGCATGGATGTGTGTGACACGGGTGTGTGCGTGTTGGGGTATCATCGTGAAGGCCACAGTGCCCAGACTGATCTCGTGGCCTCTCCTCGTCTGAGACCCACTGGGCCGCGTTGGGAGGTGACTGTGAAGAAGCTTTTCTCCAGAGCATCCTGGGCTTGCCCTGTGGCCATGGGGGCAGCCTCCTGAGTGTGGTTTTGGGGTGTCGGCCCTACTCAGCCCTGCCCTTCTCGGAGTCCTGCTTGGCTCTGTCCGCCTGCACTGGTGTTGGGTGGGGAGCACCCCGGATGCCCTCCCTCAGCTCCCGTCCAGCTCCTCCCTCCCGGCCTGCTGCCGCTGTCTCCCTGGGCCTCTTTGCAAGGCATGCATGCACCTTTGGGATTTGGGAAGAAAGAGCAGTTATCAGGCACGGTCACAGTTTGCGTTTACGAATATGTTTAAATGCCTGTGAACTCATTAAGCACCTCTGTCTGCCGTGGATGTGAGATGATCTCAGCTACCTCATTAAATGGTTTCTGAAAAGCTGTTTTTCATTTTTCCAGTTGTGTCTGCAGCTTTGCGCTGAAAGTGTGTGGTCACAGTTGCTTTGGAAGCCAGAGGGAGAGGAGTGCATCTCTGGGCTGCTCGAAGCTTCTGACTCAGGCTTTGGGAGCGCCTGGTGGTGGGGACGCTGGCGTCGGGCTCTGCTGGCTGTGCTGGGCGAGGCCCACAGTGTGGCCTTGGGTGTGGCCCTTTTTTGTCGACCCACGTGGTCTAAGCATTCAGAGCTGTGCGAAAAAACATGCTCGGCCTCTCCCTGTACAGCCTTCTCTGAACCCCACCACGGAAGGAACCCTGAGTAAGAACAGCTTTCCCTGCCTTCAAAGGGTGGGCCCAGATGAACCCCTGGGCCCCACACGTGTGCAGAGGGCAAGCCCAGTGAGAACCTGAGGCCCCACACATATGCAGAGATCAGGCCCAGATGAAGTCCTGGGCCCCACACGTGTGCAGACAGCAGGCCCAGATGAAGCCCTAGGGCTCCACGTGTGTGCAGAGGGCAAGCCCAGTGAGAACCTGGGCCCCCACATGTATGCAGAGATCAGGCCCAGATGAAGCCCTGGGGCCCCACACGTGTGCAGAGGGTGAGCCCAGATGAAGCCCTGGGGCCCCACACGTGTGCAGAAGGCAGGCCCAGTAAGACCCTGGGGCCCCACACGTGTGCAGAGGGCGGGCCCAGATGAAGCCCTGGGGTCCCACATGTTGCAGAGAGCAGGCCCAGATGAACCCCTGGGGCCCTACATGTGTGCAGAGAACGGGCCCAGTGAGCCCCGGGGGCCCCACGCGTGTGCAAACCCCAGCTGGACAGCAGGGAAGGGAAGCCTGGCTGCAAGTTCCCCACCAATAGCTGAGAGTTTGCTCTAAAGTAATTTTTTCCTTAAACCAAAAAGGAATGTGAATACGTGAACAGGAGTATTTAGGAATCAGCGTGAACATTCAGTGCCTGCGTGGTGTGAATGCCCAGATGCATTCTTGCACCTGAATGCTGTTTCAATGCTTGTCACCTGTGACGTTCTCTCTCCACAGCCGCCCCAGGCATTCTGAAGCTCTGGCCCTTTCTCAGAAGACCATAATGCTCCTGAAACATGACCAGAGTTCAGGTGCTGCCGGAAGAGAAGCAACCAGAGTTCAGTTTAAGTGTCCAGACGTGTGTGTGAATGTGCACTTGTGTTGCTCCACGTTGGGAGCTACGCACTCTCTTTGACAAGAGAACGATTTTGGCCTAATTCCTTCTTTGCTGAAAGCTGTGCTGCCCCCAGGCTGTCTCAGGGCCCTGCCGGGTGCACCCTGCTCCTCGGGACTGTCTCCCGGGCTGTGTGGCCCCGTGCACCTCCCCATCCTCGGCCCGGGTATGGAGCCCCCATGCTCCTGCCACGGGCACCACGAGGCGGGTTCGTGGGCTGCCCTGCTGTATTTTAAGGCCACTGCCCTCCTCCAGAAGGAGATGTACTGACAACAGGAGATGAGAACTCCCTTCCCTGAGACAGTGGGTGCCCAGTGAGCAGAGAGACATCGGAGAGGGGGTGCACCAGGCTCCCCAGGGACTTCTCATTCCAAGCTCGGCTTAAAGCCAAAAATGTTAACTGGTGTGGACAGCAGTTTAAGATGGTTTCCCAGGGTTTTCTCATCTAACTAGCGGGGGGTGGGGGGCGCGGGGATTGGGTGAAGGGGGATGGAAATGTGATTTTTGCTTAAAGGAAAGGTTTGGCTAAATGCAGGGAGTCAAGGGCTCATTGGCTGAGGGAGGCTTGGCCCGTGCCCTCAGTGTCCAACGCCAGCACGCTCCTGCCACGGTCTCGGAGAGCACCCTGTGCTGGCGCAGGCCTGACAGGTGTGGAGTGATGGTGTTAAAACGCCAGTCCTGATTCAACAGGCCTTCTTGGGGGATGCACAAGTAGTGCATGTGTAGGTGCTGGGCCCCGAGGCCTGAGGGTCCACCTGTGGGTAAGTGCAGGGGCAGAGCCTCGGAAGACCCAGGCTGAGCACAGGGCATGAGCAAACGGCAGCAGGAAGGCTCCTGTTGGGGCCCCGCTGCTCATGGCACCAACGGCAGCCGCCCGGTGACTGGTGCTCTGCAGGTCACACTGCCCCGTGAAGCTTGTAAACCACAGAGCAGATATTTCATTCACACAAGGCTCAGAGAGGCCAAGGAACTCACCAGAAACTACAGATGTTAGTGCGCTTTGCCTGAGCCTGGTCTTCTGGTCCCGACTCAGTGTAAGGGTAAGAGAGAGGAGGGGGCGGTGCCCTGACCCTTGGTCTCAGGGGCTTGTGAGGCTGGCCCAGGCCCAGGGGAGCTGGCAGCGCCATGTTCATTCTGTCTGAGCACAGCTTCCTACCTGCTCCTCCAGCCTTTCGGGGGTGGTTTGGGGCGTGGTGGCTGGCAGGCAATTCCTGTCCTCATCAAAATCTCATGGACATTTCCATTGGGATGGTGTTGACCACACTTAAATGTTAGAGGTAGAAGCCCTTCTCCATTGAAGCCCAGACAGGTGTTTAGTTTACATGGACAGGGGACAGTGACCCACCTGCCTCGAGGCGGAGTGGGTCGTGGCCCTGGCAGCTTCCTCAGGCTCTCTTTTCTGTGATGTCCTCCAAACGCAGGTCTGTCCAGCCTGGTCTCGGAATTGTGGCCGATGGTGGAGGAGACCTGCACTGCTTCTCTTTGTTCAGTCACTTGCTGGTTCGCTTGAGAAATGCTTGTTCATCTCAGTAGGCGCTCTGGGACCCAGGCAGGACGCACAGACCCGCCCTGAGTCTCAGAAATGCTAGTTGGTGGTGTTGACAGTTGGGAAATCGGCCGTAAGCACTAGTGTGGGTGCTCATGGTGCTACGTTTGGGGAGGAAACAGGCCCTTCCGGTGAGGGGTGAGGGTCATGTCCTGGGAAGGTGTCCCAGAGACGGATGCAGAAGCCCAGGTGCGGGGATTGCTGCATGCGGGGAGGGGAGTCTGGCGGGGCCAGCACATGTACAGGAGAGAAGGCACAGCCGCTGTGTGACCGGGGCAAGCGTGGCATGCGCTGCAGTGAGGGGGGCAGACAGAGCCGCAGACGCAGGCCCAGGCTGTCCGTCCACTTGGTGCTGCCGTACAGCGACTGGTTGGCTCAACTAGCCCTGGAGCTGCTGGGCTGGTCCCAACATGGAGCATTGCAAGCATGTGGATGCCATCCTGTGGACTCCATCCTGCGGACGTGGCGGGGGTCTCGCCAGGCGTTCTGGGCGAGCAGTGATGGGTGTCGGGGAGGGTGGACAGGCCACGGTGGGGGCTGCTCAGGGGGCTGCCATCGTGGCTGTCCAGGTGATCGTCATAGCCTGGGGCGTGGCTGTGGGTGGAGATGAACAGGCCCAAGGGAGTGAGGGGTCTTAGGGAGGCTGGGGATGGGCAGCTGCTCCGGGGTTGGGCCCCCAAGGGCTTGCTTTCTGGGTCGGCCTCTTCCGCAGTGGGCTCTACCACGTTGAAGGCAGACTGAACGGGGCTGGCCCTGCTGGGACCCAGCTTTGCAGACGAGGTGCTCAAGTCTGTCCATGAACTCGGAACTGACTCCCAGGAACTAGACTTGTGATGATTAACATCCAATTTAGATATCCAATTTATTAATTTATTGTGAAAGAGAAAATACTAGGTTAATAGAGACTAATTTTATCCCCTAACCAGGCTGTCTTTCATTACCGGATTTTTGGGAGCCTTAATGGACACAATGCTCTGAGTCAAATATATCTCAATAAAGCTGAGAAAAAGAGTGAAGCATCTTGTGAACTGGTCCTGAGGCATCACCCTGCCCTCCTGACGTGGGACTGGGGTGTGGGGGCGGGGGTGGTGGTCCTGACAGATGCTGTTGCTGCAGCGCCCAGGAGCATCTGCGCAGCCTGCAGCCGCGGAGGTCTCTGTTTGGCCCCCGGCAGCCACCCCGGTGTGTGCTCCTCTGCCCACACTGGCTCTCTCAGGGTGCATTTGTTAACCTTTGTTAATCAGGCTTCTCCCTGGCGATGGTTCCTGCAGGGCTTTATTATTTATGGCGTGCTGGCTCCCCAGGTCTGTCCCAGCAGAGACCCCCACTCCAACTTGTGCTCCTGTTGCTGCTGCTTAGAGACAGACCGTGAATCCCAGTGTCTGGGCACTGCTGTGTCTTGTTAAAGTTTAGAGGATTCCTCAGCCTTCAGGGGAGTCACGTGTGCAAAGCCAAGGGGTGTGTCGAGCACAGGTGGCTTGGGCATCAAGGGAGATCAGAGCTGTTGATGACCTGACGCCCTGCACACCAGCATCTAGTCTTGAAAACAGGGAAACACTAAGACAAAATCCTGTGATCCCACGTTAGGTGACCCCTCCCATGCTGACACTGAGTTATTAATAATTTTATCAAGAATGTGCTTTCAACATGCCTGTATTTATAGATGTGCTTAACAAGAAATCACCGAGACCTCGGAGGGAAGTTCCTCTTCCCTTTCCTTTTTATGGCCCAGAGGAAGGGAGAAAAAAAAACAGCGGTCTCTGACTTGTCCCTGAGGCTTGAGAACATTCACTGTCCCTTCTGAGGATAACTTGGGGTCTCCTTGGGCTGTCAGGGGCTTGAATTCAGGGATGCCGGCTGCATTTCTGGGGTACGTTTGCCCTCTCGTTTCCTCCCAGCTGCAGTGATGGCCTGTGACAATTCGGCCAGGAGTGGGTTAGCATTCTCTCCCGCCCCCGAGGCCCCCACCTCGACAAGGGCCGCAGGGCTGGGCTGGGCTCGCTGTCGGTGGCTGAACACCTGCAGGTACGGGGTATTTTGGCCCCAGGTGAGGGCGATTACCAGGAGATAGCCGTCTGCAGTTCCCTTTCCTGAAGCCTCTGGTTCAGTTTGAGAGGATGTGAGGGGCGGCATCAACTGGCAAGGGAGCCAGGTTGCCTGTGTGTGGGTGGAGCCTGACAGCGTCCTTCGTACCAGGCCTGTTTAGGAGACCCGGGCATGGCGGGGGGGCTGAATCTGGGGGAGCAGCCCCTCCCGGGGTGGCAGAATGGTTCTGGAGACAGTGTGGGTCAAGCCAGGGGCAGTTGATGAGCTGAACCCAGGCAGGCGCCCAGCTCAGGTGCTCTGTGCACACAGCTCTGCGCTTCCCTCAGAGTCCACTCGCCCCCAGACGCGGCCAGGCTGGCACAAAGAGGAACCATGCTCCCTGGCGAGCGGGCCTGCTCTGTCCTCTGCCAGTCACTCTGGGTTTCCCCAGGGCACTGATGGCAGCGTGTTTAGAACATAAGAATCAAGAGGCCTCCACGTGTGCCCCAGAGAAATGCCACCTTCTGCTTTGCAAAGGGTGCGCCCTTCATGGCAAGAGGCCGCAGGCACCCAGCTTCCTCAGAAGGGTGTCCAGAGAGGCCCCTCCTGTGGGATGTTCCGTTCCCCCGGTGTGTGTGCAGCACGCAGCGGCCGTGACAGGCCGGCAGGCAGGAAGGCTTGAGGCCAGCTCCGTGTTGGGGGCACAGGGGGCGTCCTGGTTCCCACAGCACAGTGTCCCCTCCTGCCACGTCCACCGCCGGGAGCTCGGAGCTACGGGTGCAGATGTGTAGTCAGGGTGGCGGTGGTGCGGGGTAGGGAGAGTGCGGCATGGGCTGGAAACCAAGCAGCTGGCGGGGTCCTGGAGTCTCTGGAACACCTGGGGAAGCCCCAAGGAGGCAGCTCCCTCCTGTGGAGAGCCTCTCCGTGGGGAGACTGGCGTGAAGGAAGCGCCCCTGGAGAGCTGGGGTGGGGCTGGCTGGCGCCCTGCTGCCCTAGGGACCCCCTTGTGCACCCCGCCTCCTGTCTGGAGGACAGCATGGCCAGCCTCTGGATGGTCAGCGGTCACTGAGCACTTTGTGTCTGATGCTTTCCTGAAGTCACACCCTCTCAGCAGTCTCGTCACATGGATTTTACTATTATCCCCAGTTTTTGGATGAAGAGGCCAGATTCTAGGGAACTTGAGTGTTGCCCAGTCTCAGGTCAGAAAGTGGCCATGTGAGCCTGGGGCCCTGCAGCCTGACCAGCCGCTCCAGGGTCGCCTCCCTTCTGAACACCAGCATCCCTGGAGGCGCAGGCATCCCTGCTGACACGCTCTTAGGAGGCCATGTGGGGAGCGGCCAGCACCTGGTGAGACCAGAAGTACAGAGGGCTGCATCCCGTCCTGACTCC